>NC_142777.1:15435023-15778357 GCF_988280905.1 Pimephales promelas
CTCCTCAAAATTATTATTATTAAAGGCACACTATTCAAGAATTGTACCTTAATTTAACAGCTTCAAAGTCATTTCGGTGGTAAACAAACTCATAGTATGGCGAATCATCCTGATAGTAAAGCTTGGGAGGGATGCCACTGAAAAAACCAGCAATGCAAGTTTGAGGGGGAGCGCCCCCGACAAATCACGCGAGAATCACGACGTGCTTGACGGCAACGACGTCACACACATCAACCAAAACATGACGCAGGAAGACACTTGTGCACATTTCAGACTTGATAGCCTACTCGACGACGGAAAAAGCGAAGAAAACAAGGTGGGCTAGGAAAAGGAAATGAGCATTTCTGCTCAACCCGTAAATAAAATAAACGCATTGATCTGCAAGTTTTGTTTAAGTTCTGGTGGATGTTTTACAATGAACACATAAATGACTAACAGAGTTGCAAATGGCAAGTATTTTGCTTGAAATATTCTTCATATTACTATGATTATTATGATGCGTAGAGTAAGATAGGGGCCTGTTGCAAACTGCAGACTAGTCAGTCATTACGTTTTTTTTTTCTTCAAGACTCTTTCAAGTAACTTACGTAAAACGAGATTGGTCTAATTTGAATCAGAAAAGTAAGACTTAACTTCTAAATTAACATCTAGTTGGTCGAACTAGTTCTTAATACACATTCTTAACATAGTTTATGCAACTGGCTTTATGCCCAGCTGCACTACTTCCTGAACTTCAGCCAGCTCCTTGTTTCCTGTCTGCCATTATTGGCCAAATTGATTAATTCAGGTGTGTCTGATTATTGTTGCCATGACTACTGAGGTCAAGCACACCTGAATTAATCAATTTGACCAATAATGGCAGACAGGAAACAAGGAGCTGGCTGAAGTTCAGGAAGTAGGGCAGCTGGGCATAAAGCCCACTGACCCCTGGTGTCTGAAATTTCCAACACGCAAAGCGAATTGCTCACGTGACTGGGCAGAACACAATACACACAACCGAGGGGCTTCACTGGAGAGTGGAGTTTGTGTCGCACCTCAAGCTTCAGTTTAGTGTCAAACCGTAACATCACGGTTGTCACGTAGGCTACAAAGCGGTCTGCGACAGCAAAAATCCATAGACAGTAGCAAAAATCCAGCCGAAAATCGTATAATTTAAGTGTGAGGACGAATCTAACACAACAAGTGCACTACAAACTTCTCATGCGTGCTATAGTACGCATTACTGAAGCCCTTGAATCTGCCACGACGTCACTAACGTCTGCGCAGTTCGCAGCGGCTGTTGATGTTCTCGAACACACACTGGAAAAGATTTGCGTGGTTGTGGTCCGAACCGAACGCCCGGGTGATGATGATATCCCAATATTCCTCATGGATTTAACAATCTCCCGCAGGACACACTCTTCTGCTGTGTTTAGTCTCCCATCACACATGTTTGGTTTGTGTTTTGTGTTTGGTTCTGAGGACGTGAGGTGCTAAAGGCTGCTAGAAATTAGGGAAAGTATATGTTAGCCAGCTAACTCAACTGCTGTCAGTGTGAAAGTGGTAGTAAAACTTCCCTATCAAGCGAGTGCAACGTCCTGTGAGGATTAAACCTGCTGTTCCAGTAACTCTGCATCATCACTTCGCATGAAAGGTAAAGAAATCAAGCTGTTTTGTGCTCTTCACGCCAGCTGTTTGTTTGTTAGCTTCAGGACAGAGAGCTTAAACGAGTGACACATCTTCTCCCCAAATCTTTGCCTGAAGCACATCTTTTACTTAATTTACTTACTAATGAAAATATTTCTCAATGTTTGTAAATAATATTTGATGACGCGTCAAGGCTTGGTTACTTTAATTACTCGCAGTAGTAATGGTCAAGTGCTGATCATCGATCATTAATCTGCTTCAACGTTCAAATGCCTTTGTAAATGGATGCTTTAGAAATGCTTGTATCGATAGTTCTCGTTGACTAATGTAGTTAAATAAGGTTAAACAAATTAAACCTTATTGTGTGTTCAGTATATGATAGGATAATTCTTATGTTTCCTAGATCATCTAATTTCATCAAGTGAGATACAATATCCACTTTGAGTGTATTTGGAGTTCTGTTTATGATTTAGAAGTCTTGTTTTAAAATGTTGAAACTCATACTTGTGTAATAAGAAGGGTGTATTATTGATGTATTCTATTGGACGTTGCCTTAGTCACGTTCACACATCTTCTGAAAGTGAAGCTTTAACTCAAATTTAATTTAAATGTGTGTCATTAACATTCAGAAGGTGTTTAATGATTTAATTCTGCTTTATGAAGAAAGCCAAGTCTGTTTTATGAGTCTGTTATTAAAGTCTTGTTAATAGGTTGTTATGTTTAAGACTAGCAAAAATAAAAAAGCAAAAAAGAGTTCAGATGCAAAAGCCTCTAAGTGCCATTTGAAATTTTCTTCTATAATGATCATTTTTATCAAGCTTGTATATTTAAGTTCAGTAATTTCACTTAAATGGCAATGAAGATTACCTATTAATTGTCATTTAAGTGAAATTACTGAACTTAAATATAGAAGCTTGATAAAAATGGTCATTTTAGAAGAAAATTTCAAATGGCATTTAGAGGCTTTTGCATCTGAACTCTTCATATATATATATATATATATATATATATATATATATATATATATATATATATATATACTGTAAACACAAACATTGTGCACAAACGTAGTTAGATGCGTGATTAATCGATTTGACAGCCCTAATATTCATGCAATTGTTTTTCTTAGTTTGCTTTTGCTTTTTTTAACATCCAGCAAAACTGCCAAGAATCTCGGAGTTTGGTCGTGTTTGCTTCACTGTTTGTTGTCTAAAGTGTTTGGAAGCATGGGAATGACTTGTGTTTGCTCTTGTGGGTCAGTTATTGACTCTCCAGTTATTGACACTTGTATGTTATTTTTGCCTACACATTTTTAACATACCCTGTTTTCTCTTATGTTCCAGAGGAGGAATGGCGTTAAGCACTAAACTGTGTCGTGTGACTCTGGGGGTCGAAGGTATGACCTGTGGCTCTTGTGTTCAGTCAATCGAGGGCCGGATTGGGGGTCTACCAGGCGTCATTCATATACAGGTGAGAGTGATTTTAATGCCACCATGTCAAATAAACACAATAATGAGATACTTTTTTAATTAGTTATGAATTGTTGCAATTGCTTGGTCGATTAACAAAAGAGTTAACTCTTCCCTGTGTTAGTTGCAAAATATACCAACAGTCTAGTAAATTAACATCATGTAAAATATGTGTTGTAATGTAATGTGTTTGATGATCAAAAATACAGTAAAAATGATAATTTTGTGAACTATTATTACATTATTTTTTTTTAATTTAAAATGACTGTTGTCAACACATTGATAATAATAAGAAACATTTCTTGCGTATCAAATCAGCTTTTTAGAATTATTTCTGAAGGATCATGTGACACTGGAGACTGGAGTAATGATGCTAAAAATACAGCTTGGATCACTGCAAAATTGCATTTTAAAATATATTAAAATGAAAATGTGTAGTAATTTGTTATAATGATTTACTCTGTTTTGTCTTATATCAATATAATAGTTGTCAGCCACCACATTTTTTATAGATCACTATTATCATATCCCTTTCATTGATATATATATATATATATATATATATATATATATATATATATATATATATATATATATATATGAGCTGATTACAAGCCTAACCATACAGTATGATCAGTTCAATGATGATGATCATTATTAACACATTTTATACAGTATGTACCTTTCCAACTTATGGGCTTTTGATAATTACAATCAATGTAAATGTCATTTTTTTATCCCTAAACAAACACATGTAAACCTAGCTAAGCCACTGATCAAATTTCCAGGTGTCCCTTTTCCATGAATCATTGTATGAGAAGGCCTCTATGGGTGGCTGACAGAGCAATCTGACCGCAATATATGGTGGTAATAATATTTACCAGAGCCTTCCCTCCAGCAACTGTCACGTAATTGAAGAAAGCCACTCGTATGTTGAACTTAGAGACGCGGCCTAATTGTTGTAATTCGTCCTGCCCTTTCCCTTAAAACACAGTTACCCTGCAGACATGGGTCAAACAAGCAGATGATCTAATCATTTGTTTGTCTAAGATGCCATTTTAACCTTTGAAAAGCAAACTGGTGGTATTAGTATTGACCAGTACTGTCAAATGCCAAATACTATAAATGTCTTTGTTACGCACAGAAGCAAACAATATGGCTCTGTCTAAGCAAGCGGTCAATATACTGAGCACACAAAAAAGCAACTCGGTCTAGATTTGTGCTTATTGTGCGAAACAAACTTCCTGTTGTCTCTTCGTGAGGATTTCAGGGTTTAAGGGTCATGTGAGTGAGCTGCCTGAGGAATCACATTGGCTTCATCGTCATGCACATGCTGAAAGCAATTAAACAATATCTATTTTTCACTAAATGTAGGCTAAGACTACATATAACAGAAGCTCATACTCAGAAATGTATCATAAAAAGTTTGTTAGAAACATTAACTGGCGTTCCATGCAATTTTTTTTTTATTGTTTTTGAAAGAAGTCACTTAAGTACACCCAGGCTTCATTTATCAGTCATTTTACTGTTGTCATTCACACTAAGAGAGAGTAAATTTAGTATATCATAGATAAACTGCTCCAAATTATGGTCTAAATTTATAGCCTAATGAAAATGCATAACCTAATGCATTTGCTCTGACATGAACGTGATGAAGTTTCATAGCAATTATACGAGAGGCCGTTGAACATTGAACATATCCAAATTTCAGCTTCCTAGCTTACTGGAAATTTTCTCAAGAACGTTATTTATATTACTTGTCGGCCTCTATGGGTGCTGTTGAGGGATTCATTTCACATAGTAGCTATCTGAACAATCAGGAACTATCTGCTGGAAAATGAAGTGTTGTGCAACCAAAGGCACGTATGCCATTTATATTTACTGGAACCTTAACTGTTCTACGAGTAACTGTATGGCTTTTATTGTGCAATAGGACTTGTGTACTGTTATAGAGGACAGATTAGCACATTATGACCCTTTTTTTTTTGTACCGCAGGTATCTCTGGAGCTGAACAATGCAACTGTGACATATGATCACACTCTCCATAGTCCAGAATCCTTAGCAGAGGCCATTGAAGATATGGGCTTTGAGTCCAGGCTGGCAAACGCTAAATCAACACCAGTTCAAACTGAAACCAAAGTATTCAGCAAAGCAGGCTGTAGCACAGACTCTGTCCAACGGGCACGGAGCACACTGGGCCAGACGAAAGGGGTGCTTGAGACACAAGAGAGTGCTGATAACCAAAGCCTGGCTGTCACGTTTGTCCCGTCTCTGGTCAGCGGGGAGCAGCTCAGGGACGCCATGAGCTTCCTGGCTCCTGAAGCGGCTTGCGGCCCAGCGCTCAGTCCACAGGAAGGGCCGATTTCTTGCAGCTCCAGCGGGGTAGAGGCGGTGAAAATGCGTATTGAAGGAATGGTTTGTCTGTCCTGCACTACAACCATCGAAGGCAAGATTGGGAAGTTAAAAGGGGTTGAGAAGATTAAAGGTACCTTTGACATTTACCTTCGCTTGAGTTGAACAATCTCCGTTGAACTTTAACAGTTACTGGTGAATCATGTCATACATTTTCACATGTCATTCAAGTTTACATGGTAAAATGAAGTTTAAACTCATTGACCTTGTGCTGTCAGTAACTAGATAAGAAATGAGATCTTACACAATCTATACATTTAGGTTGACATTATGAAAATAATCTCCACTTTCTCATATCTTGCTTAAAGGTGCACAAGTTTTTTTCTTTCCGACTCATGAATGATTGTAAAATGATAAAACATAAATGATTGTACTTTGGACAAATGTTTATATTAAGCTTGACAGCATACAGTGCTCTAGAAGTTTATACTACTGGTGGGTCGCCCCCGTTTTTTTTTTTTGCTTTACATTGTTACGTTCTCCAATTTATGGTGTGTCTGCCATGAACTTGATTAATAATACTTTAACTCGAATATGCCATAAGTGACAAGTATAATTGCTATTGGACTTTTTTTTTTAGATCACCAGTAACCGAAAAGTTACTTACAACACACTACGTTACAACTACATTAATCTTGTCATGATACTGGAATCTCTAACGTTGATAATACCTTGAACAAATATCGATATTAAAAGGCTTTTTTTGCCGCAACATTAAGGGCATTCCATTTTTACCAATTTTTAATTTAATTTATTTTTGACCATAGACAAAATATTATAATTAACGTAAACTCTTTTTGAGCAGTTTGAGATTCCTCATACCTGACAGCTCTTAAAAGGTGTTATATAATTGGCTTTATGCCTAGCTACACTACTTCCTTCAGCCAGCTCCTTGTTTCCTGTCTGCTATTATTGGCCAAATTGATTAATTCAGGTGTGTCTGATTATTGTTGCCATGACTACTGAGGTCAAGCACACCTGAATTAATCAATTTGACCAATAATGGCAGACAGGAAACAAGGAGCTGGCTGAAGTTCAGGAAGTAGTGCAGCTGTGCATAAAGCCTATTCAATTCAAATTTATTTTTTGTAGCGCTTTTCACAATACAGATAACAGCAGAAAGGCAAATGGGAAATATTTAGCATAGCTGATGTTCATAAAGATTTCCATTACATGAGAGTAGATGCTAATAATATTAATAAATTAAATATAATAATAAAATATTATTATTATTTCTAAGGCATGCACTGTAAAACTATAAAATAATATTTGAAAGTTATTATTTACAATATTTTTATAGTTAATTTAATAGTTAATTATAGTTAATTTCACTTAACAATAGTTAATTTCACGTGAAAGAGTTAAACCCTCAAACTTTTATTTTGGCGGAAAAATGCAGGACGATCATTAAGTTTTTGTGAGTTCACAAATGTTTGTCATTACAAATCTAGTGACATGCTGTAATCATCTTACCACAATTATTTTGGGAAATTTTGCAAATGTGAAAATCACAACACATGCAGAGATGGAGATTGCACCATTCACTGTGAACTGACTGAGATGCTCTAAGACACGGAAAACACCGGATCATAATGAGGTGCTTGTGTTCACTTTGCTGCGCTTTTCTCTGAAGCACGCAGAATATAAACAAATATAACAGTCTATAAACTTGTTTAACTAAAACACACAGCAGTGTTTCGGAGAGAGAAAGCAAGAAGGTGCAGCTGATGTTGGGGTATTCTCTGGAAAATTAAACCTTTTCAAGAATTCACAGTCAATAAGTTTTGGAAAACCTGTTTTTATCTGCTTATGTTGTATCCATTCCACACCAATAGGTGTCAGTATAAATTCAAAGACCATTATTGTGTCCATCAGCAATACATAAACAAAAATCATTTAAAGGTGCAGTAAGCGATTTCTGAGAATCATTGCTGAACACTGTTGACTCTTTTGTAATGTCTCTCAGCCATCTCTCTTTCTACAGTCTTTCTTCAAATCTCCCTCTTGCTCACTCTTTCCTCCCCCATCATGTGTATATGCCCCCCTACTGCTGATTGTAGCCATGTTTGGTGTGGTGCTCAGTCCGATCCACTTTCAACAGTGTATTTTAGAAATTGGTTACTGCACCTTTAAGACGAGTGTAAACATATTCTTGAAACTCTTGAAATAACATTTCCTGAGTATTGATTTTTGTTTTGTCCGTGCTTGTTTCAGTCTCTCTAGATTCCCAGGAAGCCACTGTACTTTACCTGCCTTATGTCACCACGGTGGATGAGATTGTGAAACAGATCGAGGTGGCTGGTTTCAAAGCCATTGTTAAGGCCAAACCTCGTCAGTTAAAACTTTCGGCTAGTGAAGTAGAGCGTTTGCTCAGCTCTCCCAAACAGACTGCCTCCTCTCCTGAGGAGAAGGTTTCGGAACCGTCCACAGACTCCACGATCAATACGCTGATTCAGGTTGCTGGAATGCACTGCAAGTCTTGTGTGGTAAATATTCAGGACAATATATCCAAGCTGCCTGGAGTGACTTCCGTTGTTGTGTCCTTGGAGAGCAGACAAGCGTCAATTCAGCACAACCCAAAACAAGTTTCAGCAGTGGAGCTGCAGAAAGCCATTGAGGCCCTTCCTCCAGGGAATTTTAAAGCTATTATCCCAACTTCCCCAGAGCCAGGCTTCCTCCAGCCTCTGGTATCAGTAGCGGAGATCCACATTGAGGGCATGACCTGCGGCTCCTGTGTTCAGTCCATCGAGGGCATGATCTCCCAGAAGAAAGGAGTGAGATCAGCCAATGTGTCACTAGCCAATCATCAGGGAACTTTTGAGTATGACCCTTTAGTGACTTCCCCTGAAGAGCTGAGGGTCTCCATAGAGGACATGGGATTTGACGCTTTTCTGCCTGGTAAATATTTTTTCTATTCCTTTGGGGCATATTTTCCTTTCTATATGCCTTCACTACTGACAGTTATATGCTGTTATAAAACAGTTTTCCCATTTTCATATTTGTGGTGCTTTTTTTGTCTTGAATACCTGATGCAGCACTTCATATAACAAACCTGAATGGTGTGGTAATTAAGTGAAATATTGTATATTGTAGGTCAAAAAAGGGTTAGTTCACCCAAAAATGTAAATTCTGTCAAACCCATTTGATTTTTCATCAACACAAAGATAGTTTTAGTGTAATGTGCCAGATTTCCTTCCCTCCATTGAAATATATTCCACTAAAACATTGATGCTTCAAGGTAAGGACATCATAAAGAAATTTAGGATTATATATTCACATATACACATTGATCAACGCACATACTGTACAAAACAATCAAATATGGGAAACGCTGAAGCTCAAATATGCTTGCTTGGTCTATGAGTACCAATGAGGTTTTTTTTTTATGTCAAGCAACATGTTTACCATATTTGATACCATATTTGAGCATATTTGAAAAAACAAAAAGGTGCAGAACTTCTGGCGAATTTCATGTTCTGGTTATATTACACCACACAGAACAAAAGCAATAAATTATGCTTTGCAGTTTGCATTATGACATTGAAGTCTAGTTTAGGGATTTTAAGGTTTTCTGGCATTGTGACTCTTGTCATTACAACTCCTCCTGCCTATTACGGTCATGTGTCTGGATTTTATTTTTGGGTTTTTAGGGTTTGAGGGAGAATTTACAGAAAAGTTATCATGATAAAATCAAATCTGCATAAATTAAAGCCAGTACAGCAAAAACTACCATGATATGTAAATACACTAATATATACAGTGCTGTCAGAATTATTTGCCCCCTTGGTAAATACGATCAAAGATGACGGAAAAATAAATCTGCATTGTTTATCCTTTTGATATTATCCTTTTATTGAAGTAAAAGAATTGAAAGTGGGGGTAAAATTGCATTATGAAATAAATGTCAACATTTCCCCCTTTTATTACAATCATTTGCCCCCTTTTATTAAATACTTTTTGCGACCTCATTTTTCCAAGATAACAGCTCTGAGTCTTCTCCTATAATGCCTGATGAGTTTGGAGAACACCCAAGAAGAGATCCGAGATCATTCCTCTTTACAGAATCTCTCCAGATCCTTCAGATTCCCAGATCCATGTTGGCACTTCTTCTCTTCAGTTTTAGCCCAGTCATCATCTATTGGGTTCTGGTTTTGTTTTCGGATTACTGTCCTGTTGGAAGATACAAACATGGCCCGTTATAAGATTTCTAGCACAGGCTGTCAGGTTTTGATTTTTTTTATCTGTTGGTATTTGATCGAATTCCATGATGCAATGTACCTGAACAAGATGTCCAGGACCTCTGGCAGAAAATTAGGCCCACAGCATTAAAGGAGAACTCCGGCGCAAAATGAACCTTTGGTCTAATTACACATTGTTACCTAGTCAACCGTTCTCTGAGATTTGTTTTCATGATTGCCGAATGTTAATAGTTTTATCTCTAAAAACAGTTTAGCCTATAACGCTAGTATAACGCTAGTATATGGGGCATAGAGTAATGAGAAATAAAAATCGCTTGTTATTACCACTAACGAGGCTCAAAATAGCCCCACAGCAACACGGTAGCATAATAAGGGTCCCTACATTCAAACCGAAGCATTGAGAACTTTGTCAGTGTTCATACAGTTTAATAAGAAGATATTTTATACACACAGTCAACTTCGCGAATACAGGAAGAAGCCATCTTTGAAAAATAGTCTCTACCAGTCGATCTATGAAGCGATTTTTATTTATTTTATTACTCTATGCCCTATCTACTAGCGTTATAGGCTAAACTGTTTTTAGAGATAAAACTATTTACATTCGGCAATCATGAAAACAAATCTCAGATAACGGTTGACTAGGTAACAATGTGTAATTAGACCAAAGGTTCATTTTGCGCCGGAGTTCTCCTTTAAAGATACAGCAGAGTATTTCATTTTTCACATGGGGTACTTTTCTATCCCCGTGTGCACCAAACCCATATTAAGTGTTTGCTGCCAAAAAGCTCTTTTTTGTTTGTTTGTTTCATCTGTCCTCTTGTCAGGTGTTCTCCAATGTGTTCTGGAGAAAATCATTTATATTATATTATATTATATATATATATTTATATATATTAGCGTTTTATTAATACGAATTTGATAGGAATGCCACAATAGTTTTAATAGGCTTTTTGGTGAAAACACATTTTCTTCTTTTGATTTGGGGATGAAATATAAGCCATATACGTTATAGACAGGTTTTTTGATTCACCCAACAACCATATTTAAACATTTATCTTGTTCTGTTAGCATTTGACTGTACTTTGCCCACTGTATAGTTTGACTTTGCCTTAACTGTATATGATCACTGAGGGAATTCTTTAAATTTAAGAAGGCAGGGTGATATCAACATCTATATAGCCAACTAAACTATTGGTTTAACCAACTAACAACTTTTCAGCTATTGTTTTTTTTTATTTTATGTCCTAAATTGCTATTTCCACTGAAACCAGATCACTTCTAACCATGTCCTGCCATTTTTACAGAGACAAATTCATTGGTGCCTTCAGTGGTTAAAAGCCCATCGCCACCAGCGCCGTCTGTCCGCAGTTTATCTCCAGTCTGGTCAAATGTGAAAGAGATCGAAGCAGAGAGTGATGCTGAGCCTTCAACAAACACTATTTCCAAATGCTTTATCCAGATTGGAGGAATGACCTGTGCCTCCTGCGTGGCAAACATTGAGAGGAACCTCAAGAATGAGCATGGTAATCCCTGATTTTATCCAAATCAAAATAATGCTAGATTATATTTACACACAGTGATGGTGTCTAAAATTCATCAAACAGAATCAATTTCTCTGTTACAAAACAAAAGAGAAAACGTCATATTAATTGGTAGATTGCTAGATATGCTAAGGAATAAGGCGTGTACGTATGGTTGCCATTGTCTTTCTTCCACAGGTGTACACTCCGTTTTGGTTGCACTGATGGCCAGTAAAGCCGAGGTTCGATACAGCTCCTCAAGCATTGATCCTCAGAGAATAGCAGAGTTTATCCGAGAGCTCGGCTTCACTGCCACGGTCATGGAGAATTACGACGGCTCCGATGGAACCCTGGAGCTTGTGGTGTGTTAACAGGTCCTATTGTTGATTTTTTTTCTTTTTTTTTTTTTTTACAATTTTTCTTTTAACAAAAGTTTGTCTCTTTTCAATAGGTCAGAGGGATGACGTGCGCCTCCTGTGTTCACAAAATTGAGTCTAACTTGATGAAGCATAAGGGCATCCTTTATGCCTCAGTTGCCCTGGCAACTAATAAAGCCCACATCCAATATGACCCAGAAGTGACCGGCCCTCGGGATGTAATCCGATGGATCGAGGTGAATTCACATTAATTTTCATATGATTAAATATGTTCCGATGTATGTTAACTTAAGCTTTGTTCCAAAACCTAGTGAGCTGCCTACATGGACAGCATTTTAGTTTAGCAGTTTGCTAACAAAAACACAACTGGAATCTGTGATAATTTTTACGTAAGAAGCACTGTTTTGAGTTGCTATCCTGAATCAGTCACACAAGCTCATTGTCCGTTTATTATGTTCAAGAACACAGCTATATATAATGTTGTAGGGAACTGAAATCTGTTTTGTAGTGTGTTCTTACACAAACTTCCCTATTTTTGATGAACAGAACATGGGATTTACTGCCTCTCTAGTGAAGAAAGATCGTCCTGGAAGTCACTTGGATCACAGCCGGGAGATCCAACAGTAAGTAAATAAGGGAATAAGAGGAACATGTTTCTGGAATAAGCTCTAAGCTGTTGGGTGACGTGACTTCTTGTTGACGTTTAAAGTATTTTCAAACAAAACGGAGGCTAGATAGACCCTCCGTCCTCCTCATCTGCACTGACCCCCCCAAACCCCACCCCCAGGGCCTTCTTGTCAGTTATTGGCTGGAACAGTTTGTTATGTTTCGTGGTTGCCGCAGTTTGTTTTTGTTGCCATTTGTGGAGCCTGGGTTGTCTGCATAGACTGCGTTTTTTTACAGTGTGTTTAGGGGACAGGCAGCCAGCGGATAGTGAGGAGATGTTTGCTGTATGTGACAGAAAATGTTTTGGCCTAAAAAACATGTGACATCGCTAGAGCACCTTTAAAGGTTCCTAATTTTGGAGGTGCCCTACAAGAAGTTTACATGCATCCAAGGTCAAAAAGCACTTTAATTTGATCATAATATACATTGCAGCATTACCTCTTTTCTCACAGTGTCTGAATCGGTTCGATAAATGATGTAAACCCCTCCTTCCCAAGACCCTACTCTGCTCTGATTGGTCAGATGGCCCAATCTATTGTGATTAGTTCGACCACTTACAGTGTGTGCCGGAAATGAAACGCTCATTACCATATCTTAAGTTCAGCTCCAGATCTTTCTCAGTACTTCATACACAGTGATACAAACTGTAACAATGGGTTTAGCCTACATCCATTCCTTAACCTTTGGAAGTGCATGCAAAGTGGATTTGCTTTCGCAGCATTGAAAACAGCGTCTTCTTGACATGTGTCGACAACACCAACCACACTCTTACAGTCTCAACTACAACTACAGTGTTTGAGGGTCAGAGTAGATGCTGTTCCCCGGCTGGCGTTATGCAAATGCGTTAAGAGATGGAAGACTGGAACGACTTACTAACAGTTTGTTGTCAGAGACAGTTTAGAATCGGTCTTTCTTTTGTGAGACGACAATTTTTTTAACTTTGAAACTTTGCAAATCTTTTATATTCAATAACAGCTACATAATAACACACTACATGAAAGGTAATGTCTGAAAAAGCATATAGGGACACTTTAAAACAGGATTACCTTAAATAAGAATTGTGGAATTTCAACACAACCTTCTTTTCTGCTTTGAGTTTTTTTTTTGTTTGTTTCATTGATGTCCATTACCTCGAAGTAACACAAGTAATGTCTTTCTTTTGACCTGTATGCATAAATTGGCTTTGCTGTTTTATCCTAGGTGGAAAAGATCCTTCCTCATCAGTTTGTTTTTCTGCGTGCCTGTTATGGGCATGATGATCTATATGATGATCATGGATCACATGATGGACACGTCCCACCACCATAACGTCACAGCCGAGGACAGAGAGAAGTACCACTCCGCCATGTTCCTGGAGAAACAGCTTCTGCCAGGCCTCTCCATCATGAACCTGATCTCATTTCTCTTTTGTGTCCCTGTGCAGGTTGGTCACCTGCCAGTTTGACTTTTATGTGCTGTGAAAGGAAAATGTCTCACTTTCTATATTTAAGTTCTTTGTCTACCTTAAATATGCAAATACTTTATGTACTGAATGGTAGATCTCCGTATCTGTTTTTTCTCTCTGCAGTTTATCGGTGGGCGCTATTTCTACTGTCAAGCCTACAAAGCCGTCAAGCACCGGACGGCCAATATGGATGTGCTGATTGTACTGGCAACAACGATCGCATTCACATACTCTCTGGTGATTCTTCTGGTTGCCATGATAGAGAGGGCAAAGGTGAACCCCATCACCTTCTTCGATACTCCACCTATGCTGTTCGTCTTCATTTCGCTTGGCAGGTGGCTGGAGCAAATAGCAAAGGTGAACAAGCATTTCCAGCTACACAAGTTATTCATCTACCTGCTTGTAATATTATCTCTTAAAGTGCCTCTATTATGCTTTTTGGATATTACATTTCATGTAGGTTGTGAATGTTAAAGGTCTGCAAAGTTTCAAAGTGGATAAGTGGATTTATTGTCTCCCATAAGAAAGAACTGATTCTAAATTGCCTGAAACAAGTTTCATGGATTTCCAGTCTAACTTCCTCCTTGAAACTGTTGGTTTGTAACAAATTTACATAATGGTCTTCATTGGCTGCCTACAAACAATGTCTTCTTTAACACTCAAGTTGAAGCCCGAGGCCTGGAAGAGTTTAGTTTGTGTTGTCGACATGTCGAGAAGATGCTGTTTGGGCCGCCTGACCAATAAGAGCAGAGTAGGCTCCGGGAAAGTGATTCAGAGAGATCCATTATCGAAGCGTTTTAAGCTGTAATGATTAGTATTATCGGGTGACCTGTAGTAATTTGTAATAATTGTGGACTTTGTCTGTGATCTTAATCCTGTGCGAATCGGCCATGTCTGTAATTTGTAAAGTAAAAATTCCCCCGCAAATTACCTACTACATTTCGCCGAACACCGAGGTCCTGTGATAATATTAGTCCCGTGCGAATCGGCATCTGTGTTTTGGCCGGATCGTATATCATTTTTTCGAGGTTTTTGTTTCATGTGCGCCTTTTTATCCATCTTTCGTGAAGAATGGAGGCTGGTTTGGAGTGTTTTGACAGTATTTTTGGTGCTGGGTAATATCGCTATACACAACTACACAATTTGCAGAAAGTAAAAGCTGAAATTCAAAAAGAATGATTAGATGGAGATGAATGACATGTATAGCAGCATGTGGTAAGGAACATTATTCTGTTTGTCATAATATATCATACAGCTAGAGCTATAACGAAAACAAGTATTTGACATCATATTGGAGAGATAAGTCCGTAAATTCAAGAAAAATACAGGCTTCAATTATCCCATGCTAATGCGCCACATGAAATTCAGATAGGGCGGGATAATTTCTAAATCACACGAGGTCACCAGATAATACTAATTCCGTGCAAAAGACGTAATGCTGAAATGTATATTATGAGAAAATTAAATTGTTTTTTGACCTTGGATGCATGTAGACCTTTAGTGGGAGTCCTCCCAAACAAAATTAGGAACCTTTTAATGGTATAGCATAATGGGGCACTTTAATTTCCTACATTGTTTTGCGCTAATGTTGATGTGGTTTTGTCTTTAATCGCAGAGTAAAACTTCTGAGGCTCTGTCCAAGCTGATGTCTTTACAGGCGACAGAGGCCACTGTTGTTACACTGAATGATGATATGTCTGTGTTAAGGTTTGCTGTGTAGTTTGTATTTCCTTTCAATAGAAATTACAGCTCAGCTGACTTTCTTCCACATATGACCTTTTGTTATCTCTCTCTCTCTCTCTCAGTGAGGAGCAGGTGGATGTTGAGCTGGTGCAGAGAGGAGATGTTATCAAGGTTGTGCCTGGAGGGAAGTTTCCAGTGGATGGCCGAGTAATTGAAGGACACTCCATGGCAGACGAGTCCCTCATTACAGGTTCGACAGGACAATTTTCTCCTTGCATATAAGTACAAACCAAGGAGGCAGGGATAATTGTTGTGTTTTCCATATACAGTGACGTCCAAAAGTCTGGGGCCTCGAGTTAAAATAAATCTCTTTTGCATTTTGTGACGTTTTTCACTCTAAATTATATCAGCAGCATAATCATTTTAATGAGAATTATTTGAAGAGTTTGGTTCCAAAACGCTATAAATCCATTTTGATGAATTTGAGTAAAACTGTGTTTTCTTTAGCAAGAAAATGGGAAGATGAAAACCACTATTTTCGGTTTCAAATTTTCACATAGCATTTGTAGGTTATAATAACAATAAAAAATGAAATCCAGGTTTTGATTTCCAAAGATTTATTATAAAAACAGATCGTTTTCCCCCAAAAATGCAATAAATCCAATAATTTATTTTTTTTCAAAATGCAATTAATCAAAATAAAATTTTATACACATTGAATTTCTTGTGCATACTATAAATCCATTGCTTTAATATAACAATATTCGGTAACACTTTAAGGGTTCATGTCATGAATTATCATGAATTCATGAATAAATGAATTATGCATTAATTCATATTAATATCATCAGGAACTATCAACGTTTTTTTTTAACAGTTCAATGTTTTTCATTCATGACTTCATGGATGAACAAAACCTTAATTAAAACATTAACTAAGACGAGCACATCATCATGAATTATGATTTATTAAGCATGATCTAACATTATGCATATCGCTGTTGTCAACCTTGGGATGTCGCCGCTGAACTTTTTTGACGGCGATCAGCTGTAAACTGGCTTGGTCCTGCTCGGTTTTCATTGACTTTGAATAAAACAACTGAAAGTTTTCCAAAAGATCCTCTGGGGGTCAGTGTGTCAGCGTGACAGAAGTTTGATGCTGTCGTGTGAGAACAAGCAACAGCCGGCATTTCCTCCTCTCGAGTCCATCTTCTTCCTCACGTAAATGATTCGATTTCGATGTCACGTTTACCCATGCAGGATGCCTTACCCTCCGCAGGTTCACCAATGCTGTCAAAATTATTCATTTTTTTTGTTTGTTTGTTGATCGAAAGGACAAAATAGAGAAAACCTAGGAAGCCGGGTTAGTTAAAGCGCTGCCGTTACTGTTTACATTGCGTGGAATGGTGCGTTGCGATTGGTTTAGCGGATATGTGGCATTTTGCAGAAAAGGGAGACTGGCGTTTGTCGCGGTTTGGAAAGAAAGGGAGAAAACATTACATAATAACACGGCGGATATCCCATTTTACGTAAAATTAAACATTGTGGTCGGTATATCTGGTCGGTATTGAAAAGTCCGATTTTTGCAGTAACTCATTTTTTTTAAAAATGGCGTTTATCGCGTTTTGGAACCAAACTCTTCATTTGTTGAATGTAAAAATGTATGTGTATGTTTTCTATCTACTTTAATGAGATCATCTCTAGAACACTGGCATTAGAAAATCCTATGTAAATTTTATGGAAGTGCAATATTTTTGGAACAATAGAGGCAAGAACATTTGCCTTTGTCTATAAAATAGTGTAATGTCGAAAATGTGCTTATTTGAAGAAATAGTAGAACCTTAAAGGGATAGTTCACCTAAAAATTAAAATTCGGTCATTAATTGCTCACCCTCACGTCGTTCTAAACCTGTAAGACTTTCGTTTATCTTTATAACATAATTGAAGATATTTTTAATGAAATCTGAGAGATTTCTGTCCCAACATTTGCAAGTCTCGGTTTCCAAAACTCGGTACTTCAGAATAAGCATAAAGAGTTTGTAAAATAAATCAATATGAATGAATGGTTTAATTCTAGCCTTCTGAAGAAAAACAATCACTTTATAGTATGAACAGATTTCATTCAAATTTGGTAAACGGAAGTTCACACATGCTTGCTTGACTTGCGGTAACCAGTGAGATTTATTATTGCTTCACACAGAATGTTTGAGCTTCAGCAATAACCAATGAGGTTTGTTAGATGAATGAAAGTCTTATGAGTATATGATAATAGAATTTTCATTTTTGAGTGAACGAACTCTAAATGTTCAATTTACATCAACGATATTTTGAACGTTTTGTTTTTCCGGTATTCAATACATTTTAAATCCCTGATTTTCAGTGGATTCATCTCAGTGGATAATTCAATTCCCACAGGCTTTTGAGGGAGTCTAGCCTTGATCAGGTCTAATGATCAGATGGTTTGCTCTTTTGACTTGGGCCAGTAAGTTATCACATAGCGATGGCCAAGCAATCCAGATATTTCAGTGTAATGTTTCTTCCCTTCATTTTCCAATTTGTGCAGTCACTGCACTGTGGTGGTCTAATGATGCGTGTCTTGTGTAGGTGAAGCCATGCCTGTCACTAAGAAGCCGGGGAGCACCGTTATCGCAGGCTCTATCAATCAGAACGGCTCTCTGCTGATCAAAGCCACTCATGTGGGCACCGACACCACCCTCTCTCAGATCGTCAAACTGGTGGAGGAAGCACAGACTTCAAAGGTGCGTCTGTCAGCTCAGCTTATGTTGTCATATCATGTCTTTTGATGATAACAGCTTCTGATTCTTCAGATTATCACGGATCAATGCGTCTTATTTTTGTTCCTTTATATTATCTGTCTATATGCCTGTCTATATATCTGTCTGTCTGTAAATATATACTTGAATCTGTCTGTGAATGACTGAGATAGTAATTCTAATTATGCATTATTTAAAAAAAATATTTGTATTTTTACTTTCAAGTAAATCACAGTATCAGAATAATAAATATTGAATAATAATCAATAAAAATAAATGAAATGTCTAATAATAAAAACTAATGGTGATATACAATAATAGTTGAGGTATACAATAATAGTTAAGTTTCAGGATTTCTAAAAGTTTCCACAAAAACATGAAGCAGCTCAACTGATAATTGTTAATAATAAGAAATGTTTCTTGAACGGCAAATCAGCATATTAGAATGATTTCTGAAGGATCATATGACACTGAAGACTGGAGTAAGGGGCTGTTCATGTCACATCTTTTGCATACTCAAATTAAGTTATTTTAAGTTGTAGATGCATGACAAGCGTGCTCATAATAGAGAGCGAAGCCATTGCAACTGTTTTTTTTTTTCCTGTGTGTGTTTAGACGCTATGCAAACGGCCCTTTATGGCCCAATGATGCTGAAAATTCAGTTTTGCCATCAGGAATAAATTACATTTAAGATAGAACAATAGAAGAGTTTAATTATAATGATATTTCAATATATATATATACAGTATATACAGTATATATATATATATATATATATATTATCAATATATGCAGCCTTGGTGAGAGTCTTTCAAAAATATTTTAAAATCTTACCAAACTTTTACTGTGGTGTATGTATTAATTTAGTGCCAATCCCTGTTTTCCAGTATATACAACCAGTCTAAAGTTTGGACATTCTTTACTATTATTGTGGAAAAAATGTAACAATATCAATACAATATCACAGATGTAAGTATAGATATTATTATTATTATTTGTAACCAAAATGTTACACAATTCAAAGCTTTTTTTTTTTGGTACAAAACTAATTTCAAACATATTTAACATAAGTTTTAAAGGGTTGGTTCACCCAAAAATGAAAATTCTGTCATTAATTATTTACCCTCATATCGTTCTAAAAGCTATAAGACGTTTGTTCATCTTCTGAACACAAATAAAGATATTTTTAATTAAATTTGAGATTTCTGTCCCACCATTGGCAGCTATGCAAGTACTACTTTCAAACCTCAGAAAGGTATTAAATACATTATTATGTAATCCATGTGACTCCAGTGGTTCAACCTAAATTTTAACCTCAAACCGAGTGCTTTGTTTGCAAAAAAAAAAACAAAAAACAACAACTTAATTTACCACTTTATTTAAAAAAATATTAATCTCCAACGTGCGTTCATGCAACAACATCTGCTGTCAACACAAACACCTACGTTATGGTGCTCTCATGAATGCGTTTAATATCAAGAGAAACAAATTCATTGACGTTTGACTGTTAGTGTGTGTGTCTGTGTTTAATTCAGTATACTGAAGCATCAGCTTTAACCTATATAAACTTTTCTGAACTTTCCAATCAGGCTCCCATCCAGCAGTTTGCAGATAAGATCAGCGGCTACTTTGTCCCGTTCATCGTTGGGGTCTCCTTCCTGACTCTCGTAGTCTGGATTCTGATCGGCTTTGTGAACTTTCCACTCGTGGAAAAGTATTTCCCTGTGAGTGAAGCCCGTCTCTGTACATTCTTCTATGGTTCCTCAAATTAAATTAATTTTTAATTACATTTTGTTTCTCTGAAGTCCACTTATAATATAAGACAAGGTTTCTTTAGGTTTCAATAAGCTTTGTTTTGTGAATATTAGAGTATATTTACATGGTACATTGAACTTCAACTAACCCTCAACCAAATCCTAGTCCTATCCTAAACCTATAGTAAGAACATGTAGTTGCTTACTTTTACTCAGTACTTAAATATATACTTGCACTGTAACAATGACATCTTAATTGAAACATTTCAGTAGAGCAAGAAAAACCCTGTTTTACGTGATGTGTCCATTTTAAAATATTCAGACTGGAGGGTTCAGGTCGTTTTAAACTAGGCCAGGTTTATACTTTCTCTTTGAACTCATTGAAATGGCGAATGTCTCTCTCTGCAGGGTTATGATAAAAGCATCTCAGAGGCAGAGGCCGTCATCCGCTTTGCCTTCCAGGCCTCCATCACTGTCCTGTGCATCGCCTGCCCCTGCTCGCTGGGTCTCGCCACCCCCACAGCGGTAATGGTGGGAACAGGGGTGGGAGCCCAGAATGGGATCCTCATCAAGGGAGGAGAGCCGTTAGAGATGGCACACAAGGTCAGAGATGCTCCAGGCTGGAGATTTTAAATGTTCTTGTGTGGAAATTATTTAAAAATCTGTCTGCGCTTTTAGATTCAGTCTGTGGTGTTTGATAAAACCGGCACCATTACATATGGAGCTCCCAAAGTGGTCCAGGTGAAGATGCTGGCAGAAGGGAATCGGATGCCACGCTCCAGACTGTTGGCGATCATTGGCACCGCTGAGAATAACAGTGAACATCCGCTGGGTTCTGCCATCACCAAATATTGCAAACAGGTTTGTTTGACTTACTGGTGTGTTGTTTCTTTACTTACAGCCTGTGGTAGGCGTTTATAAGTTACATGAAGTTAGACATTAAATTAAAATATAATAATATGCAGTAGTCGTACAGCATTATTTACGAAAACAGAAAAACCATGAATATTTTTAAAAAACATTTTTTTAATTTGTAAGTTAAGAAAATCATATAGCTATGTTTTTAAAACTATGACAAAGATCATTTTAATTTTCAAACTGTTGACATATTCATATAAACATGAACCTTACTGTTAATATTAAAATATTTCTTTTGTGAGGCTTTAAATCAGCACATTTTATTGATCTTTTTATTAAAATATTACAGGACATTTTAAGCCATAATTGTCATCACTGAAGTGTGTCTGCATTACATGTGAAACATACCAAAAGTTTATATATATATAAAAAAGTGAAAAAGTTATATATTTTTAATAGAGCCAGACCGATATATCGGCAGACCGATATTATCGGCCGATATTAGGCATTTTCCAAACTATCCGTATCGGCAGTTATAATGGCTGATAAATGAATATTTCAAAAATAAAATAAAAACGGACGAAACACGCTTCAACCATGTCATGAGTGTTGGAGTTGTATAGTTTGTCCACCAGAAGGCACTCTACACCGTTCCTGTTGTTGGCAACACTTGTTGAGTTGGTCACAAAACATACATTGCTTGAATAACAATTAAAAGATCACCCCCATCAGTTCTCTTTTCTCAAATAAGCATGACAAAATTTGTGACTATCATGTCCAGTTTAAAAATAAATAAATAAATAAAACATCGGCCGAAATATCGGATTTTAAAACCCAAAAATATTTGTATCGGTATCGGCCTTCCAAATCCTTTATCGGTCAGGCTCTAATTTTCAAACCGATTTACGCTATCCTTGAAATAGTCAGTCAGTAAGAGAAATAAATGTTTTAAGAAATGAATACTTTTTTCAGCAAGAATGCATTAAATTTGAAAAAAAAAAAAAGTTTAAAAGCGACAGTAAAGACATGTTACGAAATATTTCTATGTCAAATAATTGCTGTTCTTTTAATATTTCTATTCACAGTTTTCACAAAAATATGAAGCAGCACATCCACATTGTTTTCCACATTATTGATAATTATCATCATATTAGAATGATTTCTGATGGATCATGTGACACTGAAGACTGCAAAATTCAGCTTTGTAAATTACATTTACATTTATTCATTTAGCTGATGCTTTTATCCAAAGCGACTTCCAATTGCTATATATGTCAGAGGTCGCACGCCTCTGAAGCAACTAGGGGTTTAGTGTCTTGCTCAGGGACACATTGGTGTATCACAGTGGATTCGAACCCGGGTCTCTCACACCAAAGGCATGCGTCTTATGCATTACATTTGACAATATATTAAAAGAAAAAAGAAAAACAGCTCTTTTAAATTGTAATATTTCACAATGACATTTTGGTGTGCGTAAGAGACTTCCTTCAAAAACATTTAAAAATCTTACCAGCCCCAAACACCTGCTCTCAGTGCCTTATTGTTCAGTAGCCTACAGCTTGTTTCAGGGTATTTACATTGAGTGTAAACGGTTCTCGTATTGATTCTCTGAATTGCACGAGTCTGTATTTGGCATTTGGATTCACAATGGCTCTTCTGTGTTCAGGACTTGGGAACGGAGTCTCTTGGCACCTGTACAGATTTTCAAGCTGTGCCAGGTTGTGGGATCAGGTGTCTGGTCAGCAACACAGAGAACTTGCTGAAGAGAGAGGACAGTGACAGTGAGGAGAACCAGCGTAATGCTGTCCTGATTCAGATCAGCGATACCAGAGCCCACAGCGATGAACAGCCGCTCATCATGGACCCACAGCCACTCGGTGAGTGTCACGTGACAGTAGGGATGCTCATAATTAGCTGGTTAACCATCGACCGATCGTAAGAATCAGTTCAATGGTTTAAAAAGTAATGCAAGTAACTTTTCAAGATATTTTAAAACATTTGCTGCATGATACATCTACTAGGGGTGGCACGGTTCACGAAACCGACGGTTCGGTTTGTATTACGGTTTTAGGGTCACGGTTTTCGGTTCTGTACGGTTCTTGTTATTTTTTTCTTTTAATCTTTAACACTCCAGAAATGTACTTCAGCATGTGATATATAGCTTAATTATCCACACTTTAGGATACAGTATAAAAAAAATGATATTCATGCAATCATGCACAAACTGAATTTGACTCTTTGACTTTAAGCACATTTTGGGACTATCTCAGAGGAAAGCTAGGTGAGATTTTGACACAGCAAGAGAGAAGACATTGACATGCTTTTCCTTTATTTGGCAAAAAAAGGAGAATGTGTATCACTATGTCTACAAGAACTTGTGCATTTTTTATCACACAAATCTTATTTACACAAAGAAATTAACTTGCATTTATCAACTGCCAACTTTTGTAGCTCTTACAAAAATTCTATCTTTTAAAAGAAAAAAAAGAGTAGCTCTTAAAACACTGTCTTTTATGAATAAGTCAATATACATGAAACCTCATTGCCTATAATTAGGCTATAGCAATAGCAAAGGCCATAAACATAAAGTGAAACATAAGTTCAACCTCAACACAAAACACAGTATCAACAATGCTTCTATTCCCAGAGAGTGAGGGTACGTTTTTTTCACTTGAAATTAAAGTGCAGGATTTGGAAACGTATGATTGAAGCTCTTATCTAAACATAAAGTGCCACTGTAGCGTTATATTAAAATATCATAACATGAAATCCCATGTTCCCACACACTGGACTTATACCATAGACTTACGACGCTGGCGCATCCTCTCCAACTCCCTCATCTCTCCCACTTGCCATTTCTCCGCGTGCCGTGACCTGCAGCGGTCCATACTCCACTTTTACTGGCTTGTTTACCAACTTGAACCGGCGCTGCACAGAGCGATCTGTAATGACATCAAATACCGCGAAAGTGATTGAAAAGCATATGGAGCCGTTGCTCTCGCGCTAGTGTGATGTTATTCACCGGTCGCTCTGTGCAGCGCCGGTCCAAGTCGAACAAGCTTATGTCGCGCGAAAAGAAAACACACGTCACATACGGGCACGAGGCTACATTGCGCATGCGTCGAACCGTGAGACTCACACACGCTCCGAACCGGGACAAGCGAACCGAACGGTTCGGGTGTTTTTTCATGTACCGTGCCACCCCTAACATCTACATATGTCAGCTTGTGAGAGCCCCTATTATGCTATTTAACAGGTTCCTAATTTTGTTTTGGAGGTGTCCTACAAAAGTTTGGCATCCAAGACCAAAAAACACCAACATTTTCTTATAATATACATTGCAGACAGCACCACTTTTCTCACAGTGTCTGGTACGGTTGGATAAGGACTCGGTCGTTCCTTTCTGAGAGCCTACTCCACAATACATGGAAGCTAATATCTTAAAAAGCACAATAGGGGCACTTTAAAGGAATCGTTCACCCAAAAATAAAAAAAAATTGTCATTTACTCACCATTGTGTTTCTAACCCAAACCTGTATGGTGTTGTATGACACAGGATGTGGACTGAAGCTCTCAAGTTTAATTGCAAGAGTGTCATGCTTGGCTTTGAATGGTCTGGTAAGGGTATTTTGTCTGTTTCAGCTCTAGTACAGACGTCCACGTACACGGTGCTGATCGGGAACAGAGAGTGGATGAGGAGGAACGCGCTGCATGTGCGAGCAGATGTTGATGAAGCCATGATGGAGCATGAGAAGAGAGGACGCACTGCAGTGCTGGTGGCTGTGGACAGTGAGGGAGACCGGTTATTTTTGTCGCTGGAGCAGGCACATGCTGTAGTTTTCACAGGCTGTGACCTAATTTAAAGGCTGTTAGTTGTTTTATGCCTTCCATTTACAACCGTAAATATGTCAACACAAGAGAAACAAATGTTTCTTGTGCCATTTAATGCGGTTTTTAATTGGAATGGAAGTTCATTACATGAAATTGTTAATAACTGAATATAAATACATAATAAAGCAACTGTCAAATCCTGTTTTGTTTTATTCTCAGATGAGCTTTGTGCCATGGTGGCCATAGCGGACACCGTGAAGCCTGAGGCTGAGCTGGCTGTCTGCACACTTACAGCAATGGGGCTGGAGGTCGTGCTGATGACTGGGGACAACAGCAAAACAGCTCGAGCTATCGCTGCTCAAGTAAAGGACACTTTCATATTCCCCTGAATAATAATTGTCCACATGCAGCAGTGAATTTTAGCTGCTGAGCTTGTGCTGTTTTTTTTTTTGTTACAGGTGGGCATCAAGAAGGTGTTTGCAGAGGTCTTGCCATCTCACAAGGTGGCGAAAGTGAAGCAGCTCCAGCAGGCGGGAAAACGCGTGGCCATGGTGGGCGACGGAGTGAATGACTCCCCCGCACTGGCCATGGCAGACATTGGCATTGCAATTGGCACGGGCACAGATGTTGCTATTGAGGCGGCTGACGTGGTGCTTATCAGGGTATGGACACTGTAATGGCCTGATTAGATGTTGAAATTAACATGTTAACATAACATTAAATTGGTTACACTTTACAATAAGGCTCATTAGTTAACATTAGTTAATTAGTTGGTTAACATTAATAATGAACTGCACTTATACAGCATTTATTCATCTTTGTTAATGTTAATTTCAACATTTACATGAACAATTATATTTCAACTAACATGAACAAACTTTTTTTTTTTGCTAACTAACGTTAACGTAGATTAACAAATACAGGAACAAATGTATTGCTCATGGTTAGTTCATGTTGGTTAATACATTAAAGTAGGGGTGTAACGGTACATGTATTCGTATTGAACCGTTTCGGTTCGAGGCTTCCGGTTCGGTACGCATACAAACCGAACGATTGCTTGGACCATTTTTCCTGCCGGCAAAATTCGTGCTGACGCGGCCAACACAACATCAAATGGCAAGCGTAATGAAAGCAGAACGAAACTGCGCTACTCGTTATGTGCTTCACAGATCGTTTATCAGTTCGGACCAGCAACATCTGTGCAGCGCGAGCCGATCTCGATCAAGCAACACTGTTACCACACCGCGCTAAGAGATCCGGTAAAGAAAAGATTTGAATTCGCCACTGAGGTAATAACATCGCTGCGAGATCTAGTGAGAAGCATTCACATTTCTCCGTTATTAACCGTAGATCTCTATTAGATCAAACAGCGCTGTCATGGAAACCAGGAGAAACATTGTGCCGTGAATGAACTAGTAATACTTTACGTCCACAGACCAGCAACATTCACCATGGATTTAATATAGTAAGTTAACACTGACTGGAACCAGTTTGGCTGGAATGGTGAAATGCTTTCAAGTACTTCACACATCTTTTTCCAGCACTTCAAAATTCAAATATTATATAAATAAATATATATTTAAATGTTATTTTTAATGTGATGACCAAAACATTATTTGTTCATCCTTCAAAGAGGAGCCCCATTTATGAACCTGAAAGTTTCAAGATCTAGGAAAACTGACACTTATTTAAAAAAAAATTTCTTTAAACAAATAGGAAATTTCTCTGGCATTTCTTTCTTTTTGCTGTATCGAAAACGTACCGAACCGTGACTTTAAAACCGAGGTACGTACCGAACCGTGATTTTTGTGTACCGTTACACCCCTATTGTAAAGTGTTACCATTTATATTGTTTGTTACCTATATTGCTCAGATGAGTATAACATCTTGGTTGGCCCTGGATTTGTGTGCATTCAACTGAAGGCTTTGTGATTCATTTTGGCAAAACTTTGTTTTAAACAGAATGATCTTCTTGATGTTGTTGCGAGTATCGACCTTTCTAAGAAGACTGTAAAAAGAATCAGAATCAACTTTGTATTTGCACTAATCTACAATCTTGTGGGGATTCCCATTGCTGCAGGTAAGAGCAACTAAACCAAACAAGACTACTAGATAAAACAAGTATTTCGGTATTGTTGGCACTTTTCTCAAATTGGTTACAAAATAGGGCCTGAAACGCTCATTAAATCATTTCAGCAAATAGTTTTTAGCATTTTATGTTAATCTTCAGAAAATGTTGATTGTGGTAGCCCTCAAACCGTATTCACTTTATAGCCCTTAATCCTGTAATTGTGGACAAATGTGGGCACAGAGGACTCAGGTGTGATCCTTATTTTTATTTATTATAAATGTTATATCACTGTCTTCGATAAAGTTTTGTCTATCCATTTATGGTGTTTTCTTTTATTTTTGGGGTATTTTTGAATTTATTTACTTCAAAAGTACCATATTTTCTATGTAAATTATTTCTATGTAAATTAATTATTATGTAGTTTTATTTTTTTTGACTACATTAAAATATCATTCCAATAAGTTCTTAGAGCTAAAAATTAATGATGAAGTGACTTTACTGTCACCTGGTGTCTTATTTTGGCTTATTTTAGAATGCTTTAAATTAGTTTTTCCCATTGATTTCTATGGGTGCCCATTTTTAGCCATTTGTGGCAAAGTAGCCAAGTCTTGTACCGCTCAGATCAAGGGAAGTATTTTTTTAAAAATAAATCAAAACTATTTTGCCCAAATTTGTCCAGAATACGGTTTTAGGTTTAAATTAAAAAATGTAATTAGCCATTTTTGTTTTACACTACTGTTCAAAAGTTTGGGGTCTGTAAGCGTTTTAAATAGCTTCTGCTCACTTGATCAAAAAATACAGTAAAAACAGTAATAGGTGAAATATTATTATACATTTAAAATGACTGTTTTCTATTTTAAGTTAGTTTTTAAATGTAATTAATTCCTGTGATCAAAGCTGAATTTTCAGCATCATTCATAAATTTAGAAATCTTTCTAAAATGATGATTTGATGCTCAAGAAACATTTCTGATTATTATCATCAGTTTGGAAAACACTTTTTGTGTGTGGAAACGATTCTTTGATGAATAGAATGTATTTATTTGGAATAGAAATATTTTGTAACATTATACCGTATGCCTATACTGTCACCTTTGATAAAATTTTCATGCGAATAAAAGTATTTATTCCTTTCTTTAAAAAATAAAATAAAATCTTACTGACCACAATTTTTTTGAACGGTTGCATACCTGAGATATACACCACCACCCAAGTTAGCACAATTTGGGGCATGTTTAATAAGTTTAAAATCATGATTTGTGCAATTAATTTTCCTGCAGTAAACAATATTGTACAAGTGTTAGTTTGTAGACATTTGATGTGTTTAAAACTAGCTACTTTTCATTGTAGGTAAATATCATGTTAGATAATAGTTAATCAAACATACTAAAACCTTATAAAATTGTCTTGAATGTTCTTCGAGGTGGAGGTCGATGGACGGGGCAAATGTATGGACTTTTTGTATCTAATGGACAAAATAAGCTTGCACAATTTACATAAGAGCGCGCCCGGAGACGAGCGAAAAATATACATAGAGCATCAGCTTATGTTTCTGCTCTGACAGCCGCAAGACTCCACCGAACACTGTAATTGTGTTAGAAATCAGGAATGGTGAGAGAACATTGTGTGTTTTTCGTCTCCCAAACCCAAACTCGGGTCTTTCGCTGACACAGTTTAAATCCCGGTTGTCTAGCGCACTTCCCATAATGTTTACGCTTTAGGTCAGTAGGAGGAAAGTAGATGGTCTTTTGTGTGAGTTTGAACACATTGGACCACATGAGCGTTTACACTACGAAAGCAATGCGTTTTCAACTACCTCTGAAAGTGCTTGAAAGTGGACGAGCTCAAGACGTGTTAGACCCCGTTTACACATGTACCTGTTACACTCGATTAACCAAAACGCATCTTAATGGCAGGTGTCTGAGTGTTTGTGATTGACTGAGTTGCTGTTGTTTGCAGGTGTGTTTATGCCTGTGGGTTTGGTGCTGCAGCCCTGGATGGGCTCTGCTGCTATGGCTGCCTCATCAGTGTCCGTAGTGCTGTCCTCACTTCTACTAAAATGGTAAACCTCTCAGATATTAACATCAGACTGTAAACTAGTTTTATTTAATTTTCTAACTGGGTTGATGCGATTTTAAGGCAAGACACTACAGGCAAAAACTTTAGAGATTTTGTGCTATTTGGCTTTTTATAACTACTTGTTTTATACTAGCAGAAAGAAAACTTCCAAAATACACTTAAGTATTTATTTATTTATTTTTTTTTTATTATGTGTGCATATAGTGTTCAATGACTCAACTTCGGTAGCCCTTGCAGTTTTATTCCCATCTATATTCTGAATCCGAAGGCTCCAGTTTTATGGAGTTATAAGAAGGGATATACAAAATTCCCTCTGTAAAAACCTTTAACTCTAGTATGTAAAAAGAATAAAACAAAGTTTTAACCTGACTTTACTCCATGTTCAGATTTCTGTTCTGGAAATGTTTGCAAACTAGAGCATATTGATTAAGACAATGCCTCATTTGCATATTCAAAAACATAACATTTCACAAAACTTGTAATACAAACAATGTTTGAGATTCTTAATGCAATCAGTCAACTGGTTAAGTATGGTGATGTCTGTATTTTTATTTTATTTTCCCTAATTTCACTTGGGGTGTCTATTTTTTTTTTTTTTTAGAGAGGGTAGGGTATTAGGAGGGAAGGTATTTTAGAGAGGAACTATAATGCTTTTTTTAGATTTTCAATCTCCTCTAGTGTGTAATCTTGCTGTTTGAGCATGAAAAGGGTCTGCAAAGTTAGAAAAAAGTTTTTCTCTTTATCAGTGCGCACTGTTTCTGAACTCCCTGAAACGCCTCGATTGTGGTCTTGAGTTTTCTTCCAGGAACGAACACGTCACTCTATTCCTCATTTAAATAATTCCAGCTCAAGACACATGAAAAATAAAGAGAATATTGAGTTAGTAGTGTTAAAACTGGCAGTTATGGTTAGAGGAGTGACATTTTCTTAAATACACTTGAAGCGGCTGACCGATCACAACACACTGATCCAGCCGACCAATCAGAGCGCACTATGCTATTTTGAAGGAGGGGCTTCATAGAGACAGAAACTAAAGAGAGCGTTACTGACAGACAGGCAAGAGAGGTGCTGCAACAATGTGACAAAACAACGTTTTAAATATTCAAGCATGTAAAACAAAATCAAGACTTTGTAAAAAGGTGTAACAAAAGTCCTCTTTAAGATAATAAGACACTAATTTCCTGTTTCTCCAGTTACACTAAACCCACTGCTGAGAAGCTGGAAAGACGACTGGGAGAGGTGAGAAAGCAAGGCAGCCTATCAGATGTCAGCGTTCACATCGGCATGGGAGAGCTGCGTCGGTCCTCGCCCAAACTCAGCCTGCTCGACCGCATCGTCAACTACAGCCGGGCCTCCATCAACTCGCTCCGCTCCGACAAACACTCCATGAACAGCATGGCCCTCAGCGAGCCCGACAAGCACTCTCTGCTGGTGGGAGACGCTCACTGCGAGGAGGAGATGGTTTGAGCGTCTCACTCTGGGGCCTTGCTGTACCTCAGTGCCTGTAGACGAGCAGGATCTGTGTCAAAGCCCAAATTCAATGGCCTCACGAGGGTCCCTCAAGAATATGAACACAATTGTGCTCTCACTGTGATGATTGTCCGGCCAGTTGCATCACTATTGTAGAGGCTTTCTGACGGTCTCTGTTTACATCGGGTTTGATGTTCTCGCTGGCAAATTTACGATGACAATCCATATAAGTAAAATCAACTACACCGCTGATTGGCTTCAAAAAGTTTAAAGTCCATTTTATTTTTGTGGAAATGACCGTTTTAGAGTGATTTATTGTGTTTTAAGGTAATGATTAATGGGATATTTATTACATCATTTATTTATAGTATTTTATGTACTTTTTGTCGGACATGAAGGAATGTGAAGATTTCTTTAAAAAGCGAACAAACGAATTCTACTTTTCTAAGGCCGTTTTGGCTGCACATAGTATCATAGACTGCGTTTCGAGATGCAGAACATTCCAAAGAAAACACAATCAGGAACTATGGGGCCACAAATTAGTAACCAAGAAAATGCTAAACCATTATAAGCCTCTGTAAGATGTTCAGCATATTCATTTTTAATGTTTAGCAAACTGTTTGTATCACTTCAGCTGCCTTTGCTATATTTAAATGTGCACTTGCTCATGTCAAATTTAGCTTATAAATGTATTGTTTTTTTTACTGGTTTCACTTTATTTTAAAACCCAGTGGTCCGTGTGAACCGAGACTGACATTTAACGAGCGGAGCACGTTTGTATGCAGCCGTAGCCCTTGATGGATACATACACATGAAACGTCTCTGCACAACCTGAATCAGGTTACTGAAATAGATTGCTGACTGTTTGAAATATTTGGAAAATTATCCAAAATATAGAAAAAGTTATCCAGTGGAAGTTTTGTTACTGTCTTATTTGAGGTCAATTTAAGTGATGCAGTGTTCAAACGAAACAAGTGCACTCATTAGTAAGTAATGATTAGTTGTTGCTTGTTTTGGCAAAATGTGTCCAAGTTGGAGTGACGGTGTAAACATCCTGAAATTTATGCTGTTGATTGTTGTCCTGGACAGTTCTTATTGTAGTTTTGCATCATATTCTTCAAATAAACAGCCACTTTTCAATTAGGTAGCATTCATCCAAATCCCCTTTCCAGTGCGTGAGAAGATTGTTGATTTAGATACAGATGTGCACTTTCCCACGGAAGATAAGCTTTTTGTCAACCAGATGGTAATTTTGTGTTCATTTTACTTGCATAAACGTTTATGTTTGAAAACAAATTATGATAAACTACTTGAAGCTCCTTTTTCATCAATAGTTTTCTACAAAGTTAAATGTTGACTTTCTTTTTCAAACCCTATTTTAGACTATTTGGTCTTTGAACTTTTGCTTTACAAACACATGAAGACAAAATTTGTACAACTGGTCTAGGTCTGAATAATGTATACTTGTTGAATTAAAAAACAAACATCATTTTTTTAATTAGTGAAGATGGATGAGCTACAAAAATGTACTTGTTCACGTATCAGCATCTTTATTCTGATGAATGTAACAAAGAATTCAAGGACTGAAATTTGTCTAAAGAAACTGGAGAGAAGCTGCATGCCATTTCTGACTGATATGATTTTGACTGACTTTGATTTTGTATTTCTAAATTGCTCATGTTCACTTTAAAAAAAATGACTTGTGTGAGCTCTGCTTCATACATCTACACATTTGAGGAGACCAAAACTAAATTTAAAGTGTCGCTAATGGTACCGCACCTTTAGATTTATTTATTTTTTTTACAAATATTTCAGAATAATATATTTATTTATTTATTTATTTTTTTTACAAAGGAAACAGACCACCAGTCATGTGCAGCTTTTCCCAAAAGCAATCGAAACAGAAGCAGCACTGTGTTACAGTAGTGGTTTGAATGAGAAAATCACACGGTAAGTCCGCCTCTCTCCAATCCTCAATATGAAAGTTTTTTCACAGCAGCATTGTCTTTAACATTTTCCTACTTTTTAAAAAAGAATAGTAAAAAATTATTGTTTTTTAAAAAGTTTTATTTTTACATTTTAAATGTGTTATGCTAACCTTTTCAACATATCTTTGGTTGGCCTGGCTGTTATGGAGATCAACCAACCTACCAGCATTTTTTTTGTAAAATTTTTGTAAAACCAGTGTCCCATCATGAAAATCAACCTCGAAATTTGTGCTGCTTTTGATTCCAGTATTTTACAAAGGTATTAATTGTGCTTTTTCTTTCTTTTACATTTTAAATTAGAAGCAATTTAATGTTGATTATGTAGAGGCCTTAAAATGAATAGGCTAGATAAATAAACAAACAGAATAAAACCTAATTTCTCGAATTTTATTTTCCAACCAATTTAGCATTAAACATAAACATAACATTTAGCACTAAAACCTACCTAAAATAGTACCAGAGTAATTAAAATTAACTAAACATAAGATGACCTACAAACAACGATATTCTCCCTCCCTGCGCATGCAAGACGCAGATGCGCGTGAACACTGCTACCCTCCGCCGTGCACGCGCCGCATCCTTCACTCATCGCGCGCTCGTGTGGTCTTGGAGAAGAGAAGGATAACCGGAAACAGCAGGTTGTTGTTGTTGTTGAAGAAACATCTCACATAATAATACTAAAAAAAAAATAAAAATACAGCGGCAGGGAAATGGCTTTGACTCAAGATATGATCTTAAACTTTTTAATGGAGCACGGGGGAAAAGTGAAAAACTCGGAGCTTGTGAGCAAGTTTAAAGGACTTATAAACTCCAGCGACCCCGCGGAAAAGAAACAAAACAGAGACCTTTTCAAACGACTGGTCAACAACGTCGCCGTGGTTAAACAAGTCGATGATGTAAAGTACGTGGCTGTGAAGAAAAAGTACCAAGGACTCACAGGTGAAAAAAATACACTGAATAACAGTTTATTTGAATTAATATCGCCATGTAGTAGTAGAAGTAAACCCGCGCTTGATTCCAGTGAAATAGTGAATGTGGATATTATTAATAACAATTACTGTCATTGCTCCATCCAAACTTTGAGTAATAGCCGGTCAAGTGGAAATGATGCTGAGATACCTGACTGTGATTCAATCGAGTCTTTGACAGCAAGAGTGCTCAGTGTGACAAGTGATGCTGGAAGTGGCCAAACAGGATCCGTTTTCGCTCTTGTGGCCATAAAATCTCCACCAAATCCACGATGTGAGTTGCAAAATGATGAAAGGGGAAAACCATGCCTCAAAACGCAAACATCTGATGCCAAACGACCATCTTCTACAGCTGAGAGGACCATGAAAGTCAAGGCAAATGCGTATCAGAGCTGTATTGTGGCTGGAGAAGGTTTTCCATACAGGTCTCTGAGAGTCAAACGAAAGGAGCTGGAGGCACAGGGTTTGCCACAACTGCGAGGGAGTAGCAAAATCACCAAACCGGGTGGTAATGAGGCTAAAGACTCAGATGGAATTCCTTTGGGGTCAGTGAAGCATCAGTGGCTTGTGAAATCAGCAACAGGAGGCTGGCGTCAGATCCACAGCCTCCTACTGCAAGACCCTCAGCTGGCAGAGAAGAGGAATTTCATGTCTGGATTCACAATCCTGCATTGGGCTGCTAAAAGCGGAAACGGTGAAATGGTGTGTAAAGTCATTGATCTTTCAAGACAGAGTGGTGCAGGGATCGATGTTAATGCCAAGTCTTATGACGGGTATACACCTCTCCACATTGCCGCCATTCACAGCCGTGAACGTGTGTGTTCACTGCTGGTGTGTGAATATGGTGCCAGCACTAGCATACGGGATAACAGTGGGAAGAAACCCTACCATTATCTAAGTCAAGATGTGTCTACTGAAATCAGAAAGATGCTCGGAGACCCTCGCTGTCTGCGGCAGGATGCTCGAAGCGATTTAAAGGAACATCAAAACCCGTCAGACCTCCATAAAGGATTCAACACTCTGAGTAAACTATTTCAACCCCACGTCGCCGGACATAAAGAGAAATCCAGACGTCGGCCGAGCTTTCATTTCGTTAGAGAGAAAGAACATTGCACTTAATTGTTTTTAACCTAATTGCACTTAGTTGTTACAATGGAAACACCTCACAAAAATTAGACTTGTGTAACTTTAGTGTGTTTAATACGTGTTGTTAATTTAATTGGTAATTATTATACAGTGGCAGCTGTGCACTCTACTGATAATTGTGTTTGTTAATGAGGTTAGTAAGAAAATTACTAGATACTAACACAGCTGAAAGGGTGAAGAACATGTTCAGGTCTTTTTACCCCATATTTGAAAGACAATTTATTTTGATGGTTACTAATGTAGTAATGTTGCACATACATGTCAAGAAACTCTCATTAGAGTATTAGTAGACTGTCCGCTTATTAGTTAATATCTGCTTACTCTTTATTGTGATGCTCCTCCAACAAACATTCTACTGATTATAAGTAACTTTGCAAGTTCATATCAACTTACTTTAGCCCTAACCCCATTCTAGTAATCCTCAACTAATATAGCAGACATGTATGAGCAACGCTACTTATAGTCAACAGAATGTCTAAGGGGACCATTAAAATAAAGTGTAACCAAAAAATATATAGCCCAACTCAAAATATAATTTCATGATAAAAAATATATATAATTCCTCAAAAATTATCATTACTATTACTGACAAAAAACAAAAGCAAACCTTTAAAGTTAATTCAAAATGACTTTAGTGTGAACATGATTATTAAATTGTGAAGTAGGCCAATGTCATGGTACTAACTGTACTTCCCTTTATTAATGCTGAAAAGAAGGGAAAAAACTGTTATTATTACAATATTTTTAAATCTATTGTGAATTATTATTGACTATTACAATGTAAAAAGTAGAGCCCGACCGATAAAGGATTTTGAAGGCCGATACGATACAAATATTTGTTGGTTTTAAAATCCGATATTCCGATATATCGGCTGATATATATATATATATATATATATATATATATATATATATATATATTTTTTTTTTTTCAGAAACACGCAACAAAACATTAACAGATTTCCCTGATATTAGTTATTTGTAGTTATTTATGAGTTTTAACTAAAATAATATGATAATGCCTTTTTAAAATAAACTTGTTTCTTTTATTGTCACAACAGAACAGACTGATGACAGTGGCATTAGCTAGCTTTGTGGTTAGCTAGTCTATGATGAGCCATAATTTAGATTTAGATGGATAACGTCATAGTGCAAATTGTAAAACATACATTTTCAATATAACAGGCCAATGAGAGATGATACGTCTCATTGCTATAACTGTCACGTGCTATTAAATAAATACTTCAGTCACATTGTCAAAAGTTAAAAGGACAGTCAGTCAACTACACTGTAACAACGTAACGTAATTATTAGCTAATTCCGCTTCACTCTTGACTTATTTAACAGCAGCAAAACTGGACACGATAGTTACAAATATCGGCCTGGCTCTAGTAAAAAGTGATCAGTTGACTTAAGAAAAAACTTTAAAAAGTGAGAAAACCCATTGCCTTAAATTATTACGTAAATAAACATAATGCGTAATTAAAAAAAAATCACGTTCATATAACTTTATTTTTTCAATGATGTGAAGATTATTTACTTACACTTTAAAAAAAAGTAAGTAACCTGGTTGCCTTAAAATTTTAAGTTGATTGAACTGGAAAAAGCGAGTTAATACAATGAAGGAGAATGATTTAATCATCAGAAACTCAAAATTATATGTTATCTGAACTAAATAAATTATTTAAGTTGATTTGACAAAAGAATAAATGTTGTGATTACTAATCATGAAAAGATTTTTTTTTTTTTACAGTGTAATAATTTTAGGGTAACAAGTCAACCGATTTTAAAGCATTTTAAGTCAACTGATCACTTTTTACAGTGCAAAAAACTCATAAAATGTCTTTGTGATGCAAATTTTGGAGAAAAAATGCTTAATTGTCTAATAATGTCACCGTGTGACTTGTTAGAGCATTTAAAAATATTTTCAAGATTTGTTATCACAACATATTTTCTTTTGTCAAATCAACTTTATAATAATTTATTTAGTTGAGATAACTTATTATTTTGAGTTTCTGATGATTTAAATTAATCTCCTTCATTGTATTAACTCACTTTTTCCAGTTCAATCAACTTAAAATTTTAAGGCAACCCAGGTTACTAACTTTTTTAAGCTAAACCAACAATGTTTTTTACAGTGTAGTAATCACAACATTTTTTTCTTTTGTCAAATCAACTTAAATAATTTATTTAGTTCAGATAACATATCATTTTGAGTTTCTGATGATTAAATGAATCTCCTTCATTGTATTAACTCACTTTTTCCAGTTCAATGAACTTAAAAAAGTAAGTAACCTAGGTTGCCTTAAAATCTTAAGTTAAACCAACAATACTTTTTTACAGTGTGGTTTGCTTCAAATAAAACAGTAACTCTGTCATCTTTCTTATCTGATAGTTGTGCCCACATAAACACTCGTGCCATTAAATGAATGGGGAGAGGCCTCTGTGTGGGATGAAGGCATGTTCTCCTTGAACTCATTTTATGCTTTATGCGATGTCTGTGTAATACTAAAGAGATAAACTAATTCTTTAATAGTTGGATAGGCCTTGGCAAAATTAGGTCAAACTTTATGCAAATGACCACATTACTGATATAATGTGTGAGAATAAAAGCACAGTTTTACCCCAGGAATTTATGAATGTTAGAACCAGTCTGGAAAATATAATGAGGCCTTTGTCACAGTCAGGCAGTGATTCAGGCATGATTTCATGGGCGCTGGAGCTTAGCATAACTTCATTCAGAGGCTTTTACTGGTGTGCAGTGATCTGTAATGATGCAAATGCCCTCGCCTCTCAGTTAGAGCTGCTCCCGCGAGGTGAAGGTCGTTTCAGGAAGTACAGAGCAGTTCACTCTTCAACACGAAGCCAAATTTCAGCACTTAAACTGCACAGTATCTTAAGCATAAAAGGAAAAACTTTCTTTGATTATTGATATTAATATTTAATTCAAGTTTATGTGAATAAATGTCATTCTTAATTTAGTTTTCTCAGCTTTATCAGTCTGTCACAGTTGTAGGCAGAGTTATCTCTATGTGAAAGCAACATAGTTCTTTGTGTTTTGCTGCCTAATTTATAGGGTCATTGTTCGACCTCCAGGATGTTTTTCTTTTTCATTGTGCAGAATCCCACAGTCACTCTGCCTGGACATTAACTTATAGGTTGCTAAAAATACAAATGTCAAAACTTATTTGGCTGAGGAAGTATACAGTTCCACAGCATCCGTTTCCAATAAATGAGGAAAATGTAATGTTTGTGATGCTTCAATTCTGATATTCTAAAGTTTCAGATGAATGCAGGCGGATTTAGAATGTAAACTTAACGGTTAAAGGGTTAGTTTACTTGAAAATGAAAATTGTTTCATCATTTACTCACCCTTACACCGGACGCACAGTTGACTTTTTTTCTACAATGGAGATCAACGGCTGCTGTCTGCTTATGAAATGTCACCCTGTCGGTGCAGAGTGAATTGGCCATTTAAATTCATTCATTTCATCATTTTTTCAACTTCATGTCGTTCCAAACCTGTAAAACATTCTTTTCAGTAACACACAAAAGAAGATATATTGAAGAATGTTGAACTAAAAAGTTTCGGATGGCTTTGACCATTGTATGGACAAAAAAATTAACTTTTTTATTTTTTTTTTTTTAGAATAAGTCATACTAGGTTGGAACATTAGGGAGTGTGAAATGATGTCAGTGTTTTCATTTTTGTGTGAATATCCATGGATAAGTCCATATTTACAGCTGAAATGATAACGACAGAAGAATGATATCATTGGAATCACTTTCTCAAACTCATGAATAACACAAATTCTTCTTTAAAGAGCTTGAGCAAAGTGACAGACGCCATAATGGCAGCTCGATAAACCTCTGGTCCTCTTCGGTCTTAAATGACCGAAAACTTCTACGTTTTGAATGATTAAAATTTTTTGGTTTATCCAAAGTGGATGATACTTGGTGACTTTTGTTGTATGAGCATATGAACACACAAAAAAGTCATGGACATGATTCGGATATGTTAAAGGTTCGTAAAAAAAATAAAATAAAAATAGTCACACTTTCATCCTTCGCAGTCAAAAATGACCGGCATAGGAAATGAATGGGAAATCCAAAAAAAAAAAAAAAAAAAAAAAAACGAAAACTCTGAGAAACTTTTGGTGGTACAGCCACTGTGCAGAAATAAAGTGTACAGCAATGAAGGAATGACACTCTAAAATATCAACAGTGCAAATAAGACACCCCCCCCCCCCACACACACACACACAGAGAGAGAGAGAAAATAACTGGTAAGTCTGCAACAGCAAATTTTGAGAAAATGCTAAATAAAATCAATTTACTAAAAAAAAAAAATACAAAAGACAAAGAGATTCTCTTGCTCAAATGTGCACACTCACACACAAAATAATTATTGTTTGCTCTTTTTTAGCCTGTTCCTGATATCTGTTGTATTGTACTGTATATAGTCAAATAATATGTATTATTATTATTATTAATACATTTGTATTCCTCTTTTTTTTAACCTACAGTTTGATAGTTTGCTGTTGTTATTTTATTGTTTTTGCTGTTAGATCATAATTGCTGTTCCCTTCTAAAGTTGTATTACCATTTACAGAATTAAACTGAATAAAATACCAATTAGTTGCAAAATATCTGTATAAAGTGTTTTTAATCATCACTATCCATCCCTTATGTTATTAGATTTTTTTAATGATCAAATACTGAGTAACAAAAATGCTTGCATTGTGTTCCCTTTCTAATCAAATGTTGTTTGATTGTAATCATAATGCAAAACCTGATTATCTAACAAAAAGTATCTAAAAATATCAAAAAGTAGTCTTAGAATGTCTAAATATATATTTAAATAAAAACAATTAATAAAATGGAGAAATTATGTCTTAAAAAACTATGGGAATGGGTCCAGTTTTGATATTAGTAGAGCCTACAGGCGGTTACCGGACATTACACACAATTATAATGTTTAACGCCACTGGATGGCGCTTTTCTCACTTAATTTTTTTTTAAAAGCCTGTCTATGGCCTCCACTCTATTTGAATGTTAAATGTTGCATTTATGAAAAAAAAAAATAAATACTATATATATATATATATATATATATGTATATATATATATATATATATATATATATATATATATATATATATATACATTGCTTTTTTTATAATTATTAAATAATAACAGAAACCTTTAAAAATTATAAATAATAATCAAAAAATATTATTGAACAAAAATATATTACATTTGTTTTCCTAAAAAAAAGTTACATTTTAAGGCTTCGGTCACTTTAGACCGGGAAGAAGTCATGTGTGACCCATAAACAAAGAGGTAAATAAACAACATTATGTGTTGGTGGGGGATGCATAGTATTTCTCATATTATTCTTCTCATATCAGCTTGAGGTTTCTACACTGGACGCATTCATTCATTTTTCACAACACATTGTCAATTTCTTGCATGTTAAAATTCACATATTTTTTAATTGCTTGTCCTTCCATCGTGTAGAAAAGTGATGTTATTGTAACATTGCTCAGGTTGAACACACTGCCACAATAAAACACAACAACCATCTTTGTAACTCGTAAACAAGTCTTTAGCAGTGAAATTATTTTTAAAACTTTTTTGACGGCATTTTGAAAAGACTTATCATTTTCAATAGGCCTGGTGGCCATTTGAGGTGATGCATGTCTGTTGCCTGAAATATTAATTTGCATATTTGGCACTGTTGTTTTCCCACTAGGATGCCACTTCCTGCATTATGATGCCATTAGGGTAATAATTATGGAAAACAAGGGAGGTGTGGGTTAGGACATTGTCATATGTCCTATGGGGGGTTTCCAGGACATTGTCATATAAAAGTGACTGCAGAATCACAGCGCATTGATGCTCCAGTTTTGTTTTATGTTTAATTTTGCCTATGTTGGGGAGAATTTTGTCCTCGCGATGCTATTTAGCTAACGACAGGTTGCCAAACAGCCATACTTTTCTGTTAGACTCGCTCTTTTCGGCATTAGCCTAAATAAACCATTGAACTTCAAGCAATTGCAATGTGGCGTTGTTTGAAACGTTTACAATCAAACTACACCGTCTTTTGTGCCAAAACCTCCTGATTGCGCACACCTGTCTCCCAGGGAAGGGCGCCGGAAGTGGCAAGTGAGGTTTGGCCGAAGACTCCGAAGTCTATCCAGGACTGTTCTTAAATAAACGCACTTTATTTATTATGGCGAAGCCGCTTTTGAAATATGGTACGCGTTGTTCCCTGTCCAGATACTTTATGCTTGTCGCGGTTATCGGCCTGTCATTTACATCATGCTACAACTTTGAAAACGAGTCTGTTGAACCCGACGTCTCCCTTCACCATGGTAATATCCTGAGCCCTTTGCTGAAGGCGTTGTCAGAGCAGAACCCTTGGGGAGAATTCACACCACGAGCCAAGCCTGACTCCAGATTTGTCCGTTACATGAAGAGACTGTATAAACTATCCTCCAAACCCGACAAAAGTCCCGAGGCCTCTCACCTGTACAACACAGCGCGATTGATCACACCCCGAGAGGAGTGTCTCGAGCAAAACCGAGGTAATAGCCTACTTGTGGATCTCATAGTTGAATAACATCAAAAGCGGTTGCTTTATCAATCATGAACTTAATGTTTACGGAATACATTGCCATATCCTTTCTGAAATATTGCCTGCCCTACTGTGTGTACAGTATTCCAGATCTATAGGCTACCTAATTCATAAAATATTTTACATAGCCTACTGCATGCAGTATCACATAAGTTTAATGTATGATATTAAGCTACAGCATGATTGCAACTGTGCTATTGCTTTTATACTGGTCAAATAATGAGTAATTTACGTTTTATGCCAAATTTATTCAAAGAAGCTAAAAATAAACTAAGTATAAAAAACCAAAACAACCGCAACCTACAAAATTATTATCTGTGGTAAACATGACTGTGTACTTCTTTCTGGTACATTTAACTATAGTATGCATCCCATAAAGCACTGCAAATGATCAACAAAAAATGAAATGATTATTGATTTAGGCTATAGATATTTAATGTTTATTGCAAAATGTATACAAATATAATGGCGAAACTGATTCGACTTCTTTCTATGGTGTCAATGCCTTCTCTGATTGGTGGACCCAAAGTCCTGTCTGCTAAAAGAGATATTTCACCTAAAAATTAAAATGATGACGCCATGATTTTTTTTTATGATCTCCTTAATGTTAATTTTAAGTGTCTATTTGGTGGTGGAACATACATCTTTTAGGTTTCATTAAAAATGCCATTGGTCTTTTGAAGATGAACGTAAGTCTTAAAGGGATAGGTTACCCAAAAATTCTAATATTGTCATCTATTACTCACCCTCAAGTTGTTCCAAACCTGTATGAGTTTCACATGTTGAACACAAAAAGAAGATATTCTAAAGAATGTTGGTAACCACACATTTGACGATATACAGCTATATATGATACTATAGTCATTGAGTTCCATAGGAAAAAAATACAATGTAAGTCAATGGGTGCCGTCAACTGTTTTATTACCAACATTCTTTAAACGGGTCCTATAATGCCATTTTACGAATTTTTGTTTTTCGGGTGTACCAGACTATGCTTTCATGCTTGATTGTTAAAAAAACCCAAACATTATTTTTTCATATTACAGCACATTATTAAAGCACCTCTTTCCACAGTCTGGCCGGAACGCGTCGTTTAGTTCCTGTTCTAAATAAATCAATCTCCTCATTTCGAAGCACGAAATGTGATTGGTTAGCTGGCCCAGTGTGTTGTGATTGGCAATGCTTAGCTCATGTTCAGGAAATTTCCCGCCGTGTACTGCTTTGCATATAGTGAACACCACACAGAATGCAGTTTACTAGTTACTAGTAGAATTCTCACACTCAAAATTGTTGTCAAGAGAAGGATGTGTTCCTCAACGGTATGTGTTATCTTGTCAGAATTCTTCATGCAGGATATTTCCTACAGTCTGAATCGAGTGAGGTCTCAGGAGCAGTTGCTGAAGTCAGTCCTTTTGTACTCCTTCGACCACAACCACGTCACCCCGTTTACGTCGCTCTGTTACCTGGATGTAAAGGAGCAGAAACCCTCGAGGGATCAGATGTGCTCTCACCATCTCAGCAGCACCCAGCAGTCGGTCCCGCTACTCAGCTTCCGCGTCCACACCGAGAGAAGAGTCCGTCGCCGCTGGGTGGAGGTCGACGTGACCTCCTTCCTCCATCCTCTCATTCAGGCCCATAAGAAGGACATCCATCTCCTGATCAACTTGACCTGCGTTGCGGATATGGTCCCCAGACCTGGAGGCCAGGTTCACAAGAGTCCGGTCGAGCTAACTCACAGGTCCCCGTCCCTTCTTTTGTACTTAAATGACACCAGTGAGGTCGCATACCAGAGAAGAGCCACGCAAGGTAGGATGGTCGATCTGACATCCAACCACTGGGATGGAAAGTCCACAGCGTGGGAGGCTGCCTCACGAAAGCGACGAGGAACCCCAAAGAGCACCAATTTGCCGGAAACCATGCCCAAACTCATCCCCATGTATGACTTTCCAACAGATGACTGTGACCTGTATGATTTCAGAGTGAGCTTCAGTCAGCTCAAACTGGACCACTGGATCATAGCGCCTCAGAAGTACAATCCGAGGTACTGTAAGGGATTTTGTCCAAGGGCTGTGGGATATATCTATGGGTCACCAGTGCACACCATGGTTCAGAACATCATTTACGAAAAGCTAGACTCCTCTGTGCCCAGACCTTCATGTGTCCCGTCAGAGTACAACCCTTTAAGTGTTTTGACCATTGAGAACGACGGCTCCATTGCCTACAAGGAGTACGAGGAGATGATTGCTACCAAATGCACTTGTCGATAAGATTAAATTGGCTGTTGAATCTTTTTTTTTTTTTTTTTTTTGTGAAACATTGCTTTGTAAAACAGTGTCTTTTTTTTGTTGCATTGGCCATTCTAATTATGAAGATGATGAAATGACTTGACCACATGTATCATACAATTTGTTTAGTTTAACATTACTTTTTATCTGATTCAATAATTTGAATGAATTATGCAATTGAGTTGTTTTGGTGTTTTCTTAAACACGTTTTCTTTGTAATAGTTATATATGGGGGTATTTAATTTGTTTAATAGATTTTTTTTTTCTTTGATAACCAGTTATGTTGTTTTAAGTTCTTTTCCTTAGGTTCATGGTCTTGTCTTGCACTTTCTATTCCTTAATCGTGAATGGCAAAATTTTTATATTTCTAGTTCTGGACAGAATATGAAAAGTGTAGTTCTATTGTCTTATCAGAACACTTTTACATTATTTTTTTAAAACCTGGGAATTGCAGGAGGTTGTCTCATGGGCAACCTCTCTCTTCTTGATGTCCAGAAAATAAGTTGCCTTAATTGTGGGCAACTTGATACGTGTATTAAATGCTTTAAAGAAAGTAATAGAGGAGAATGTGTCACGTACGTATTTATACAATTTATGTCTGTGTAATTCGGTAAGGCTGGCTCTGGTTTCACAAAAAAAAAAAAAAAAAAAAAAAAAAAAAAAGTAGGGAAAAAAATCCCATGTAAAATAAATGAAAAAATTCAGCAAACAAACTTGAATCCTTTTTCTTCCTTAAATCAAATCTCGGATTGTCACTGAAAGTATTTTGTAGTTTGGAGGAAAGTCTTTATTGCAAAGTTTATATATATATTTGACCGAACTAACAGTCTCTCTTAACAAATGTGATTTATTTTTGTGTTTTCAAAATTCTAAATGATGATTGAAGCTCTGGAGTTACAGTGTGGGGAAATAAATGGTAATGTAAATATAAAGCGTGACTATAATTAAAGCGTGACTATAATTAAAGCGTGACAATATAAATATGTTAAAAAAAACATGTAAATATAAAGTCAGGTAGTTAAAGGGGCTTTTACTCATCACTTGAGATATAAGTGTGGTGTAGATACCTAGAAAAGTATGTAAATAGGCTACTTATATAGCTATAGCATTATTTTTCTGATCATTTATTCACAGAAAAATACGACGTACTTTGTTTAGGTTGCATACGGTAATTTACGTTTTGTTAAATTGTTGATCCAGGCTTTTATTTTGAAGTACATCGCTTCCGGAAGTTGTTCAGTTAAGAGTCTTTTAGTCAAGGAAGCAAGTTTTTTGGGTAAGGAAGTAAGTTTTTCGTTTCGTAGGCATTAAACTGGATATTTCTGTGAACTGTGTTTACTGGTTTTAAACGCTTGTGAGGCTAATCCAACTGTTTTTATCTTTGAGATAGTAACGTAACAGGAAAGCGGTGGAACAGACAGACTTCGACACGAGGCATCAGCTGATTCACAGCTCTGTCTCAAAACATACAGGCTATCTGGATGTACACTGCTCAAAAAACATGCCCAGGTTGGCAACTCACTAAGAAGACACCAATGCTGAAAGTCCATTTAGGAGCAGTCTGAAAGGTTTTGCCATGGATCCAGAGGTGTCCCTCATGCTGCACTGTGATCCATTACAGGCTATCGGAGAACACCAAACACGCATAGAAATTTCAGACAGGTAATGTTACAGGATCCACACACACACACAGTAGTGCCGTGTAGTAGTTTTCTGAATGAGGAGGAAGCAAAGTCATTTTAAATCTTAAAGTGTTACACTTAAGGTTGTCATATTTACCAGGTTATTTAAACATTGTTGCATTTAAAAAAAATAAACAAAATAACATTCTATATTGTAGTTTTACTATCAATAAATTAACTGATAAAATGTCCGCCATGTTTAAAGATCAATGAATGAGAGATTTAAAAATACAATTTATACATTTTATCCTAAATTCTGTTTTTACTCTCATATTAGATTTAATCGGCAGAGTTTTCCTGAGATCGAGCAGCACATTGAAGCCGTTTGGAGTGACAGAGTGACCCAGGAACCGTGGCTCTTCAACGGGGCTAAATTCAGATTGCATTCAGCGATGCTCTCCGTCATGGAAAACGGACCAATGGGAGAACAGGCTGTCCCAAACAAAGGAGACCAGTTAGAAAGTGGCAATACATCTTCGGACAGTTTAGCAAAAGATGAGCACTCATGTGTCCTAAATCTACAGCTTGGCCTGACCTGTTACAAAGACTATCTTGGGACTAACTGGTCGCGCGAGGCGGCGAACCTGCAGAGTCACGGACGGAATGAACGCGCAGATTCGCAGGCCTTCCTCGCGCAGCCGCTCGGCGTGGGCGCTGTCATGGCAACCGCTGATGGAGACGTGGTCCTGCTGAGGAGGAGTCAGAAAGTGGCAGAGGCTGCAGGACTGTTAGACATACCTGGAGGTCACCCTGAACCAAAGGTCAGACACATAATCAGGGCTTTCGTACATTATATCATCAGCTGTCTTGGAAATAAATGATCATGTTTTTTGTTTCTTTTAGTTTTTTGGCCAGGCAGTGTATATTAAAATAGAGAAGAGTGTATTCTTTGAGTGCATTTATTTGATCAGAAATGCAGTAAAACGTTGAAAAGTCTTGTTCAACATATGAGACTTTTTCAAATAAATAATGGCTAAAAGTGACAGTAGCACCTCATTGCAGTACACGAGATCCAGGGGGCGGAGTCAGATCCTGATCTGAGGGGTGGAGTTGGGCAGGTTTAGGGGAGGGGTTAGGGATCAAGGGGTGGAGCTGGGTAGGTTTAGGTTGGCTACATGTATGGTGGGAGGAGTTGGATCTGGATCCGACTCCTCCCCATCGATTTCATGTTCTGCAGTGAGGACCATCTCAAAAGTGATGTCAGGCCTTGGAAAAGTTACAACTTTAAAAATGTTTATATATTTTGTAAGAATATGTTGTGCAAGTGAGTTCAGTGTTATATTTGTGATAACGCTATGAAACATGCCAAATTGTGAGAAATTATAAATTTTTTGGCTGGCTGGCTGTCACACAAAAGAAATGATAAACGCACGCAAAAGCTAGAGAGAACCACTTAAATATTAATAGCGGATTATTTGTAGTCAGTGTAGGTTTTTCCCGATGAGCTTTTGTTTTTCTCTGCTTTTTTGCATAGTAAAATATAACCTGTAGCTAGGGCTGGGCGATATGGCCAAAAAATCATATCTCGATATTTTTTGGTCAAATGGCGATATGCGATATATATCTCGGTACTTTCTACGTTTTCTATTTAGATAAAGAAAATCTTTATATTAAAAAAAATAATAATATATATATATATATATATATATATATACAGTATATTCACATTCGGCCCAATGATATCCTACAAACAATGTTGATATTGAAGGATATGGAAACAAATATAATATAGGCTATGCAATATATTATGTGCAAAAAGCTTTTGTTTTTATATTGACTAAAAGCTAAACTAAAAATGAAAATAAAAACAAAAACAAAAGCACAAACTAATTATATTAGCCTGCATTTGATTACCCCATTATAATCACTTTCACTTTCATTAAAAATATATACTTGTAGGTTTAAAATTCCACATATGGCACATTTATTTTCTCCAACAACAAATATTTTAGCAATATGTTTATTTTAGTCAGAATTATTGCGTACTACGTAGTACTATTCACGCGCATGCGCGCGCCGGCGCTCGTTCAAGGAAGCATGAATTTTAGCGGAGATTCACTTGCAGAAGCTCGTCCTCTTCTGACATGGACATATTTGTTGTGAAATGGACATATTTGCTTTACTTTCTAACATTTACAGATGGAGAATATGTGAAATGTAAGTTGAGCACTGAGGAAAGCACCACATCTCAAACGCATTAAACAGCGCAAGTATATCTGTCAGTCAGCAACAGTGTCTGTCAGAGCATTTGACAGGGCGGCAAGCTGCCTTAAACTTGTTAACTATATCAAAGTGATTTTGACGCAATTAATATAAGCTTGTGTCATGTTTAGGACAAATTGTACTACGTAGCCTAGCTACTTTCACTGCAGCAGCTCACACTGCAACCTCCGCTATTTTTCAGATGTGCTCATATCAAATTACTGTATCGATATAAACGGTATTGCCTCATTCCATATCGTTTCAAAAAATATAACGATACATCGTACATATTCGATATATCGCCCAGCCCTACCTGTAGCTGTAGTTTGTCTTTTTCCCTACAAATTATTTTCACATAAATACCTTAACCAAAGTTAGTATATATATATATATATATATATATATATATATATACGTATATATGTGTGTATATATATATATATACGTATATATGTGTGTATATATATATATATATATATATATATGTGTATGTATATGTATCCTCATATTTTTATGGTTTAATCAAACTTGTAGGGTCATTAAAAACAACATGACATCACTTTTGGCCCCTACGGTGTATATATATATTATTAAGAATATCTTAAATCTGTCGGTGTGCGTGCAGATGGTGTGTCCGGAGGTCAGTGAGGAGGCCATATGTGTCGAGCTTCTGCAGGGTAAGGAGAGAGCCGTTGTTTCTGAGATCTTCTCCTCTGTGTGTGCAGAGATCAGTGATGAGGTGTGTATCTGCGGACTTCACATCGGATGCACACTTCTTTAAACGCATATTGGGAAATCGTGGCCGTTGATGCCACTACGCTGGTCTGATCATCTTTCTTTGCTGTTGTTGTTCTTACTCATTACAGGTGAATGTTCCTGTCAGTTCTCTAAGCAAACCGTTGTTCATGGGAATCGCGCTGAACCACACCAGTGCAGGCCGACCCAGTGCAGAGTTTTACGTTAGGTAAAGATCATTTTAATCTGTACATGATGAGCTGTTATCTTACAGAACTAAATATCTGTCTTTTTTTTACTCTGTGAAGGTGCACTCTGACGACGGAGGAGGTGAGAGACTTCTATAGACGTGGAGGTCCTGAGGCCCATGAGTCCACTGACATACTGTTTCTGAGTCGAGCGGTAAGCATTTAAATAAATGCAGACAAATCCACATCAAGATGGTGGCTGATGTCGTCCCAATTTGCCTACTTATACTACGCCTTAAAAGTATGTACTCTTTCTGTGATGAGGAGTGTGTAGCAAAAGAGTAGGCAAGCATTGCTTATGTTAAGCATATTATCTCATCATCGTTAAAGAAGTAGTTCACTTTTAAAAAAAACTTTAGCTTATTTACTCACCCCCATGTCATTCTTTCTTCAGTCGAAAAGAAATTAAGGTTTTTGGATGAAAACATTCCAGGATTTTTCTCCATATAATGGACTTCAGTGGGAACCAAACAGTTCAAGATCCAAAAGACAGTTTCAGTGCAAATTGCAAACTGTTCAAAGGGCTTTAAAGTATTCAGACGATTCAGTATTCAGTCCAGACGATGAATAAGGGTCTTATCAAGTGAAACGATCGCTCATTAAAAAAAAATTAACCAAGTTTTATAAGCTCAAATGCTCGCCTTGCTCTGTTCTGTGACGCACGTTTGCGACTCTCCTGTTCGAACTCGTTTATCAAATTGAACAAATCTTTTTTCGTGTCATTTTGTTCATTCAACGAACAAGTCGATTCGGGAAAAGATTCGTTCATTTTGATAAACGAGTTTGAACAGGAGAGTCACAAACGGCCATCAAAGCCCATTGTTTAAAGCCCTTTGAACAGTTTGCGCTGAAACTGTCTTTTGGACCTTGAACCGTTTTGGTTCCCATTGAAGTCCATTATATGAAGAAAAATCCTGGAATGTATTCATCAAAAACCTTCTCTAGCACCTCCATGTTTGTACTTTATTTTTTATGTATTTTTTTTAAGTAACACTTATTAATAATATTAGCCGTTATAATATTAATGTAATATAAGGGTAATATTAGCCGTTCGTATCGATCTGCACGGAAATAGTAGTATCTTTGTAGTATCACTCATTTCAACATAATACGATTTGGGGTCACCTACTGTATAGTAGGGAAGTATGTGATTTCAGATGCAGACAATTTGAGCTATACCCTTTTTTTCATATTCACATCTCATTACATATGCACAATGTCTACAAGACAGTCATTAATAACAGCATGAGACATTCTGTGTATAAATATGAAATTTTACAATTGTATATTTTCCCTATTCTACAGAAAATGCTCCAATTAAACGAGCGCTCCCCCCTGTGGTCAGAGATGTGTCCTTCAGCTAAAGGTGCAGTGCTTCTGTATCAGAGGGTGATGCCGGATTACTGATCTCATCAGATGGACAAACAGCAGGCGCTTCATACATCACTTAAACTTTAAAAGGTATATCAGGGATAACGTTGAGTTGTTGCATACAGTAATGTATTGTATAAGAGACTTGTTTGGAAAATTGCAAAAAACATACCATACAAATACATTTTGTATGCTGGTGGATGATAAAGGTGTAGTCATTTTCATTATATTTATACATAAAGTTCTTGTACTGAACACATATAAAGTATATTTTGCAGAGTTACCTATGAAATGTATTCTTTGTATTGAATACGCAACTTTTCATATTAAATTAATACGAGTATAAAAACAGATGACTAAGACCTTTTAACTTGGAGCAAGTTTGTTATAACCGTTTGGGATTCATGGTGAAAGTCTTTTCAAAGAAGCTCAAGGGAACAGAAATTGCACGCATGTATTTATTAAAACACTGGCAAGGCAAAAACAAATTATTACAATCTCGTCCTACTATAAATGTTATATGTATGAACCTATCGAGAACAGTTTTCACAATAAATATATTCCCGTAACAGTTTTACAAAGAATATTCCCTTACAAGCCACAATGAGCTAATTGTGACAATGGGAAGGAGAAGCTCTGTAGATTTACACACATTTACAAAATGTTTTTGAATGGATGTTCAGTGCAAATAAGTAAAGATGGATGTCAAGAAATAAATGTATTTTCTTTTAACAATACAGTTACCGTTAAGATCAATGACAAAAAAATTAAACATGATTCATCTCATGATGTTTTTTCAGTCATTAGAAAATAGATTAAAAACAATATAAAAGTTGGACCCCCTGAAAATAAATGTTGTAGATTAAAATCCCTTGTAGGCTACATTTGAGCAGCTTGGACTTTACGATCACGTTCCACAGAAGTCACGCAGGTTTCCAAAGACATGACTGAAGACAGGGTTTTTCATTTTTTGATTAGCCACCCTTTAAAAACCCAAATGCATTCCTGTACATAAGCTAGCGCCTCATTAAGCAATGACCTTTCTTAATGAAATTACAGTCAGACAGAGCCACTTACTAACTGTTGTAAAGGTGAAGCACTGCTAATCAAAAAAAAATGCTGATTTGGAGTGTTTTTCCTGCTACACAAAAGTTAGGGATTTATCAGAAATGACTTGAACATCCATAATAAATGCTACCATAACTCTGGTTTTGCTCAGTAAAGCTCCACTGCAAGAAAAACAAAGATGTATTATTAAGTATATGCACAATTTTAATGTAATTTAAAAAACAAAAAAAAAAAAAAAACAGTTAGTCAAACTTGGTTGTTTTCTTACCTGCCCAGTGTATGGCCTGTAATACTTCCTGTATCTCTGAGGGTCACTGCTACATCCGAAGGCAGATGGACGGCGACTCTAAGAGAATAATCCACAATAATCGGTCATCATAAACGTTTGCAGATGTTGTTTTGAATATCTAACAGTGCATCATACTTACATGTGCTTTCTGAGATGCACAGTGACAGCCGAACGGACCTCCCCTCCAGCCTTGGGAAAAAAAATAAAAAAAATAACAATCGCACACATTTAGAGCTGCGCAATCATTTAAAATAGAGATCACGATTCTCCCATGATTCTGAACTGAACAAAATAACACTGTTAATAGATGCAGTCCATTTAAAAATAAAATAAAAAGGTTTGAACAATTTAATGATTCACTCATATAGACTTCACTTTTTTCATTACAGGATGAATCGCGTGAACAAATCTCTTGAATGAACGATTCAATGACAAATAGATTTTTTTTTAAAAGTCACTTGTCGCCACCTACTGGTGAAACAATGTAATTGATGCAATTTTTATTTAATGCATTATTGATAATCTAGATTTTGATGGACATTGCCATTTTACTTGTCAACGATCTTCATAACGGTGTTTTAATTCAAATATTTCTATTATCGCCATGAAGGACACGCTCTAAGAGAAATCATCTCTTAGCATCTCTTCTTACCACAATGATGTACGAGGCGTTTTTGACTTCCTTGTCTGTGTTTCCTGCGTTTGGGAGGTGTGGGTAAGAGGCGGCGTGCTTCCTCTTTATAGTGTGTTAAAAGCTTTAGGGCCTCGTCAGGACCGAGCTCCACAAACGTCACCTCATCCAGATGCTCTCCCTGCTCTGGCAATGTGAAGCTCACTGGAAGAGATGAAAACAAATTTTCATAAGTGTGCCGAAAGTTCAAGACCAAGCTGTAACATGGAAATGTGTCTTGATGCCTGTCATCAAGTAACCCAAGTTAAAGTCTGACCTTTGGCTTTGTGAAGAGACATTTCCTGAACTGCCATGCCCTCGTCCTGTTGGCGCTGTATGAGACGTCTCCTCCACACCTCGTCAGGTGGAAAAACCACCACCGCTCTTCGCTGGTAACCACGGAAACAGAGCATTTTGTGGCGCTGGGCAGATGGATAAATGTTGGCCTAGGAAATTAAAGTGGAAAAGAGAGAACGCATGAATGAGAGGACAAGCAGAAGCTTTGGCCCATCGTACAACACATATTCCTGATTACCTGATCAAGGATGTAGTTCCTCCGCTTGGTGGCAGCTATTTTGATCAGCTGACTGACACACTGAGTGGCCTGTTGCAGCATCAGGTCTCTGTGATTGGCTCCAGGAGGCTCCTAGAGGAAAGGAGAATGTGAATGGAAATATACTGACGAACACTAGAGGAAATGCTATGTTAAGAATTACGTTATTTTAACGTTTTACGTCAGTACGATCATTACTATTAACTAAAACTATAAAAAAAATTGTTTAACTGAAATAAAATAACATAAATATTCTATAAAAATGTAACACTTTAGATATATAGCTGCAAGCAGCGATGATGGGCCTGAGCCCTGGCGCCAGCCGTGCCACCACTGCAGGCAATATGCATTTTAACTGGGTAAGGCCGTGTGTCCACCAAAGCGTTTTTTTTTAGTCAGCTGAAAACGCTAGACGCTCTGCTGAAGACGCCGTGCTTTGGGCGCTTGAGAGCGGAGCGTTTTTTCCGTTGAGACGTTTCGTTGCTATGATACAGAATATCCGCAGCAGTTGAATGTTGTGACAGTTGGTCGGTGTGGTATCAGTCCCGCCCCTCCTCCACTGTGATTGGACGGCTGGGTAAAAAGTGACAGTGATGAGCGTTGCGTTTTATCCAAAGTTGAACATTTTTCAACTCCCAGTGACCAGTAAAAAACGCCGGCCGCTCGGCGCTTCAGCGCGAAAAAAAAGCTCAGCGCCTCGGTACGACCATGCCGTTTAAAAAAACGCGGCGCTCCCATTGAAAACAAACGCCAGGTGCGTGGAAAAGCGCTTTGGTGGACACATGGCCTAACTGTAAAAGAACTACATCAAGATCGTTTGAATAGGCCACATTTACTGAAGTAGCTGGTGCGGAAACACAAATGAACATATTTTAACATATTTTTTAAATGAAATCTGAGTGAATTCTGTTCCTTCATTGACAGCCTATGATACGACCACTAGAATGCTAGTAAAAACAAACTAAACCATGTGACTCCATTGGTTGAATCACAGTTGTATGAAATGATGCAAGTATGAAATGATGCAAGTGATGTTTGCTCGAATTATTATTTTTTTTTTACCACTTTACAAAATATTAATCTCTAATGCACGTTAACTAGAGCACCACGACACATGCGTGTTGAGTTGAACGCAGACTTTGCCTGGCCCTGATGGCCGATGATTCCAACGTGTCTGTGTGTGTGTGTGTGAAATATATATATTTTTTGGATTTATTCAATTAACTTCTACTGACAATATTTCTTCAAAATTTCAAATACAAATATTGTCATGTAGAATATTCTCATTTATTTGCAGAAAAGGACAACTGGAAAAAAAATCTAAATGTTTTCAGACCTTGAATAACAAAGAAAACAAAGGTATATTCATTTTAAACAACGTGACACTAATGTTTTAATAACTATAGTAATACATAAAAATATACAATAATAATAGTAAATGTACAAAAATAACTAGTCTAGAGCTCATTTTAATGATAAAGGCCCATTTATGGCATCAATATTCTTCATGAAAATTCTGTGCTATAAACATTTTATTTTGCAAGCTACATACGTTTTTTTTATTTATTTATGAAGGTGTTTTAATCTCTTTTCCATCACACTGTGATGAAAAGGGTCCAAACCAATAAGATTTGCACTTTTGGAAACATGCTCAGAGCCGCTGCGGTTATATAAAACTACAACTTTGTGGTGTGTCCGAACAAAACTGTTGTTCTAGATGAAAGTGGTCACACAGAAGAAAAATCCCGCACTGGAGATGAAAGTTGCTGCTGTGTTTGGCGTCTAAGTACAAACAGCCTTTTGATGAATGACAACGGCATTAGCTTTTTATTCGGCACATTCAGAATGATCTGAACAGACAAATTGAACCAATATCCGTGAAGAATGGCAGTCTTGGTGTGAGCAAGTCTTGTTTCTGACACGCACCAAAACACTGTACGTCACTTACCCTCATGCAGTTCAAAATGGAGTTTGTACTCAGAAGATTGTAACGTTTCCTTGCGTTCTGGAGCATATGAGCCTGAGCCCAGTGGGTCTTACCAGAACCTGGCATACCAACCATCATCAGCACCTGACAGATAGAGAAAGGGGGTCAACGTGACAGAATCTGACCTCATAATAACATGCTTATTTAGTTTATTTTTGTAAGGGGTTTAACGTACTTTTACAAACTTTCCTACCTCACAATCACTTTTAGATGCTGTCGGCAAAGTCTCACGAGTCCTTTGACCGGGAGGAAGTATGACTAGTGTGCAGAAACCAGCAGGAAAAGGATGCCAGGGAGTATCTGGATCAAGATTCACCAAAACCAAACAGTTTTTGCAAAGCACGTGGGGATAGAGAGCTTTTCCTCTAAGAGCAGAAGACGTCAGGCGAAACGCCACTCCAAGAGAATGCCCATTTTTGTGAAATGAAAGTGTCGCTTCTCCAGTCTCACTGATGAACTAGATGAGGGATAGATACAAATCGATAATAAAACAGAACTTAATCAACCCAAGAGCAATGTGATGTTGATAAGCTAAGCTAGGCTGCATTCGTCACAGCGACTTCGAATGCGTCCTGGGCCGTGAACGAGTGGATCCTTCACAGCCTAGCCTACCCCAAGATTCATTGCGCTCAAATGCCAGATTATTTTAAATGCAAGTATTATTTCAACTTCAAATATCTAATTACACAAATGTAAAAAACAAACACACAAAAAAACACATTAAAGCAATTCAAATGTTGACTGATATCTTACTAAGATGTGGTGAACATTTAGACCGGCTTTGAACTACAAACGTTACTGTCATTCATCAACAGTAGAAGTCACCGTTTCTAGATGACAAGAACAATCCTCCGTAGACTAGACCGTCCCATTTAAGAACGCTCGCTTCGACCTTCATAGACTTCCAAGGATGCAACACTATAACCTACTTCTGAACAATTAACTTTGAAACTTACTGCATAGCAACCGATGACATCTCCTTCTGTGAAGGGCTCACCAAATGCCTCTTCCTTTCCTCCAGTTAATATCCTCCCCCGTCCATCGAAACCATACGACAGCTCCACCTCTCCTGAGAGAACAAGGACAGTCAGATATAAAATCATTTACTAGGATTCATTTTTATAGCTCTTAGCGCTGCACATATGTATACTTCCCCACCAAAATGTCCATAATCTTCATAATTGTCAAAGCCTTTCAGGACTGTAATTACTACAATGTTATTTTTTACCTAACTGAAGGCTTGAGTTGTCCACAGACCAGCCCACTCTGAGCACATGTGGATCAGGGTCGTCGCTCGTGTCTATTGCAGGTGATGACAGTCGCTTCACAAACTGGAGGCGCAAAAGACGAATTATTCACCAATATGAAATACTTTTGTTGGTAAACGACAACGTAACATTTACATGATTCACAAGTTCACACCTTGGCTTCGAATCCGACCTTCCCATGACAAAATCCATGGGTCATCCTGCACCCTGACCAAAGAAGGGGGAATCTCTCCCAGAAGAGTGGCTGACCGCTGCTTCCATCAGAACCCACCTCGAAATGCAGGTCACAGTTATCTGTGAAACAGACGCACTGTTCTTGAGGACAGACTTTTATTATTAAGCTTTCATCTTGAATCAAATGACTTTTTACATCTGAGCATGGATTGGATCTTGATGAATTTACCGGAATCCAGTCGAACATCCTCAAAATCAAATTTAGCTTCTTCCTCAGGCTCCGGCAGCAGTTCTGGAGTCTTAGCTCTGAAGACAAACAAGTCAGGGGGAAAAAAAGTCAGAAGAGTTTTGTAAAAATCTGATGAATAATACATAAAGAGGGGTAAGATGGCTCTTTACTGGGGTAAGAAACCCACTGGATAAATTTTACAGAATGTATTAATGATTTCTGATAGAATTCTTAATAGTATTTAGATCTTTTTTTTTAAAGTGCCATTAAGATAAAATGATAAACTATTTTATTTCAAATTTAATCCTGAACATTTAGATAGAATTACTCAATTTGGACAGAATACTCAAGCATGCCAGTTTTTTTTCTTGTCATAGTGACGAGATGTTGACCTCCATATAATTCAGTTCAGGCATCATAACCTTGTCTCCTCACAGCAGATCTTCGTTTAGCCTATGTGTGTGATAGAGGGATTCCTGCTGCTGTTTTGACTCCTTTACACATCTTATAAAAGCTGATCGAGTTCTCAGCTGATCAAAACACTATCATATGTAGGTTACACACATACAACGAGGACATTTAGCCCAGCGCATACCACTGTTTTGAACGTGCAGTAAGTTCTATCTCAAACACAACCAATCAGGTTGTGAACGAATCCCTATACCTTTATGTTCGGTGTTAGAATGCCAATGAGAATGCTAAGCGGACCAGGAGTAAACGCTTTTTTGGGGGGGTCCAGACCAAACGAACCAAACCAAAATACAAGTGTGAATACACCCTTAAGGGTTTGGAAGGATGAGAATGCATAATTAATGACTGATTTTTTACTTTATTTTGGGGTGAACTGTCCCTTTAATGAAAGCAAAGATGTTTCAAATGTACATTTAATTCATGGAAATACTGAACACTTGCTATATGCATCACATGACATGCACCATGTTCTTTGAAGTACCTCAGAGTATCAGTTAATGCTATTGTTATCAATACCTGTTGTAATGAACGTCCTCTTTAAACTCATAATAATCTCTTCCTCTCCTCAGCTCCGTGTTTTTCTCTATTCTGTAGTCCACTGTCTCAGCTCCACCTGACAATCACAAAAATATCATTCTATTATCTGATCAGCTAAAAGAAAAGAAAACACTTGTTTAATTGTGCTCTAAGGGCGACTTACACTGGTCGTGCTCCTGTGCTGTTTCTGGCTGTGGTGAAATGGCCAAGACTGATGATGATGTGCATCCTGACACTGCATCCTCTTCTTCTGGAGCAGCGGTTGCCAAGGCGACAGGATGTACAGACTGTGGATCCCTCTGATGTCTGTCGTCTCTGAAAGTAACGGCCTCTGGTGTCCTAACAGACAGCGGCTCTGCGATGGCTCTTGGGGCAGAGCATGAGCAGAGCTGATGTGGGTCAGTCTGTGTACTTTGATCAACATAAGCATTCATGCTCTTGCTTGTACTAGTGCATACTGGAGACTGCGTCCTAACACACGGCTCGCGCTCCAGAGAGTGAGGCTGTTCTGCAGGCTCTGTACTCGTCGCTTCACAAACATTTCCCCCTTCATCTCCTCCACTTTTGATGATAGGTTCAACACCGGCTTCAATCGCAGAAATGAGCCGCACCACCAGCTCGGCCTTCAGGCCCTTCGGGTCGAGTCCTCGCTCCGATAACATGGCCCGCAACTCGGCCACTTTCAGCTTTTTGACTTCCGCCAGCAACATTTTGAACAAGACCTGTCAAGTCCACATTAAAACGAAAAAGCTAAAGCTAAATAAAAGTCAGTTAGTCCGCACTCTCTTAACTTTTTGGGAATTTTCTGACCCTACTTACTACCAAAACACACGACCCGCTGTAGAGGATTCAAGGGAGTGAGACGGGCGCTGATTGGCTACCGCGAGGGAGATGACCGTTGATTGGTTACCAGCAATGACGCAGTTTGACTCTTTTACGCGAATCGGTTCTTTAGAACAAGGCGTTTTAAAGAACCACTTAAAAACGTTTTAAATCGCCCACAAAAAAAAAACAAAAAAAAAACGTTTTTGGACAGTATGACCAAAACAGATACTTTCCGATAAATTGAAATAAAAAACACTGTATTTAACACTTTCTAAAACAGTATTGGCTATGACTAGACGACATATGCTAGTTCACTCTTCTCCTCATAAAATATTTGCCTTTATAGTGTTTGTTGAGTAAACACTACTTATTCAAACAAATAATCATTCATTTACATTTGCATTGTAAACTAGCAGATACGTCCAAACTGCTTTCACGATAGAGGCGGAAACTACATTATACTAACAGTTTTAGGATCCAATGGAGTAACCACAGACAGACACGGGAGACCAATAGTAATGATTTATGAAAAAATAAAAATGGTGAAATATGGATACGAGATTTCAGGAAATATGTAATTAATTTATAAGAGTTTTATCATTAGACTGAAATAATTTAACAACAACAATAATAATAATAATAATAATAAAGTATCATTATTTCAACGTGCTTAATGTCTATGCATAAATCCGTCCCTTTATATAATGATGTTTAGGTTGCATTAGGATGAATTAACAAGGGTGTTTATTGTAATTTAAGTGTTCCAGTTCAATTTGTTTCAGGCATGATCAGCTCCGGCATAAAAATGTCAAGTGATTGAGCCTTGGTGACTAATTTAGATTTACATTATTCATTTTAGATGACTCTGAAAGGAATTTTGCACGTTTTGATAAAACACAATTCATTAAAACCAGCTCGAATGTTTGTTTAACTATATCGTTCAATTTGCAAATCAAACATATTCCCGGGATCCGACTCAGAAGAACAATTCATTCACGAATTTGACGTCACCAGTTACCAGTTGACTCGCCCCGCCTTCCGACGGCACATTTATACATTTTTATCAAGAAGCACCAAAACAGAACTTCCTCCTTAGCGTAGCATTTATGTTTATAACAAGCAGCAGCGATATTTTCTTCCAGAATAAATCTATCTACAGTCGAGAGTTGACAGTGAATGGAGATGTACCACATACACACTATTGGTCAATCTGAGGGGTCAGAGGTTGATATGTAAATATCCAACATGGCGGCCCACATAGATGACATGTTTTCTCGCTGCGTGGATCCTGCCAAAGCTAGTAATTGCGTGGAGGTCCGATTTATCGATAATGTCAAGGTATGCTACAGTAGTGCCATGATAAAAATGCATCCTCATCTAATAATAGAGTTCAGTCATGTTTTATTTAGAGGTTTAGCTTTGATTATGGCTCTCGCACCCTTCCCACGTCACCCGGCTTATTATGCCAGAACCTCATACAAACCCCAAAACATGCAAACTCTGATAAATCAATCCTATTCATGTTCTCTAAAGCGGTGACATATATGTGAACATGCACTTTTGAATGGGTTTCAACTATTGCATGTTCCAGTCAGCAGCAGTTAAATATGTGTATATTGTAATGATCCAATTATATTTCTACAGGGCAAAGGATTGTTCGCCAAAAGATCGTTCAAAAAGGGTGACACTATTTTCATTGAGAAGCCTCTAGTCTCATCTCAGTTCTTGTGGAATGCCTTGTACAAATACAGGGGTAAGTGCCCTATAAATTATTATCCAGATATTCTTGATCATATACTGATGGTGAATGATCTTATCAAGCTTTTATTCAGCTTTATGGGATATTACTATTAAGGATAGACAGTGGTTGGACACTGAAATGCCTAGTTTTAATTTAGAAGTATAGTGTGGGACCTTTTTGCGGCCAATACAGCATCTATTTGGCAATGACAGATACAAAATGCAAAACCTTTACAGTGGCTAGAGGACTTTTGAGCCGTTCCTCTTCCAGAACAGTGGTCGTGATGCTGGAGGAAAATGTTTTCTGACTTGTTTCTCCAAAACACCCCATGTTTCTCAATAATATATAGATCTGGTGACTATATGACTTCTTCTCCCCGTATTCAGCATGTGAGCACTGTCTGCGTGCTCTGGAGACAGCGGAGGAGAATGCCAGGAGGTTGAGTGGTCTTCCCGCTCTGAGTCTGCCTCACCCTGAGCTGTGTAAGGTGCGACCTGACCGACACCAGGCCTGCCCACAGTGTCAGGTACACTTGATGTTAATGTGTTCCCATGTATTCTTGATGTCATCTGTTGTGTTTGACCCAGGTGTTAATAATCTGGAATAAACCGATTACATTGTTTATTCTTGATAACAAACAGACTATGTGATATTATTTACCTTGTAAAGCCATGTGTGTGTGTGTATATATATATATATATATATATATATATATAAAGAGATATATCAATGAGATGAGGTTTTTATAACATTAGAGTAGACTACTAAAATCATGTAAATATCAGTATCTATCAATATTTACAACTTCCAATAATATGTCCTCACCAAATTGTATTTAAATGCTTTATTTTATATCGAAGCTCTGTAGTTTTAATGTGGGTGCAAAACATATAATAAATGAGTTCATTGATCATTGAGAGATTAACAAATAAATGTTCCCAACAGCAGTGTTGGGTGTGATGCGTTACTGTAATTGAATTACTCTTCCCTTAAAGTAAGGGATTACTCTTCATTTACCATAATTTACCGTTACTCCGGATGTAATTTAATTAAATATTGTATTGATTATTGAACAATTCTATATAAAACAATAGTGGATTTGACAGTAACATGTAACATCCAATGTTAAAATGAATGTTAAAGGAAACCGTCTCACTTTAAATACTTTGAACCGTTTATGAATAATATAATATATTATTTATTTGAAAGAATTAAAAGAGTACTTTCATGCCCTGGCATTGTTCAACTGGTCGAAGTGGATATGGTATTCAGAAAGTGATTAGTGTAAGTAATCCAATACTTTTTACAGTAACCTAATTACACTGTAAGATGTAATTACTGGCTAAGAATTAATTACGTTTTAGATTATCTTAGCCAACACTGCTCAAAATCATATTTGATAACACAGCTTAACATGATTCTCTCTCTCTCTCTCTTTTTTTTTTAAGTGTGTGTATGGATAATCAAGTAAACCCATATTTCTTCATTCCGGTAAATGTTCATCTTGAAATATTACTAACAATATAAAAGTTCTAATTAGGTTTATTCAGTAAAGATTTCACAGTAAAAAGACACATGTACCACAACCTGAATATGGAAAATAAAGGGCTTTTACTTGCTCATAAAAAGTATAAACTATTAGTCTTTTTGATTGTGTACGCACTGATAATTTAGAGAATGTCATGCATCAAACATGATACTGTTGGCGTTATAGGGTTAAAATATTTAGCTTTAGAGGAAAGACTGTGATGGCTGATGAGTAAGTAAGTAAGTAAAGTTTATTTATAGAGCACTTTTCACAGATAATAATCACAAAGTGCTTTGCTAAGTGCAACCACAAAATAAAACGGTATACCATCAGTAAAATTACAACATTTAAAGAGCCCAAAATAAAACCCAGTTAACTAAATGCCTGTCTAAATAAGATGCCTTTTAAAATAATCGTCCAAGTCGGTCACACGGAGGAACAAAGGCAAGGCATTCCACAGTCTGGGGGCTACAACCTGAAACGACAGGTCTCCCCAAATATTATAGTGAGTCTTTGGGACCATTAACAGACTCTGGCCTGAGGATCGGAGTGCACGGCCTGGGGAGTATGAGCATAACAAATCAGCAATGTATTGAGGGGCCTGACCATGTAAAGCTCTAAAAGTTAAAACTAATATTTTAAAATCAATACGCAATTTGATGGGTAGCCAGTGCAAGGAGGACAAAATGGGTGTAATGTTTGTCCTCATGCCAGATCTTGTTAGGATCCTTGCCGCAGCATTTTGAACCATTTGAAGGCGATTTAAAGTAGATTTGTTACAAAAAGTAAAAAGACTTTACAGTGAAGAAATAAAAGGTTTCTGATGCTCGACTGGACAGAGGAGCTCAGAGAGCCAAGGTTTTGAAGAACGGAAGGTATTTTATTGTCTGGGGCAACAATTAGGGTTTCAGTCTTTTCCGAATTTAATTGAAGACAGTTACTAGCAAGCCACGATTTAACTGAAGAAAAACATTCCAATAAATCTGTTAGTTTGTGGAACTCGGAGTCATTGAACGAGCAATACAACTGTATGTCATCTGCATAAAAATGTTATGACACATTGTTAAAATGGCTCAAAAATTTTCCCAAAGGGGTAATGTACAGTATAAACAAAAGCGGCCCTAGGACAGAGCCCTGTGGAACTCCATTCATGAATGGAGTGGCTTCAGACAATATATTATTTACATATATAGAAAAAGTTAAGAGGAAAACCACTTTAAAACAGACCCAGCGATACCAAACTCTTTTTCTAATCTATTCAACAGCATTTTGTGGTCCACTGTATCAAACGCTGATGATAAATCCAATAGAACCAATACTGAGTACCTTCCAGAATCAGCAGCCATGTGTACTCCATTAGACACTTTGAGTAGAGCAGTTTAAGTAGAGTGCATCTTTCTGAAACCAGATTGATTTTTATCTGTCAGATTGATTTTAGCTGTCAACTGCTCAGCTACTACCTTCTCCATGACTTTTGAGATAAAAGACAGCTTTGATATTGGCCTGTAGTTACAAGGCTCCGCAGGGTCCAAATTGGGCTTTTTTTAAAATGGCGCTTATCACTGCCTGTTTATAAAAGTTTGGGACCATCCCAGTGGAAAGTGAAGTGTTAATAATTTTGACGACAATAGGAGCAACAAGATCAATCATTATATATATATATTAGGGGTGGCACGGTACATGAAAAAACACCCGAACCGTTCGGTTCGCTTGTCTCGGTTCGGAGCGTGTGTGCGTCTCACGGTTCGACGCATGCGCAATGTAACCTCGTGCCCGTATGTGACGTGTGTTTTCTTTTCGCGCGACATAAACGTGTTCGACTTGGACCGGCGCTGCACAGAGCGATCGGTGAATATCAAACTAGCGTGAGTCGGCTCCGTATGCATTCATCACTTTCGCGGTATTTGATGTCATTACCGATCGCTCTGTGCAGCGCCGGTTCAAGTTAGTAAACAGTAAAAGTGGAGTATGGAGCGCTGCAGGTCACGGCACGCGGAGAAATGGCAAGTGGGAGAGATGAGGGAGTTGGAGGATGCGCCAGCGTCGTATGAGTCTATGGTATAAGTCCGGTGTGTGGGAACATTTTGGATTTCATGTTATGATATTTTAATATAACGCTACAGTGGCACTTTATGTATAGATAAGAGCTTCAGTCATACGTTTCCAAATCCTGCACTTTAATTTTAAGTGGAAAAAAGGTACCCTCACATTTTGGGAATAGAAGCATTGTTGATACTGTTTTTGTGTTGAGGCTGAACTTAAATTTCACTTTATGTTTATGGCCTTTGCTATTGCTATAGCTTAATTATCTATAGGCAATGAGGTTTCATGTATATTGACATTTAAAAGACAATGTTTTAAGAGTTCCTCTCTTTTTCTTTTAAAAGATAGAATTTTGGTAAGAGCTACAAAAGTTAGCAGTTGATACATGAAAGTTAATTTCTTTGTGTAAATAAGATTTATGTGATAAAAATGCACAAGTTCTTGTAGAGATAGTGATACACATTCTCCTTTTTTTGCCAAATAAACAAAAAGCATGTCAATGTCTTCTCTCTTGCTGTATCCAAATCTCACCTAGCTTTCCTCTGAGATAGTCCCAAAATGTGCTTAAAGTCAAAGAGTCAAATTCAGTTTGTGCATGATTGCATGAATATAATATATATTTTTTTAATACTGTATCCTAAAGTGTGGATAATTAAGCGATATATCACATGTTGAAGTACATTTCTTGAGTGTTAAGATTAAAAGAAAAAATAACAAGAACCGTACAGAACCGAAAACCGTGACCCTAAAACCGTGATACAAACCGAACCGTGGGTTTTGTGAACCGTGCCACCCCTAATATATATATATCCAATGGGCATGATGATGGCCTCATCTTTTTAAGTAAGACCATGACATCATATAATGAATAGGTCATGTTAGTGGATTTCCACAAGCGCTCTACTTCTTCTGGTGGAAGCAATCTCCTCACTTAACCAGGGACAAGTATTTTTAGGGGAAGTCAATTTATGCTTTACAGGGGCCACTATGTCCAGGACAGACTGGCAATGGTCATTAAAATGATTAACAAGGGATTCTGTATCTTTAAGATCCTCGAGATGAGATCCTCGAGTCAGGCCGACCATAATTGACCAATTATTGACAAAGATTTGATTGGCTCGCTGTTTTTTTATTAAACATTAGTGAGCACAAGGACATTTTTAAGTCATGATGACCTGCAAAACACGTACTTTGTGCTTTAAAAGTACGTTTTCCCCCCCATTGGAAGAACGAGTGTTCATTTTCAAGTACTTGAGGAAAGTACAAATCCCTCAAAAAATAATTTAGCAATTAAACACAAGTATTTTTGAACCGATCCTACCAATGTGTTTTTTTGAAGAAGGGTTGGTTTGTGACTTATCCTTGAATGGTCTTCATATGCGTTCCCTTCAGGTGATGTACTGCGGTACTGAGTGCCGACAGGCTGCGTGGGAGCAATACCACAAGGTCTTGTGTCTTGGCCCTTCACATGATGATCCGGATCACCCAATCAACAAGCTGAAGGACGCATGGAAGTAAATACTCACTCATATAGACCTTATGTAGCCACGTCTCTTTTCAGCGCTGCGCTCGTTGTGTTCTCTCTTCTGGTTCGAATTTCCACAACATGAAGATCTTACTCATTAATTTTTTTTTTATAAATATATCTTCCCGGGCTACTGACATTTGTTTTGACATCTGCTTTAAACATTGCAATGCTCATGATAACTTGGCTCTACAATAAGTAAATCCACTACTCCGGCTAATTACTCTCCATCAGTGATGCCATAGAAATATACAGAGCGACCACAAAATGGAAGTTCAAACACAAGATTCAATAGATGGCTGCGCGCTTGTTTCTTTGTTTCTTTGTCCACGAGGTCTATGCTGAAAGTATTATGCAGAACATTAGAGTCCTTGCTTTGTCAGTAATTGATTGCTTTTGGTTTGAATGCTGTTGGTGCATAGGCGTTCTTTAGCATGCTAACCTTGAAGTTTATGACTCTGCTCTTGCATTAAATTGTTTTTCCATTTAATCCAGGAGCGTGCACTACCCTCCTGAAACCTCCAGTATCATGATCATGGCAAGGATGGTGGCCACCATCAAGCAGGTTACCATTTTCTATTGGTTTGCCTAAATGAAATGTTAGTAAGTATGAAATAACTTCTGTCAAGCAAAAACTGCTTTTGTTGCTGTTTCAGGCTCAAGATAAGGGACGCTGGCAGAGGTTGTTCAATCATTTTTGTAGTCGTACAGCAAATGAAGAGGAGGAAATAGTTCATAAATTGTTGGGTGAGAAGTTTCAGGTAAATGGAAAGTCCTTAATCTTTTGTACATTATTAAAGCCTCTCATGCTTCATGCTGCATCATCAAGAAGTTTGAGTTTTTATGTATTTACACTGTACTTACTCAAATAAGCGCTGAGTAATAATATTAATAAACTACATGTACTTACTATAGAGTTACGGTTTTGGGTTAGGATTTGGTTTAGGGTTGGTTACTTGTAATTAGGGATGGGCAACAATTAATCGCAATTAATCGCATCCAAAATAAAAGTTTGTGTTTACATGATATATGTGTGTGTGGTGTGTATAATTATTTTGTATATATAAATACTAACACATGCATGTATATATTTAAGAAAAATGTGTTCTTAATATATAAAATATTTATATTTATACATAATATTAATTACGTATAAATATATATAAAGTATATACATGCAAATATTTCTTAAATATATACATGCATGTGTGTGTATTTATATATGCAAAATAATTATACACACCACACACACGTATTACATAAACACAAACTTTTATTTTGTACGCGATTAATTGCGATTAATCGTTGCCCATCCCTACTTGTACTTATGCACCATTTACTATTATTACTATAGTTAGTGCGTGTAATAACATGTAGAGTCACCTTAAAATAAAGTGTTACCAGTAAAAATGTCCCTAAATACAGTGTTGTTCCTTTTATTAGGGACAGCTGGCCTTGCTGCGTAATTTGTTTTCCACAGCACTGTACGAAGATCGTCTCAGTCAGGTCAGCCATCGTCTATCCATCCATCTATCTATCTATCTATCTATCTATCTATCTATCTATCTATCTATCTATCTATCTATCTATCTATCTATCTATCTATCTATCTATCTATCTATCTATCTATCTATCTATCTATCTATCTATCTATCTATCTATCTATCTTTTAATAAAAATAGTACATTTCTTAGTTTATGCGGCAGACGTTAGTGTTGTTGTCAATACAACCGAGACCAAGACAAGACTAGCACTCCTCAAATTCATCTAAAAGATCTATATCTATTGTACTGTCTGAGAAAAATCTTATATTTAATCAATAAATACAATAAGAATATTAAGACTATATAGCTGTTTCCAATTAAATCACTAACAATAAAATTCATCTTTGAGGTTGCATCTGAATTTGTACAATTACACCTGCATAAATAATGTTTAGATTAACATTTTAACATTATTTGACGGAATCATTTATTCAACTGATTTGTTCAAAGCAGCTGATTAATTTAATAATGAAACCCGTTGCCAAATTAACAAAAACTTTCACTCAATATTAACTGATGTTTTTATTGAACGTCTGTATAAAATCAATATCACATTTGCAATCGTTGTTATATTCATGAAAAAAGCTCAATTCCTCTTGTGATATTGCTTAATTATATTCTATAGAATTTATTAGACAAAACCCTGCATTGATTTTGAACCTGGCAGTACAGTAACAAAAGAAATCAAATTAGAAAGAAGTTATTGATTGCTTTTTAAGCAGTAAGTTTGGCATCAAATCACATTAATGATCTTTACAAATGGATCGGACAATGCATTGGCAAGTCTTTGACTTTGACTGAGTCTTTTTAGTCTGAGACCAAGACAAGATCGAGTACAAATGCGTTCGAGACCAAGACCTTCAAAAATAGTCTTAAGACCGATCTCGAGACCAAGACCGTTCTTGAACACTACAACACTACCAGACATATACTACCGGTCAAAAGTTTTAGATTGGTAAGATTTTTTATGTTTTTAAAAGAAGTCTCTTCTGCTCACCAATGCTGCAATTATTCGATAAAAAAACAGTAATATTGTGAAATATTATTACAATTTAAAACAGCAGGTTTCTTTGTGAATATATAGTAAAGTGAAATTTATTCCTGTGATCAAAGCTGAATTTACAGCATCATTACTCCTTTCCTCAGTGTCACATGATCCTACAGAAATTATTATAATATGATGCTCAAGAAACATTTATGATTATTATCCATGTTGAAAACAGTTTTTTACATTTTTATTTCAGGATTCTTTGATGAATAGAAAGTTCAAAAGAACAGAATTGATCTGAAATGGAAAGCTTTTATAACATTAATCACTACCATTCAAAAGTTTGGGGTCAGTAAGATTTTTTTATTTTTTGGGGAAAGAAATTAGAAAATACTTTTATTCATCAAGGATGAGTTAAATTGATCAAAAGTTACAGTAAAGACATTTAGAATGTTAGAAAAGTTTTATATTTTAAATAAATGCTGTTCTTTTGAACTTTCTATTCATCATAGAATTTTGGGGGAAAAATGGTCCACGACTGTTTTCAACATTGAAAATAATAATTTGTTTTTTGAGCATAAAATCAGCATATTAGAATGATTTCTGAAGGATCATGTGACACTGAAAACTAATGTGTAATCAGCAACAGTAATGATGTTAAAAAAATTCAACTTTCAAATTACATTTTAAAATATATTAAAATAGAAAACAGTCATTTTAAATTGTCATAATATTTCACAATATTACTATTTGTCATTTTTTTTTTTTCATCAAATAAAGCAGCCTTGGTGAGCAGAAGAGACATTTAAAAACATAAAAATCTTACTGATATAAAACTTTTGACCGGTAGTGTGTATATATATATATAAAGTTTTACTTTATTCACATGTAATATGATCCGAGAGCAAAACAACTACACTTTTAACATTGGCCAAACTTAATTAGATTTAGAACAAGACCATATATGAACGAAAATTTTTATAAAATGAGAATTTGACCAAATATGAATGAAAGTACATATTTGTCATTTTAACAGAACTTGGCAGAACTTTAACAGACTACTACTAACAATAACCACTAGGGTTGCACAGTATACCAATTTTACACATCTCAAACACTAGCGAGTGAAATCTCAATTTTTTCATTTAAAAGCCAATGTCTAATGATAGATGTTATGTAGTCGCCAAACGTATGCGAGTATCTGTGTCATTACTTCATTCCTGTTAAGAGTATAACAGACCCACTGAATGTACTGAATTAAGGATAGGGCAGATGTTTATAAAGTAACTTATTTTGTGTATATACAGTGGTTCTCTCCAGAAGGATTTCGCTCTCTGTTTTCGCTCGTTGGGACCAACGGTCAGGGTATTGGCACCAGGTAAACCACTCAATACAAACAATCAATGTTTTACCCTTGAGAGATATATCCAGTAGAATAATGTTCCTAAAGCGATTCTGATCTGATGTGTGTCTGTAGCTCTCTGAGTCAGTGGGTTCATGCGTGCGACGCACTGGAGCTTCCCAGCCAGCAGAGGGAGCAACTGGATGCTTTTATCGATCAGTTGTACAAGGACATCGACAAAGGTAATTTTTCTCTTAAGTCTCACACCTGTTTCTAGTGCTTAGATCCTCACACATTGATCTGTATACCGGCAAAGATTGAACCCATCTCTGCGTTTGACATCAAGCGGAGGCAGACACACATTTTACCACTTAGACGGCCATCGATCTGTGTAACACATTATTGTTTTGAGCAAAAGTGTGACATGAATCTTTCATAGATCTTTTTTTTTTCTTCTGCTACAGAAACCGGTGATTTCCTCAACTGCGAAGGCTCTGGACTTTTCCTGCTGCAAAGCTCTTGTGAGAATTGTCTTTATTCATACTGGCATGTCTTTCAGTTTGTACAGCTGTGAGCATTTCACATACAGTAGTAGCAGAAATCAGGTCAGCTTAACAAATGAGGCCTGTCTTCTTGCTCTGGTGAAAGAAGTGAAGATTTATTACCGTTTCCGTTGTTGTACAGGTAATCACAGCTGCGTTCCCAATGCGGAGGCGTCTTTCCCTGACAACAACTTCCTCCTTCACCTCGCCGCCCTCGGTGACATCAGCCCCGGAGAGGTCAGAGGAGGATGTTGGATAATAGATGCTAAGCTGATGCTCGGAGGGAGGGTCGTAATATTCTAAAGCCTTGAGTGTTTCATTGTCGGTAGGAATTACAGTCTAGACTCTGAAGATTGGAGCAGTTTTGGCAGCTTGTCAGTTAGATTGAAAAGGCCTACATCTGCCTGCCCTCGTGCTGGAGAGGTAGAACATCGCACAGATTTATTTCATAGCTTTGTTTATCTGAAGCATATTAGCCAGTGGATGACAGCTCGTCGTGCATTTTTTATAGCTTTTATTGTTGAATTCACATTGTAGAGCTTTATGAATTTTTACAAGGTTACCTAATGCCAAATTTGTTTTAACTTGGTTTTCTGACACAGTGACCGTTTTTTTCTTATCATGTTTTGCCTTATAGCAAAATCTGTGAACCGATCAGAATTAAATTGAGAATGTTCATTAAAGGAGTAGTTCACTTTTGAAAAAAAAAAAACGTTTGCTGATAATTTACTCACCCCCATGTCATCCAAGATGTCCATGTCTTTCTTTCTTCAGTTGAAAAGAAATTAAGGTTTTTGATGAAAACATTCCAGCATTTTTCTCCACATAATGGACTTCAATGGGAACCAAACGGTTCAAGGTCCAAAAGACAGTTTCAGTGCAAACTGTTCAAATGGCTTTAAACGATTCCAGACGATGAATAAAGGTCTTATCAAGCGAAAAAAATAAAAAAGTTTAAGTTTTATAAGCTCAAATGCTCGCCTTGCTCTGTACTGCGATGCACGTTCATGACTCTCCTGTTCAAACTCGTTCATCAAAATGAACAGAACTTTTTCAGAGTCAATTTGTTCGTTTCGTTTGTTGAATGAACCAAATGACTCGGTAAAAGATTTGTTCATTTTGATGAACGAGTTCGAACAGGAGAGTCATGAACGTGCATCACAGAACAGAGCAAGGTGACCATTTGAGCTTATAAAACTTTAACTTTGCTATTTCTTTATTTTAACAAAATATAGTTTAAAGCCCTTTGAACAGTTTGTAGTTTGCACTGAAACTGTCTTTTGGACATTGAACCGTTTGGTTCCCATTGAAGTCCATTATATGGAGAAAAATCCTGGAATGTTTTCATCAAAAACTTTAATTTCTTTTCGACTGAAGAAAGGATGTCATGGGGGTGAGTAAATTATCAGCAAAAGCTTTTTCAAAAGTGAACTACTCCTTTAAGTTCCCGAATTTGATTTGAGGTAGTTAACAGGATGTGGATTTCCTTGGAAGTAGAATTAAATGGGGGGAAAAAAATGTTGTCATGTCATTCCAAACCTTTGATTTTATTTAATTGTTTTTTTCTTTTCTTTTGGGGAACACGCATGAAGATTTACTACCGTTCAGAAGTTGACAGGAGTGATTAGTTATTCAACAAGGAAGCATTAACTTGATCAAAACTGACATTATTTAATAAAGTTGAAAACCGTTATTTTAAACCTTTGAACAGGAGTGTATTTCCATATTGATGGTCTCTGCCAGCCTCCAAAACGGACAAAATAGAAAAAATGAATGCAATGAAACGTTTTTCGAGAGTGATTACACCCACAGAGTAATTTCATGGCTTTGGCCAATTTATAAAAAAGAAAACCATTCTTCTGTACAACTTGATTCATAACATAACAAATAATTAAAACAAATAAGACTTGCTGAGTTGTTGATCATCTCATGAATTTCTCTCGTTCTTTCTGTAGGAAATCTGTATCAGCTACCTGGACTGCTGCCAAAGAGACAGGAGTCGTCATAGCCGGCACAAGATATTGAGGTAAACGAATGCAATCCCTTGTTTAAGCATTCTCTGTGAAACTGCCCAGCTGAGTCTACCTCCAGAGAGGATCAATGGCCTTGGTCTCTGGCAGCAGCTCTCGGCCTGGATAACCACAGGGGCTGTTGACTTGTTTCTGGGCCCTTGCTCTCCTATTGATCATTTACCTGTCAATTGCAGCAGCTATACCGCCTGGATGACCAATGAGGGTTTGTTTGGACATCCCACTTAATCTATATTCACTTTTTACATGTGAAAAAAGCCTGACTTCACACTCACAGCAAAGTTGTTCAGCAGTTCTTTTCAAGGTGAAGTCAAGATTAGAGACTTGGATCTCCCTTGGATCTGATGGATCTTCATTTATTATGGAATAAGGGTAGAATGAAAGCCCTAATGGGGCAGATCTTCAATGTATTCTGGTGCATTGGAATTAAGGAATATATAAGGTCTAAACACTTGAGTTTGAAAGATAAATACAATGTACATTTCCAGCATTCCATACCTTTATATTGGGATTGTTTGATTGGTTGCAAGACAAAATAGATTTCTGAAGAATTTTTACACATGTTCATAAAAGGGCAAAAGAACAACCATTAAAGTATCATTTAGACTTTTCTTTTTTATTTTTCGCTTAGGGGTTAAAAAAAACAACAAAGTTTTAGTGGCATCTAGTAAATATCCCAACGCCTTCCACGCTAATAGTGGCTTTTAGCCAAATTGACCAGCCGGAGCAAACTTTTCCGGAAGGTTCCTTTGGCAAACTGTTTCACTTGCAAAGCAACTTATTTTTGGCCTCATTTTGTTCGAAGTGTCACCAGTTCTTTCCTCGATTTCGCTTGAAGTATATCGGGCCTTTACTACTTAGCTACTTGTCCTCTCGAAAAAATGTTGTATGATTTCAGATATAAAATCTGAATAACAATTCTTATATTTTCAGTCACCCTTTTGAAATTCATTTTTGGTATGTTTTAGCTTACCTCAAGGGCATCCAAGATGTAGGTGTCTTTGTTTCCGCAGTATTTTCAATTTTGATATTTTTAGGTCAAACTGTTCTTGTCTGTCAGTCATATAATGGAGGTCTATGGGGTCGACCTCCAAGAGCATGCACAGAGAAGTCTAAATTAAACATGATTTAATTATAAATATAAGTACACATTGATGGCCTAAGACATGAAACGAGTGGTTTGTGTGAGAAAACAAACAGTATTTATATCTTTTTTACCTCTTGTGTACTTACATTTACGAGTCATTAAATCATGTTTAATTTGGACTTCTCTTTGCATGCTCTTTGAGGTGGTGAGGTGACCATAAACGTGTATTATATGACAGACAGACAAGAACGGTTTGACCTAAAAATATCAAAATTGAAACTACTGAGGAAACAAAGACACCTTCATCTTGGATGCCCTTGAGGTAAGCTAAAACATATCAAAAATTAATTTCAAAGTGAACTATCCCTTTAAATTTCTCCATAGGGAAATTATTTTTTTAATGGTATAAACCTTTAAAGACAACCTTACTGTGAGCTACAAGGTAGTTAATCCATAGTATTTGCTTCTATTTAAGCCGTTTGCCCGCATTTTTTTTTTTCAGTTTATTTTTCAAATAATCTTGTTTAACAATGGAATTCCTGGTGAAAATAGTCTCCGGTTACGAATGTAATCATGGTTCCCTTAGAAGTGGAACGAGACTCTTTCTATATTAGTATATTATAAACAGTATATTTAAAATCAACATTTGTAAATGTAAATAACAGCATGATCAAATTAAAAACAGAACAAAAATAAAACTATTCAGTGTTCACCATGGGATTGTAGTTCTTTCACTCACAAAAGCCGCTAAGTTAATGTTGTCCCTTTTGTCCAAGTTTAAACACCTTTTTTGCTTTAATTAAAAGTTTGTAGTGTTGGGATTCACCTTGTTGCTGATTGGCTTGGTTCACGGCTAATAACTCTTTAACGAAGACTTATAAAATCCCTATGGGAAAAATGAATGGAAAAAATACTTCCGAAATGAAACCAGTGCCAATGAAAAAGGGCCGGTTGCACTCTATACAGGTTTGGAAGGACAAGAGTGTGAGTAAATAGTGACTGAATTGTGATTAGTGTCTTAATTTAGCCTTTTACACCATTTTCCCCTCTCATTTTCAGGGAGAATTATTTATTCATCTGTTCCTGTCAGAAATGCATGTCCCAGATGGATGATGCAGATATGACATCAGAGGATGAGGAGGAAGTGGAAGGAGAATGCGAAACGGAGGGCGACGATTTGGAGGATGAAATGACAGATGTGTGATTTTCACTCAGGTTTCTCGACCCACCCGAACCACTTCACTTGTTTGTTTGTGGACCTAAATCCATGTGATCCCGAAACCCTCCACAGGGCATAATATCTACAGCAGTTGAGAAACCAACATCACACTCACAGTAGCAGTACAGCTGTAACCTGAATCAAAGCCTATGCAAAAATATAAGCGCAGTATTTTTATCATGTGCTTTTTTGTCTTGATTTCTACCATTAAATGTCTCATATAATGCAAGATTTATTATGTTTAATAAGTCACTCAAGACACTGGTTTCATGTGCAGGATTTAAATTTAATTGGGTAAACTGATTTAGTTTTTGGAAATGTTTAATACACAAGTAGACACACACACACATGAAACTGTGACCACGCATGAATAATGATCAGCACTTATGGGTTATATGATGACCATCCAAAAGAATGTGGTTTTTCCATTTAATCACATCTAAGAAAAACTGTAAAGTCATCAGATAAAGTGGATGGTGACCAGCTTCATGTTATACTTTAAAGTGACTAAGTCAGACAAAATTTAAATACACACTACTTGGTCTTTTTTTCACTCTTTCTTACAAAAGAAAAAACTTTTTTTTTTCCTTTTACAATCTTATGTTTGTAAAGATTAGATCAACACCTTGAAATGGCTTTTCTGTAAATGTACATGAGGCTACGGCAGTAATTAGAGTAGTTAAATGCAATAAGAAGCTCTTGAGTGTGGGTGTCATTGGTGTCCTCTACAATCTTTATTGTCAACATATAATGTCTTAAAACAGCTTTACATAAATGTTCTTTATCTCCCTGTGTTGTTTAAAATAAATAAAAATGTTTAGGTAGTGAAGAGAAAAACTTTGAGAGGAGCCACGCTCATTTAGCATATTGTATGTACATGAAGAAGAGTCTCGGCTAGTCGACTATATTGAGTCATTACGTCACATCTGTACACGTAAAGAAGAGTCTCGGCTAGTAGGCTATATTGAGTCATTACGTCACATCTGTACACATAAAGAAGAGTCTCGGCTAGTAGGCTATATTGAGTCATTACGTCACATCTGTATACATGAAGAAGAGTCTCGGCTAGTAGGCTATATTGAGTCATTACGTCACATCTGAGACATAAAAAGGAGTCTCGGCTTGTGGGCTATATTGAGTCATTACGTCACATCTGTACACATAAAGAAGAGTCTCGGCTAGTAGGCTATATTGAGTCATTACGTCACATCTGTACACATAAAGAAGAGTCTCGGCTAGTAGGCTATATTGAGTCATTACGTCACATCTGTACACATAAAGAAGAGTCTCGGCTAGTAGGCTATATTGAGTCATTACGTCACATCTGTACACGTAAAGAATAGTTTCGGCTAGTAGGCTATATTGAGTCATTACGTCACATCTGTACACATAAAGAAGAGTCTCGGCTAGGAGGCTATATTGAGTAATTATGTCACATCTGTACACATAAAGAATAGTTTCGGCTAGTAGGCTATATTGAGTCATTACGTCACATCTGTACACATAAAGAAGAGTCTCGGCTAGTAGGCTATATTGAGTCATTACGTCACATCTGTACACATAAAGAAGAGTCTCGGCTTGTGGGCTATATTGAGTCATTACGTCACATCTGTACACATAAAAAGGAGTCTCGGCTTGTGGGCTATATTGAGTCATTACGTCACATCTGAACACATAAAGAAGAGTCTCGGCTAGTAGGCTATATTGAGTCATTACGTCACATCTGTACACATAAAGAAGAGTCTCGGCTAGTAGGCTATATTGAGTCATTACGTCACATCTGTACACGTAAAGAATAGTTTCGGCAAGTAGGCTATATTGAGTCATTACGTCACATCTGTACACGTAAAGAATAGTTTCGGCTAGTAGGCTATATTGAGTCATTACGTCACATCTGTACACATAAAGAAGAGTCTCGGCTAGGAGGCTATATTGAGTAATTATGTCACATCTGTACACATAAAGAATAGTTTCGGCTAGTAGGCTATATTGAGTCATTACGTCACATCTGTACACATAAAGAAGAGTCTCGGCTAGTAGGCTATATTGAGTCATTACGTCACATCTGTACACGTAAAGAAGAGTCTCGGCTAGTAGGCTATATTGAGTCATTACGTCACATCTGTACTCAAAGGAGGAGTCTCGGCTAGTAGACTATATTGAGTCATTACGTCACATCTGTACATGTAAAGAATAGTTTCAGCTAGTAGGCTATATTGAGTCATTACGTCACATCTGTACTCAAAGGAGGAGTCTCGGCTAGTAGACTATATTGAGTCATTACGTCACATCTGTACACGTAAAGAATAGTTTCAGCTAGTAGGCTATATTGAGTCATTACGTCACATCTGTACTCAAAGGAGGAGTCTCGGCTAGTAGGCTATATTGAGTCATTACGTCACATCTGTACACATAAAGAAGAGTCTCGGCTAGTAGGCTATATTGAGTCATTACGTCACATCTGTACACATAAAGAAGAGTCTCGGCTAGTAGGCTATATTGAGTCATTACGTCACATCTGTACACATAAAGAAGAGTCTCGGCTAGTAGGCTATATTGAGTCATTACGTCACATCTGTACACATAAAGAAGAGTCTCGGCTAGTAGGCTATATTGAGTCATTACGTCACATCTGTACACATAAAGAAGAGTCTCGGCTAGTAGGCTATATTGAGTCATTACGTCACATCTGTACACGTAAAGAATAGTTTCGGCTAGTAGGCTATATTGAGTCATTACGTCACATCTGTACACATAAAGAAGAGTCTCGGCTAGGAGGCTATATTGAGTAATTATGTCACATCTGTACACATAAAGAATAGTTTTGGCTAGTAGGCTATATTGAGTCATTACGTCACATCTGTACAAATAAAGAAGAGTCTCGGCTAGTAGGCTATATTGAGTCATTACGTCACATCTGTACACGTAAAGAAGAGTCTCGGCTAGTAGGCTATATTGAGTCATTACGTCACATCTGTACACATAAAGAAGAGTCTCGGCTAGTAGGCTATATTGAGTCATTATGTCACATCTGTACACATAAAGAAGAGTCTCGGCTAGTAGGCTATATTGAGTCATTACGTCACATCTGTACACATAAAGAAGAGTCTCGGCTAGTAGGCTATATTGAGTCATTACGTCACATCTGTACACATAAAAAGGAGTCTCGGCTTGTGGGCTATATTGAGTCATTACGTCACATCTGTACACATAAAGAAGAGTCTCGGCTAGTAGGCTATATTGAGTCATTACGTCACATCTGTACACATAAAGAAGAGTCTCGGCTAGTAGGCTATATTGAGTCATTACGTCACATCTGTACACATAAAGAAGAGTCTCGGCTAGTAGGCTATATTGAGTCATTACGTCACATCTGTACACGTAAAGAATAGTTTCGGCAAGTAGGCTATATTGAGTCATTACGTCACATCTGTACACGTAAAGAATAGTTTCGGCTAGTAGGCTATATTGAGTCATTACGTCACATCTGTACACATAAAGAAGAGTCTCGGCTAGGAGGCTATATTGAGTAATTATGTCACATCTGTACACATAAAGAATAGTTTCGGCTAGTAGGCTATATTGAGTCATTACGTCACATCTGTACACATAAAGAAGAGTCTCGGCTAGTAGGCTATATTGAGTCATTACGTCACATCTGTACACGTAAAGAAGAGTCTCGGCTAGTAGGCTATATTGAGTCATTACGTCACATCTGTACACATAAAGAAGAGTCTCGGCTAGTAGGCTATATTGAGTCATTACGTCACATCTGTATACATGAAGAAGAGTCTCGGCTAGTAGGCTATATTGAGTCATTACGTCACATCTGAGACATAAAAAGGAGTCTCGGCTTGTGGGCTATATTGAGTCATTACGTCACATCTGTACACATAAAGAAGAGTCTCGGCTAGGAGGCTATATTGAGTAATTATGTCACATCTGTACACATAAAGAATAGTTTCGGCTAGTAGGCTATATTGAGTCATTACGTCACATCTGTACACATAAAGAAGAGTCTCGGCTAGTAGGCTATATTGAGTCATTACGTCACATCTGTACACGTAAAGAAGAGTCTCGGCTAGTAGGCTATATTGAGTCATTACGTCACATCTGTACACATAAAGAAGAGTCTCGGCTAGTAGGCTATATTGAGTCATTACGTCACATCTGTACACATAAAGAAGAGTCTCGGCTAGTAGGCTATATTGAGTCATTACGTCACATCTGTACACGTAAAGAAGAGTCTCGGCTAGTAGGCTATATTGAGTCATTACGTCACATCTGTACTCAAAGGAGGAGTCTCGGCTAGTAGACTATATTGAGTCATTACGTCACATCTGTACACGTAAAGAATAGTTTCAGCTAGTAGGCTATATTGAGTCATTACGTCACATCTGTACTCAAAGGAGGAGTCTCGGCTAGTAGGCTATATTGAGTCATTACGTCACATCTGTACACATAAAGAAGAGTCTCGGCTAGTAGGCTATATTGAGTCATTACGTCACATCTGTACACATAAAGAAGAGTCTCGGCTAGTAGGCTATATTGAGTCATTACGTCACATCTGTACACATAAAGAAGAGTCTCGGCTAGTAGGCTATATTGAGTCATTACGTCACATCTGTACACATAAAGAAGAGTCTCGGCTAGTAGGCTATATTGAGTCATTACGTCACATCTGTACACGTAAAGAATAGTTTCGGCTAGTAGGCTATATTGAGTCATTACGTCACATCTGTACACATAAAGAAGAGTCTCGGCTAGGAGGCTATATTGAGTAATTACGTCACATCTGTACACATAAAGAATAGTTTCGGCTAGTAGGCTATATTGAGTCATTACGTCACATCTGTACAAATAAAGAAGAGTCTCGGCTAGTAGGCTATATTGAGTCATTACGTCACATCTGTACACGTAAAGAAAAGTCTCGGCTAGTAGGCTATATTGAGTCATTACGTCACATCTGTACACATAAAGAAGAGTCTCGGCTAGTAGGCTATATTGAGTCATTACGTCACATCTGTACACATAAAGAAGAGTCTCGGCTAGTAGGCTATATTGAGTCATTACGTCACATCTGTACACATAAAGAAGAGTCTTGGCTAGTAGGCTATATTGAGTCATTACGTCACATCTGTACACATAAAGAAGAGTCTCGGCTTGTGGGCTATATTGAGTCATTACGTCACATCTGTACACATAAAAAGGAGTCTCGGCTTGTGGGCTATATTGAGTCATTACGTCACATCTGTACACATAAAGAAGAGTCTCGGCTAGTAGGCTATATTGAGTCATTACGTCACATCTGTACACATAAAGAAGAGTCTCGGCTAGTAGGCTATATTGAGTCATTACGTCACATCTGTACACATAAAGAAGAGTCTCGGCTAGTAGGCTATATTGAGTCATTACGTCACATCTGTACACATAAAGAAGAGTCTCGGCTAGTAGGCTATATTGAGTCATTACGTCACATCTGTACACATAAAGAAGAGTCTCGGCTAGTAGGCTATATTGAGTCATTACGTCACATCTGTACACGTAAAGAATAGTTTCGGCTAGTAGGCTATATTGAGTCATTACGTCACATCTGTACACATAAAGAAGAGTCTCGGCTAGGAGGCTAAATTGAGTAATTACGTCACATCTGTACACATAAAGAATAGTTTCGGCTAGTAGGCTATATTGAGTCATTACGTCACATCTGTACAAATAAAGAAGAGTCTCGGCTAGTAGGCTATATTGAGTCATTACGTCACATCTGTACACGTAAAGAAGAGTCTCGGCTAGTAGGCTATATTGAGTCATTACGTCACATCTGTACACATAAAGAAGAGTCTCGGCTAGTAGGCTATATTGAGTCATTACGTCACATCTGTACACATAAAGAAGAGTCTCGGCTAGTAGGCTATATTGAGTCATTACGTCACATCTGTACACATAAAGAAGAGTCTCGGCTAGTAGGCTATATTGAGTCATTACGTCACATCTGTACACGTAAAGAATAGTTTCGGCTAGTAGGCTATATTGAGTCATTACGTCACATCTGTACACATAAAGAAGAGTCTCGGCTAGGAGGCTATATTGAGTAATTACGTCACATCTGTACACATAAAGAATAGTTTCGGCTAGTAGGCTATATTGAGTCATTACGTCACATCTGTACAAATAAAGAAGAGTCTCGGCTAGTAGGCTATATTGAGTCATTACGTCACATCTGTACACGTAAAGAAAAGTCTCGGCTAGTAGGCTATATTGAGTCATTACGTCACATCTGTACACATAAAGAAGAGTCTCGGCTAGTAGGCTATATTGAGTCATTACGTCACATCTGTACACATAAAGAAGAGTCTCGGCTAGTAGGCTATATTGAGTCATTACGTCACATCTGTACACATAAAGAAGAGTCTCGGCTAGTAGGCTATATTGAGTCATTACGTCACATCTGTACACATAAAGAAGAGTCTCGGCTTGTGGGCTATTTTGAGTCATTACGTCACATCTGTACACATAAAAAGGAGTCTCGGCTTGTGGGCTATATTGAGTCATTACGTCACATCTGTACACATAAAGAAGAGTCTCGGCTAGTAGGCTATATTGAGTCATTACGTCACATCTGTACACATAAAGAAGAGTCTCGGCTAGTAGGCTATATTGAGTCATTACGTCACATCTGTACACATAAAGAAGAGTCTCGGCTAGTAGGCTATATTGAGTCATTACGTCACATCTGTACACATAAAGAAGAGTCTCGGCTAGTAGGCTATATTGAGTCATTACGTCACATCTGTACACATAAAGAAGAGTCTCGGCTAGTAGGCTATATTGAGTCATTACGTCACATCTGTACACATAAAGAATAGTTTCGGCTAGTAGGCTATATTGAGTCATTACGTCACATCTGTACAAATAAAGAAGAGTCTCGGCTAGTAGGCTATATTGAGTCATTACGTCACATCTGTACACGTAAAGAAGAGTCTCGGCTGGTAGGCTATATTGAGTCATTACGTCACATCTGTACACATAAAGAAGAGTCTCGGCTAGTAGGCTATATTGAGTCATTACGTCACATCTGTACACATAAAGAAGAGTCTCGGCTAGTAGGCTATATTGAGTCATTACGTCACATCTGTACACATAAAGAAGAGTCTCGGCTAGTAGGCTATATTGAGTCATTACGTCACATCTGTATACATGAAGAAGAGTCTCGGCTAGTAGGCTATATTGAGTCATTACGTCACATCTGTACTCAAAGGAGGAGTCTCGGCTAGTAGACTATATTGAGTCATTACGTCACATCTGTACACGTAAAGAATAGTTTCAGCTAGTAGGCTATATTGAGTCATTACGTCACATCTGTACTCAAAGGAGGAGTCTCGGCTAGTAGACTATATTGAGTCATTACGTCACATCTGTACACGTAAAGAATAGTTTCAGCTAGTAGGCTATATTGAGTCATTACGTCACATCTGTACTCAAAGGAGGAGTCTCGGCTAGTAGGCTATATTGAGTCATTACGTCACATCTGTACACATAAAGAAGAGTCTCGGCTAGTAGGCTATATTGAGTCATTACGTCACATCTGTACACATAAAGAAGAGTTTCAGCTAGTAGGCTATATTGAGTCATTACGTCACATCTGTACTCAAAGGAGGAGTCTCGGCTAGTAGACTATATTGCGAGTGAGGATGTTACAGGTGGAGCTTTATAGCCTCTTAGTGGCCTTTTCTTATGGCACTTGATATAATTAAACTTATCAATTTGATGGCGGATCCAGAAGGTTCAAACGACAATCACTGGTGACAAGAGATTCACCCGCCTGAAAATGTTATAAAGATTTAATTTGGACTTCGGAGTGGTTACAGGAAAAAAAGACACTGCAACCGGACCCATGCGAAAACAAGGATACATGTCGGAAGGACATTACATGTGGTCACGCAATTTATTCAGTTCTGTTTTGGTTTCATCGGACCACATGATATTCTCCCAATCCTCTTCTGGATCATCCATATGCTCTCTGGCAAACTTCAGGCGGGCCTGGACATGTACTGGTTTAAAGCAGGGGGACACGCCTGGTACTGCAGGATTTGAGTCCCTCTCGGTGTAGTGTGTTACTGATGGTAGCCTTTGTTACTTTGGTCCCAGCTCTCTGCAGGTCATTCATCAGGTCCCTCCGTGAAGTTCTGGGATTTTGGCTCACCGTTCTCATGATCATTTTGACCCCACGGGATGAGATCTTGCGTGGAGCCCCAGATCGAGGGAGATTATCAGTGGTCTTGTATGTCTTCCATTTTCTTACAATTGCTCCCACAGTTGATTTTTTTCACACCAAGCTGCTTGCCTATCGTAGATTCACTTTTTCCAGCCCGGTGCAGGTCTACAATTTTCTTCCTGGTGTCCTTCGACAGCTCTTTAGTCTTGGCCATGGTTGAGTTTGGTGTGTGACTGTTTGAGGCTGTGGACAGGTGTCTTTTATACAGATAACGGGTTCAAACAGGTACCAATTATACAGGTAACGAATGGAGGACAGAAGAGCTTCTTAAAGAAGAAGTTACAGGTCTGAGAGCCAGAAATCTTGCTGGTTTGTGGGTGACCAAATACTTATTGTCCACCATAATATATGAATAAATTCTTTAAAAAAATCCTACAATGGGATTTCCTGGATTTTTTTTCTCATTTTGTCTCTCATAGTTGAAGTGTACCTATGATTAAAAATTACAGACCTCTGTCATTATTCTAAGTAGGAGAACTTGCACTATCAGTGGCTGATTAAAAACCTTTTGGCCCCATTGTATATTTCAATTTATTAACGGATTGAGATGCCCCTTGAGATGCAACATCTCATTTTCAAAAAGGGTCCAATACATATAACAAAAAAAAAAAAAAAATAAATAAAAACATTGAGCTACTATGGCTCTTTCAGACTGCACGATTTTCAAAGTAGTCAGGTCGCTGCTCTTTTCACACTGCATGACTATCTTGGCCAGCATTCAGTCGCTGCTGTGTTCACACTGGACGATGGATCGGCGACAGAAGGTTTCACACTGCATGACTTTAGAAAAATCGCCGACAGACTCTGTCTAGCACGCTGCACGCAAACTACATTTCACAACAAACACGCGTGAGATATGAAAAGGAAACAACGCGCGACACCACACGTGCAAGACCGGAGTTCTCACGTGAGATTTTTTTTTTCGACCCGGTTGTGGTACAGCTGGTGAAACAGACACGAGTGCTCCTGCCAAATTTCTACTAATTTTTCTTCCATTTATTGTGTCCAAATAGACCGAGAAGAAGCTTTTTTTGTTGAAACAATGCCATATCATGTTGATATGTGATCTATAACTCCTCCCCGAACTCCCTGCTGCTCTGTATCTTGCTCTCTCACTGGCTGCCGGTGATCGCCGATGTAGTTTTCAGTCAAAACACTTTTCACACAGCAGGATTTTGAATCGCCGACAGGTCCAGATATTTAGCATGCCAAATATCTCACGGGCGTCGGCGACTCGTCGGTGATTCTCTCAGTTCGCGTCTTTGTTCATTCACACTGCGTGATTGTCACTCGCGTGAACGAGCGCCGATTTGCCTGTGATTTCGGGCATTTGTCGGCGATTTCTCAAAACCTGTCGGCGAGCCAAAATCGTGGCTAAAATCATGCAGTCTGAACTCGGCAGCTCACACCATTACGTCAAACCTAAGACACATCATAGCTTTGACATAACTGTCACAAAAAGCACATCACATACTCATACAATTGGAACCATAGTACAGGAAATTGAGTAAACAAAAAGGTGTCACATAAGAATGACCAAGGTTGAATCAACAGGAGATAAATCTAAAAGACAATTGCAAGCAATGCAATTCAGTTCAACATCAGTACATACTGTGTTTAGATATTGGAATAGAGTTAACTTGAAATAAGATGGACCTCTACAAAAGAGGAAGATTATTCCAATCACTAGTAGCTTTATAGTAAAAAGATTTTTGACCAGTGGCTGAAAAGATTCCTGGTACTTTAAAGACAAGAGATTGCATATCTCGAAAAGGATACAAAGCACTATGTTGAAGCAAGAGTTCTCTCAGATATGAAGGACATTCGAAATAGGGACATTTGGAAATAAAAAGAAACCAATGAATGATCTCTTCTTGATTTCAGTGATTCAATGATTCACACATTACACAATGATGTGTCTTAAAAGTACACTTCAGAACAAATCTAAAGTTAAAAACAACATTAAGTGGCTTCATTAGTGTTCAAACGATTGTTACAGAATGTTCTAATGTTACAAAAGATTTCAATACAGTTATTTTGAAATTCCTGTTCATCAAAGAATCCTTGTTTCACCATTTCCCATAGGCAGCAAAAGCTAGTAGTTCACTTATAAAAAAAAACTTTTGCTGATAATTTACTCACCCCCATGTCATCCAACATGTCCACATCTTTCTTTCTTCAGTCAAAAAGAAATTAAGGTTTTTGATGAAAATATACCAGGATTTTCTCCATATAATGGACTTCATTGGGAACCAAACGGTTCAAGGTCTAAATGAGAGTTTCAGTGCAAACTGTTCAAAGGGCTTTAAACGACACCAGACGATGAATAAGGGTCTTATCTAGGACCTTTCGAATCATGACTCGAAAAAATATTTGTATAGATAGCTGCAACATAGACTTAAAATACTCTGTCATTAATTGTCATATAAATAAAATCAAGATTATAAACTATAAAGGGTCTTCTTTTTGTGTACACTCTTATTAATATCAAAACTTTGTGTATTTGTAAAATAAATAAAATAAACAGGTTGGGCTTTCAGCTCACTCTGTCTCCACAAAAATATTTCTGAAACGCGTCCGAAAAAAGAGCTGTAACTCATTAAATACTTGTCACAGAGACACGAAAGATCTCTCTTTATGAAGCTGAAATTCTGCTCTTTTAAATGAAGTCATTTATATAAAAAGCAACTATTCTCAGTTGATGTAATCTGTATGAAGAGAGAGAGATGTCAGTATTTTCCCTTTCACCTCATTACAGCGAATGACGTGCTAATGTGACCCCGCCCACTGAGAGCGCGTGCTATTCAAACACTAATGTGAAGCAAGCCATGAAAACGCCCGCATCGATAAAAACATACAGTTTATTACAGATCTAACCTTGTCCTAACCTTTCGTCTTGCTGCGCAGTGAGGAGATCCTGGAAAAATGTTACCTTACAGTTTCGTTTTGAGGAGCACGGATTCAGCTGATGCAGTAAGTCATTTATTATATGTGCTTTGTTCTAATCGCGTTATTGAATAGTGTCTGTAAACTCAACAAAGACGCATTTAAATATCAAATGCGCGTCTTATAGGAAGGAATTCACAGACGCGCGCGCCGTGCGTTAATTTACTTTCGCTTACATTGGAACAAGAATCTCATGTGGCATCCTTACATTAGTGAGATAACATTAGTTATGTATAAACAAAAAGAGTGTTTAAATGTGATTCGGGTGTGTGAACGAACGTTCATTTAGTTAGACTGTTAGAGTTAGTTTCTTCCCATATTATTTTCTTTTCAAGATGTTTTAAACTCTAATTCTGAACCAATTCTACATGGCCCATTTGACCAGGATTTTTTTCCAGGTATGACTAAAAATGAGTTTTTGACTTTCATTTATTATTTGATTTTATACACACACACACACACACACACACACACACACACACACACACACACACACACACACACACACACATATATATATATATATATATATGAAGAGTTCAGATGCAAAAGCCTCTAAGTGCCATTTGAAATTCTACTAGAATGGTCATTTTTATCAAGCTTGTATATATTATATAAGTTCAGTAATTTCACTTAAATTGCAATGAAGACTACCTATTAATTGTCATTTAAGTGAAATTACTGAACTTAAATATACAAACGTGATAAAAATGATCAGAAGAATTTCAAATGGCACTTAGAGGCTTTTGCATCTGAACTTCACATATATATATATATATATATATATATATATATATATATATGTGTCTTTGTCTCTCTCAGGTGAGAGTTATATTATTAATGAATGGGTTGGCCTGTTCACGACCATTCGCATATTTCCTTGGCAAAAAAAAAAAAAATGTTTTTCACAATATAACCCAATTCACAGTTTTATGTGAACGATAAGGAGAATGATTTTTTTTAGATCATTGTGAAGAAAAAACCCTAGGCAACAACATCCATTAGTCAAAAGTCTTGTGGACGCATATTTCGTTTGTGTTCTGTGGCCTTATTTCAGAAACTTTCATTTTTAGTTTTTACAATAACCACACATAGCCTAAACAATATTCTCTCAAAAATACAAACATGTACAAACATGTTGCCCATACATCGCCCTGTTTCTGCTAAATATAGTGTAATTTCACCTGTGCCATTAATATGTTTATGAGCAGCTGAAAAAAAAACACAGATGTCAGGGCATGTCAGAACCTCTCAATGACCCCAAATACACCTTGGTCCCCAGGGGGTTAATAATAGATGACATCATCATATTAGAATGTTTTCTGAAGGATCATCGAAGACGTAATGATGCTGAAAATTCAGCCTTTTAAATTGTTATAATATTTCCCCATATCACTGTTTTACTTTTTTGCAAATGCCTCGCACAGGAATTGAATGAGAAATATTGTGATGTGTTTGTTCCCAGAAGAAAACTCAAGGCGACAATCGAGGCATTTGAGGGTTTCAGAAACAGCACTTACTAATATAGAAAATCCCTTTGGAGTGATTTTGTACTTTGCAGACCTTTTTCATTCTCAAACAGCAACATTACACACTAAAGATATAACAGTAGTTAAATGGTGATGCAGGAAGTGTTCCTTCACAGTCACAGTAGTTGGCAGTCCTGTGCTGATGCATAGTCTTTTGAAATGACTGGAACAAAGAAGGCAGTGGTCAGTGATGTGTCTGGCTTATATAGGGTCTAGTTGGCTTTAGTTTGTAGTCTGGGATGATGCCGGCAGCGGTCTGTGAAGTGTTCATCACTGTATGGCTTGTGTAGGCTGTAGTTTGCAGTTGTCGCTCAGCAACAGATGAGGTGGGAGTGGGATACGAAGCTGGACCGAATCAAACTCTCATTCACTTCTGGCTCAGATCTGTTATCTAACGCCCACTGTTCACGATCCAATCAATTCAATCAAGTCTCTTGTTGAATATTCTGTTTCGCTTGGAAATACAGCACGTTATGAAAGTCAAATTGGGTTGTGAATGCCGCTTCATGTTGACTTTAAAGTAGCCGGGTTAAGTTGTCAGCTAAAGTCTTATGTGTGATTAGGTGAAATCAGGTAGTATTGGCATTGCCATGATCCAATCATTTCCTGCTGTCTGTCATTCCAATTGTATCAGTTCTGCAGCAGTCTTGAGTTCTTTGCAAATCTCTGATGGCAGATCTGTAGTGAGTAAGCGCTGCCGTCCTATTGCCAAGCTGATGAATTTGCCACACAATTCTCTTTTTGATGTCGAGTGAGGACGATCTGCCATGTTGGAGAAAGTATGAAAATCCTGGCAATCCCATTTTATACCTCTTTTCATAATCCTCCAGATTTGAATACTCTCATCCTCTGTTTATGAAATTCACCTCGTAGCTCTCGCACTTGCTCTCTTCTCTTCACGGATGATGTTATTGACAATTTCGACGTGTCTCCCTCATCAGACACATCTGCCAAAATAATTAAACACTTAGTGATGCAGACACTAAATAAAGCATAAACGCAAATGTTCTCGAAGCAAAACTAAACATAATGACAGATAGGGAGTCTTCTTGCTTTGAAGATCGCAAATGAACTATTGCTGTGTTTTAATGGTGCTTGCTATTAGGAAAGCATTTCTATTACTGTTGCTCATCTGGAACAAGTCTATGTCTTTAAGTGTTGCACTTCAGCAGGTAACTTGATGCACTTGTGTCACACATGAATTATACAAATCCGGCAGCTTTTTGAAGTGAAGGGTGCTATTACATGGATGAATTATGCATTCTGAATTATAATGTAAACCTGATGGACAATAAAATGGCTGAAAGAAAAAAAAAGAAACTACATGATAAAAACAAACTATAAAAAAGAAAAGAAAAAGAATGCATCTACATAGTATAGTATAGTATAGTATAGTATATAGACTGAATGAATGATTCAATTACGCCCTCATAAATACTTCACTTGTTTCGTTACTGGATGAATCAGCATTTTTTTTTTAACAAATCTCTTGAATAATTCAATGACAAATCATTTTTTTTAACAGCGACATGTAATCATTATTTGAAGCATTACGTTACTTTCAATCATTGTCATTTTGAAATGAGATTGCGTATGTTTTTTAGGGCTGTGACTATTAATTGCGATTAATCGCATCCAAAATAAAAGTTTGTGTTTACATAAAATATGTGTGTGTGTGGTGTGTATAATTTATTTGTATAGATAAATACACACATATGCATGTATATATTTAAGAAAAAATGTGTTATTAATATGTCAAATATTTATATTTATGTATAATATTAATTTTGTATAAATATATATTAAGTATATGCAAATATTTCTTAAATATATACATGCATGTGTGTGTATTTATATTGACCATTTTGCAAGATGTACACAACACTGGTCCAGAAACACTTCTTGTTTCAGTTTGTAACTGTTTTCTTTATTTCACATGTAAAGAAAACATCTTAAAGATGTTTGTTTAACTTTTTGATTCAGTTTTTTATGTTTTGTTGGTTGTACTTTATCCCAGCTTTCATGTAGTGTTAAAAAACTAAAAACAGGAAGTGCTTCTGGACCAGTGTTGTTTACATCTCGCAAAATGGTCCATATACAAAATAATTTTACAGACTACACACGTCACACATATATTATGTAAACACAAACTTTTATTTTGGAGGCGATTAATCGCAATTAATCGATTCACAGCCCTAGTTTTAATCAAGATATTTTCGATATTTTAGCGATTAATCGTGCAGCTCTATTAAATACTGTGTACTCACATAAAAAAAAATTGTTATATATATATAATGCACTAGTTCATGTTGTTTGGCTAAACACTTTGCTGCTATTGAGGTGGGACAAAGCATGTATATGTATGTACACAATAAGAGTATTGTATCAAACGATTAATTTAAATGTTAGTAAACGGTAGTTAAAGACACTTAATATAAAGTGGGACTGAGAACAACTTGAATTGACAAACACATTAAAAATGATCCGGCTGCAAGAGAAGCATATGGCAAAAAGAAAACAGAGGTGGTGAATCTTGTTTTGTAGTTGTTCCATTTTTGCTATGCATTTAATGTTTTAATGAATGCATTTTTGATATATTAATTTAAAATTCTAAGCTGACTTGCATATCAGACTGATCTCACGAAGTAGCGTGTGTATGACACGCCAATTCGTATTTCCATTTTTGGCGTGCTATCAAGACGCATAATCGCCGTTCAGCGTGTTTATGAACGCCGTTGACTTAACGTCATATAAATATGACTTACCTCAACCCCGTCCCTAAACCTAACAGTCACTGGGGTTAATGGCATTTATGACTGTTCCCTTACCATCCTAGGAAAAAAAAAGATATGACTTACCTCAACCCCATCCCTAAACTTAACCGTCACTGGCCTGGGGTTAATGGCAATTATGACTGGAGATTTGACTGCGTGTACGGAGACGCGGAATGACGCGGACGTTAATGGCGTACGCATACACACGGATACACACGGATAGCTCAAAATGCGTAGAGATAACACGCCACCTGACTCGAAAGTGGCGTATATGTTTACGCAAAAGCCATGATGTCATGTTGTGCATATGATTCTTTTTGCATCAATATAAAACATGAACGATTGTGATGACATGATTTAATCTGTTTTTGATCAATTTACTACTTTTGAAACAAACTTTTGTATTTCATTTTTTGTGTAATTGAAATGCAAAAAAAAAAGGCATTATTCCTTAGCATCGTAACTCTATACTTTCACTTCTACACATAACCGATCAGCAAACATCTAATAACATACCAAACAATCATAGCATTAATTTGATAATACTAAAAACACCCTGAACGCGTTAGCAAATGGTGATGGTGTGTTTTGTGCTGTTCTAATCTTGTGATATCAAATACATCTCTCATACCAGGCCAGTGATTATTTTTGTGCACACTACATGTCTTGCCCCCTTTTACATTGTGTTTCCTTTTAATTTTTTATGGGAAGATGTGAGGCGGATTGAGCTAATATGACAAAAAGTTTGTTTTCGAATGCTCTTGAAAGCCCATTGTATCTGCAAACAATCTCTGTTTGTGTGTCTGGACCCGTATCTGCCTCTGCTCCTCTGGATGTTGTTTTATTGAATGAGGCTGTAATACAAGTTGGACATCCTGTGAGGATGAAAGGGAGGGGAATTACAGGGCAGAAGGGAAGGACACCTGGGGTTGTGCCTGTGAGGAATAACCACTGGATGCAGCTGGCAGCACAAAGCCAGCTGGGTCCTGACATCTCAGGACAGCAATAGCCCTGTGGAGCGCGTCCGAGTCTACTTTGAAAAAATGGCCCGCTGTGAGAAATGCCACACAACAAGCCGAGTTCCTTCTTCACAGAGTAGGACGGGTCAGAGAGCGTACCCCTGGAGGGAAAGGGCTTATGTCGACGGCGAGGAGGAGGGCAACGCTCAAATGAAAGACAGAGAGAAAGAAGTCTTTATTCGGACGAACCCCAGGCCAGAAGAACCGCATTTAGATTTTGAAAAGTGATTTGAAAGAAGTGATGCATTTCAAACTCAAGCAGAGTGGCTGAAATAGCGCTTGTGTGTTTAAAAAAACGAACAAATCGAATCTTTCGGTATTTGCATCAGACCAAGACCAGGGACCGCAAAAGCCTGTAACTAATGAATATACATCGTTTACACTTCAAGATAATGCTAATGAGTGCTCCCCTTTTAGTGCATAATTAACTTGGATGCAGCATGCTCTTATTTACACATTTGTCATGCTTCAGTGCATTAACACAAATCCATGTGCTCATATTTCCTTGAACAACAACAACATAAATAGCACCTGTTGCTCATGGGAAACATGTAAAGGAGTAATACAGGCGCAAACTGGTGCAAGAACATGAACGATATTGAATGGAAATGGTATTTCAGGTATTTTAAATATTTTATCGGTAACACTTTACAATACAGGTGCACTAATGCATTAATTCATGCTTAACTAATGCACCAATAATCATGAGTTAGTGTATAACTCATGAAGAACTAAACTATTAATTAATGATTACTGCATCAGCAACTAATAAAGAGTCTATATGATTAATAGATTAAGTAATACATGAATTGCTATTAATTCAATGTGTCATTGTGTATTAATTCCTTAATAACATATTTTATGGACTAATAGTGTAAAATAATGTGTTAATTACTACAATTAGTCAAAGCTATGCACTTCAACTTCCAGTTGTCTGCTTTAATTAATCATTAGCTAATAATTTGCAAAGGTATCATTGTGTTATGACTTTACTTGTTGGGGCACATCATTATTAACTAGTCATTTAGTAATTGTAATAATTTGCACATGAATTTGCATTAACAATAAAGTAAGTAATCATGTATTAATGCATATTAGTGTACCTGTCATATTATCTGGAAGTTGAAATACAAGGCTTTGGCTCATTCTGGTAATTAACATATTAATTGACACTATTAGTTAAAAAAATAGTTATTATGGAATTAATCCACAATTACATATTTAATTAATAACAATTCATGTATGAACTAATACATTAACCTTACAGACTCTTAATTAGTTCCTAATGTGGTAATCATTAATGGATAGCTTAGACAATCATTGGTTACACATTAATTCAGTATTATCTGTGCATTAGTTAAGCATGAATTAATGCTTATTAATGCACCCGTATTGTAAAGTGTTACCCAAATGTATTTTTTTGTAGGGTTTGCTGCATTTTTTTATTTATTTGTTTATTTTTGCTGAGCATTTTATCTATGGCTGTTTACATTCAAATTTTGAATTAAATTTATGTGCCAAATTGGAATATTGAATAAAGCACCGTCTCTGCTCTTCGCGGATGATGTTGTCGTGTTGGCCCCTTCATGCCAGGACCTTCAACATGCACTGGGACGGTTTGCAACCGAGTGTGAAGCGGCTGGGATGAAAATAAGCACCTCCAAATCCGAGGCCATGGTCCTCAGCCGAAAAAGGGTGGCTTGCCCACTTCAGGTTGGTGGAGAGATCCTTCCTCAAGTGGAGGAGTTTAAGTATCTTGGGGTTTTGTTCACGAGTGAGGGAAGGATGGAACGGGAGATTGACAGACGGATCGGTGCAGCTTCAGCAGTAATGCGGTCGATGTACCGATCTGTTGTGGTGAAGAAGGAGCTGAGCCGTAAGGCAAAGCTCTCGATTTACCAGTCAATCTACGTTCCTACTCTCACCTATGGTCATGAGCTTTGGGTCATGACCGAAAGGACAAGATCCCGGATACAGGCGGCTGAATGAGCTTTCTCCGCAGGGTGGCTGGGCGATCCCTTAGAGATAGGGTGAGAAGCTCGGTCACTCGGGAGGAGCTCAGAGTAGAGCCGCTGCTCCTCCACATCGAGAGGGGTCAGCTGAGGTGGCTCGGGCATCTGTTCCGGATGCCTCCTGGACGCCTTCCTGGGGAGGTGTTCCGGGCACGTCCCACTGGGCGGAGGCCCCGGGGAAGACCTAGGACACGCTGGAGAGACTATGTCTCCCGGCTGGCCTGGGAACGCCTCGGTATCCCCCCAGAAGAGCTGGAGGAAGTGTCTAGGGAGAGGGAAGTCTGGGCATCTCTGCTTAGACTGCTGCCCCCGCGACCCGGCCCCGGATGAGCGGAAGAAGATGTGTGTGGCACCGTTATCATACAGTAAGCCGACGGGAACAAAATCGTCACTTCCTGATAAACTGGTGCTAAATATTACTAAGAAAAAATGAGCCCTATCTCATGAAAGTTCGTATCTATTGCACAAATGTCATTCTTGTGCCATTTAAACGCCAAAAACAGTTTTTGCGTGTATATGGTACGCATTTTTCGCATGCATATGATATGCACTTTATGGCGTGTAAAACGCACGAACTCCCCATCCCCATCCCCCTCCCCCCTAAATCTACCCCAGGGTTTTTTAATGCGTAGCATATGCACGCAAAAATCTTTTTCAAAAAAATGTTTGCCGTATAAATGCCACGAGAAATGACATTCATGGTATAGATACGCATTTTCATGAGACTGTGTTGGAGAAAATGGAAGTTGCTGCAGTAGGAGAAGCCACTGTATAGAATAATTTTGTATGTAATTAATGAATTCGTCTTAGACGTCTTAGACGAAACGCAATAAAGTTATCTTGCTTTTAAAGACGGTGTCGTTTAGGAATGCTGTTGTGTAAAGCCCAGAACACACCAAGTCGACAGTCGGCCATTGGGCAGTTTTTGTGCGTGGGCTGACTAAGTTTCCTCGGTGTGTTCTGCATAGTTCCGTGCCGTCGGCTGAAAATAGTCCTCGTTGGCTTTGTTTCGCCCGATTCAACATGTTGACCGTCGGGGAAAGAGATAACTCTGATTGGCTGTTCGGCTTAGTGAAAGAGTCAGTGCACGAGAATAAAAGCCAAACAGCAAGCAAAGAAGTCAAAACGGTTTAAGATAGAAGGCTGTTCTTATGTTATGTCATCTTACCTGAGTGTTTCTTGGCGAATATTTCAATATTAACATGAGCGGAGTGGAATATAGACTGCGTTTAGCAAGATTGATATTCAAAATGGTAAGCACGCGCTGTTTTGTTTACGTTATGTGTTTCTGCAACCGGCAGCGTCGGTTTTCCTTTTTGAATGACGAATCTAGACTAATATAGAATCTAGACTAATAGAATATAGACTAATATATGTGCAGAAATAGACAGTTGGCTCATTAAACGCATGCGCAGAACACGCATTCTAGCTGACAGTCGCCTGTAGTTCTCTCGGTGTGTTCAAGTGCAGCTTTTTACCCCGTCGAGAGCGGACGAGAGGCGACAACACAGTCGGCTTTCATCAGCGCTAGTTCGTCAGCGTCGGCTTGGTGTGTTCCGGGCTAAGAGAGTTCTGGCAGGGAATTATCCTGAACCAATTTGATGATAAAACTTGGCACAGGCATTTCAGAACAACCAAAACAGTATTTCAGATGTTGTGCAACGAGATCGGTCTACTGGTTATGTCGTTCCATAGTGTAAAGATATGATTTTTTTTCATGTGCATTGAGGAATTTATTCGGTAAATGTGTTTCCATAGTAATTTTTTTTTTTTTATGCGCATTTTTTAAATTTATGCACATTTTGGGATTTTCATCCAGCATTTTCTTTAATGCGAATTATGAAAATGTGCAAAAAATAAGTTGATGGAAATGTCACGGGTAACGATTATGGAGGTGGAACCTTTGCGGCGGAACTTTTGATTCTGGTCGGAGTTTCTTTATTGTTTAGTTTTCACATCAATATGCTGTAAAAAGATTAGTTATTTGTAGGTTTACTGTACTGCCCTCCACAGTTACAGTGTGTATCAGTGCAATGCCAGTCACAAAAGTTACATTTGGACTGTGCGGTGTATAGATTCAGAATATGCCGATGTATTCATTTACTACAAGTATGCTGCTAGTACAGGCTCACATTTCTTTTCCTGTTGGTTCTTTGCAGTGTTGGGACATATGCTAGCAAAAGTAACCAGTTGATTTGCCAAATCACTTCCATTTGTTTTATTAATAAAAGATTTTGGAAGTAAATTCTTTATGGGTCATCATAAATACTTCGCCTTAAAGCTACACTGTGTGATTTTTACCCCCATCTAGCTGTGAAAAGGTATATGACCATCCAGTGAATATTAGTTTCTGTTCCTCTCAATTCCGATTTCGTTTTAACTCCTACGGTGGCCAATGTAGTCCAAGATTAACATGGCTTCCAGTTCGACCTCGTCCATGAGTGTTAACCGAAACGTAAACGTGAAAGGCGAAGCTTGAATTAACGGGTATGTTCCTCTTTGGCTAATGTACTTTCAAGATGGAGGGGCAACATGGCGGCCGACATTAGAACCCCTTTCCCGTATGTATTTTCAATGGCATATTATACACTCACGAGAATACTTTATTACTTGAACGAAGTAAATATACATTAATGAGCACATATATTTTTTGAAAGAACTGAGTGTTTTTAGCCAAGAATAAACTAAAAGAGTTACACAGTCAGTGTAGCTTTAAAAGTACCAAATAGTAACACACCCATAGGCTAATCGATTTAGCATCGCATTGCAGCCCTCTGAATTGTAATTGTATCGAATCGTGAGGTGCCTCTACCAACTACTGGCCTGGCATGAATAATACAATGTTTTTAGTCGTGTTTGTGGATCCTCGTGAATGTGGTTTGTTTTGACAACGCTGTTGCGTGTATGAGAAAAATGCAAGTACATCGCTTTAGTACATCGTTGTCGTGTAAACGTACCCTTAGGTTTAAGCTGAGACATCCGTGTCTTTAACCTCTACGTGTTCTGCTACTTGGTGATCTAAGATTTCTTGGCGTTATTATTGTAGTTGGGTTTACATACGTACATGTTTATGCAGACGCTGCACAATGAAAAACTAATTAGCAAGCTCCTTAGCTTGGAACCGTTTCTCAAGTTGAAGTATGAAGCACATGGAAACCATCAGCAGTGAGCTGTCCAAATCTGTTAGCGCTGTGAAAGCCATGAGCGCCCAGGAGGGAGATTGTAAACCAGAGTGACTGACTGCTCCTGTCCCGTGGAGCTGATGGAAAGCTCATTTGCACAACTACCCAGACTTTGCTGACATAAACACAGAGACTAGTGCCACAGAATTGGCCCATGAATGTCATGCGATTGAGACACTGTCTCACGTTCCTTCTGAATGGCTTAATTTTCTCGAAAGTTCAACAAACCATTCTTGAAATGTTCTTCCAATGGCGGACATTTGTCATAAAAATCCCAGCTGGGAGATCACAAGCTTTTCCACGGTTCACAGAAGGTACACATCTTTTTTTTTTTTTTTTACTGTGAAATATTTTATTAATTCAAGCCAATTCAGTTTCTAACTAATGGATATAGGCATCACACTGTTCTGTTTTCTTCTTTACGTTTGAATAGAGACCCATGGAGGTTAGGAGGCGATTGTATTCCATTTGCAGTATTTTGGGACACAGCAAGGCTTTGGGTTTTTTTTAGCACAGTAAATGGATTGCTGGCCTCCCTCTCATTCATTATTCTGTTCTCTCAACAGTGGCTGGAGACCTTTGGAATATGTTGACATTTGCGGAAGTTGTCCAACCCTATCCAATTTTGAATCCCAGACAATCAAAATAAAGCTGTGTTTTTCTCGAAAGAACTGGAGTGTGCCCGCACAGATGATTTCATCCACACGGGCCGGGCCATAGCTGTCCCAATGAGACTCATGAAGTGTGAAAAGGCGGCTGGTCATTCAGTGTGAACTTATCTGGCTTTCTAATTCATCATCAACAGGTTCCTTGTTAAATGAAGCTAATCTTTTTTTCCTGCTTGGCATTTTGAAGTTGGGCGATGTAAAAGGAGGAACACTGAACAATTACGTTTAACTGATTCTGGGAGTCTATTTAGTAGGTCGGCGAGATATTCCACAAAGATAAGATATAACTCTCTTCTTGTCCTCAGGCAATCCTTTTACTGGGTTTTATGTTGAACAAAAGGTCATTCATGAAGCAATCATTTCAGAAATGTTTGGCCCACCGCAAAATTAACATGGAGCTCCAAAGCGGCAGTCCTTTGACTCTACGTTTTTGACTTCCTGTTCAGAGGACACCAATGAACCAATGAAAATGGCATGACCAGTTCAGTAGATGTCACTCTTGACTGACGAACAATAAGCTGATGTTAGCAACTTAATCCTCTCTTCATCTGAGGCTGACTACAAATATCTGATGCTGAAATATATTATAGATTTTTACATTTTCTGTGGAAAATTTGTGTTTTTTCCTCTACGCAAAACTCACGATCACGATGCTAAGATGGCAGTTGGTTATTTACTGCAAGTCTACAGTAGTTGTTCACCATCATTAGTATTACTTGACTTTGTTGATCTATATGGCGAATACAGAGTCATGTTTTGTTTGTTAGTTAGTTCAGTATGGATGGAATGTACATCTGAACCTGTTTGGTCTCATTAAATTGGCTCTTTGAAAAAAGGCAGTCGATTAAAGCCCACCCTGATAATAGCACAAAAGCAGCCGTTTTTTCTTTGAAATGAATATCTTTGTATGCCGTGCTTAATTTCCACTAATGAATTACTATTGTGAGCTCACTTCAATGAAATGCACTGGCACTTTCCTATAAAGTCACCTTAATTAAGGATGCTTTGTGCTCTGTGACGTCCTGCTAACCACAGAGCGCACCTGATAAAGGACTATACATTAAAAAAATGACTTAAAAGGTTTTAGATATTTTTAGAAGCTTTGGGGTTTTATTATTCACCAACCTAAAGGCACATTCATTAGCTTCCTTCCTCTGTAAAACATGGGTATTGATTGATGTCGGAGCCATTTATGGTCAAAGCGATTGCTATGTTCTTAAGAGTAATTGCTGCAGTCAATAATGTGAATAATGTTTGGACCTGATACTGATTACAGGGTTAAGTTAAGGACTTGTGTGATTTGTAAACTTTGACCAACGTCGACTTTAGGTCAGGCAAAATTCAGTAAATAAGAACTTCTTTTCAATTCATGTGTGTAAATTTGAATTTAAAATTTTAAGGTAACCAGGCTAAGTTAAACCAACAATTTTTTTGTTCATTGTTAATTCATTTTATCAACCTTATTGTATAGTGTTATTAATTTACTGTGGATTTAGGCATACATTGATCATAAAGTTTGCCCGGATGTTCAATAATGATATGAAATTGTAGTGACATACAAAAAAATATATGACCAAATAAGTTATAACAACATATATTTTTACATTACTTTAACTCACCAAAATAAGTTAAACAAACTTTTTTGTAAGTTATGCAAGATTCAACTTTTTTTTAAGTCAGTTTAATGTAATTTAAGTACAAATTATTTAGATAGCAAAGTTGATTGTACTTAAAGCTACACTGTGTGATTTTTACCCCCATCTAGCGAGGTAAAAGCGGTATATGACCATCCAGTGAATATTAGTTTCTGTTCCTCTCAATTCCGATTTTACTCCTACGGTGGCCAATGTAGTCCAAGATTAACATGGCTTCCAGTTCGACCTTGTCCATGAGTGTTAACTCAAACGTAAACGTGAAAGGCGAAGCTTGAATTAACGGGTATGTCCCTCTTTGACTAATGTACTTTCAAGATGGAGGGGCAACATGGCGACCGACATTAGATCCCCTTTCCCGTATGCATTTTCAATGGAATATTATACACTCACGAGAATACTCTATTACTCGAACGAAGTAAATATACATTAATGAGCACATATATTTTTTGAAAGAACTGTTTTTAGCTAAGAATAAACTAAAAGAGTTACACAGTGTAGCTTTAAATTTAAGGCAGTGTTTGTTTTTAGTCTAATCAGTGTAAAAAAATATTGTTGGTTTAACTTAAAAAAGTAAGTAACCTGGTTGCCTTAAAATTTTAAGTTCATTGAAATGGAAAAAGTGAGTTAAAACAATGAAGGAGAATGATTTAATCATCAGAAACTCAAAATTATATGTTATCTGAACTAAATAAATTATTTAAGTTGATTTGACAAAAGAATAAATGTTGTGATTACTAATCATGAAAAGATTTTTTTACAGTGTACAAATTACACAGAAATGTTTTTTTTTTTTTTTCAATTTCAATCCATTTTAATCCCTGAAATACAAATCTACATGTACATCCTTTCTGTCAGGAATTTAAGTGGAATTTAAAAGGAATTCTTCCTTCATTACTGAATAAAATCCTGTTGGAATCGGTCAGATTTCACGGCTGCTTTGCATTCGGAGAATGACCCACAAGACTCCTCTTGTCCCAGCTCCACAAGAACAACCATTTTGTCATCCTTATGGGAGTTTCTCTTTCCTGTCTCACTAATGGACATACCTTGGGGAGACTTTAGATCCCCTTGAGGTGTTTTTAAGATCAATGGTGAGACTCCACTTGTATTTATTAAGAGAAGGATCAGATATCTCATTAGCATACATGTTTTCAGAAGAGGCTGGTGTGTTTCTGCTACAGATTGGCTCTGCCCTGCAGTGAAACTAATCACATCATTACATTTTCCACTTTGAACCGCTCTTTCCTCTTCGATTTCAATTGATTACACATCAAAACGTCACACAGCAGATCGGCTTTCACATGCCGTCTGTTCTGCTGAAATATTTGCTGAAAATTCTGCAAGGATGTTTTCTCTTTCTACAGTGAATCCTTCAGGATTGCTGAAGAAATGAGATGATTGATATTTGCGCTGTGTTGCTGGAAGCGTCTTTCCATTCCTAACAGTACAGCACATGCCACAAACTTATAGATGTGTACATTCACTTACTCACTTGGGGCTCTGATTTGGACTCCAATAAAGGCCTGTCACACATGCTTTCTGTATTAAACACTCACACGAGAGAGCTGTCGGCTCGCATGTCAAACCCGTTCATTCTCATATGCACATGCATGTGGTGAGTGACATTTCTATTGTCTTCTTTCTTTACTTAAAAACAATCACATGCGATCAAACCGACAATTATGCAGAGTGACCTTTGGGAAAGTGGAATGACAGTTTGATATTGTATTCATATATTCATGTTTTAATAATCAAGATCACATCCCAATGGGCCACGTTGATTGAATTAAATGGGATGTAAATAAGATTTATTTGATGGAAAACTACATTCTGTGTGCATCTAATGCCTGCTAACATAATCTAGATAGAAGACTGCTAAAAGATGTCCAGTGCTCACTTCGTTTATTAGGAGTCTATAAATTCTGCAATGCAATTATAATAAACCAGCATTGGTTTGTGTTCACATTCATAAAAAAAATGGTCAATATGAACAAGATTGATGTTCAAATTAAATTTCCTTTGCATGATTAATAGAAAATGAGAATGGGGATGGTTGTAGCTTTTTACATTAACTTCTGTAATAGTTTTTTTTCCCCCTACATTACTTAACATCATTTTCCCTCTTCCTCTGCTATAAATTTCAGTGTATAAAGATTGCTGTTGATGCAGCTTACCACTACAGAACAAGACAGTACATAGAGTAGGCAGGTGTGTTGTAACAGTTTTGTGCATCGTTTTATTTTGGTAGATTGTTCGAATTTATTTATTTTTTTATCCCAATTGACCAGCATCAACGTTTTAACTTCACGTTACAGAAACTACATTATTTGTGGTTTATTTTATTGTTTTTTCCCCCAAAAAAAGGTCAGACTTTATATTTACTTTGAAGTTCAAAATAGATTTTGACTCCTTTTGAGTTGCAGACTTTTGAATTTCACTTTTTATGTACACATTGGACCCAAAGTATAAAATATAAAAAAGATAATTTGATAAAATCATCTTTTTGTCTACATAGACACATTCATTATACCCAAATTTAGGGCTGTCAAACGATTAATCGTGATTAATCGCATCCAAAATAAAAGTTTGTGTTTACATGATATATGTGGGTGCACTGTGTACAATTATTTTGTGTGTATGTGTATATGTGTATATATATATATATATATATACACAGTATATATATATATATATATATATATATATATATATATACACAGTATATATATATATATATATATATATATATATAAATACACACACATGCATGTATATTTAAGAAAAAAATATTTATATATAAAATATTTATATTTATATATAAATCTCTATATATAAATGCAGTATACACACGAAAATATTTCTTAAATATATACAAGCATGTGTGTGTATACACATGCTTGTATATATTTAAGAAATATTTTCATATCAGTAAGAGAAAAACACCAATAGAAGACAAACACTGGACTGCAGCTGGTTAGTGGGAAACTATATTTATTTATTATCCAGAATGTATACTTGAAAAGAAAATATATTTATAGGAACATCTCAGCAGGTTCAATAGAGAGAACATGATTCATTGTTTTAATCTATTGACATAGCCTATAGAAGGTTTGTGCGTGACGCACAGTGAGTAGCAAAAAGACTGAGCGGCTATATTTGTTTTCAGCGTGAATGCCGGCGAAAAACAATCACAACTCATATAAAGCGGGAAAGAAGTTTGCGATTAACTGTACAACTACCGACAAAACTGACAAAAAATCGGAGGTGAATTTTTACAGACTGCTATAAAAAGAGGAGCAAATGGATCGCTGCAGTTCACAGAAACAACTCGACTCCAGTAAGTGAAAGGTGGATTTGCAGTTATCATTTTGTGTCAATATGCTGAATTTATGTGTAAAACCATACTCATATATTTTGTATTGTTATATATATTAACAAATCATCAATTAAATATTAATCATTGCACATTCTGTTTTTTTTAATTGAATGTTTTTTAAAGCTACAATACCTAAGATTTTATGCCGCTAGAGGGCGCTACATTCAAAACAACAACAACGGCTTTGCTTGATGACGCCGTGGAGGAACGCGGAATGATGGGAACTGTTGTTTTCAACTCCACCGTGGATAAATCAGTCAGACGGGAATCGAAAGTTCGATTTCTATAACTGTTGCGTTTAATGACATGCTTGTTTTTCATTAAACTGAAATAACCGCAAGAAAAGTAAGGTTTAAAAGTAAATTAGTTTAGGGGAGAGCCGGGACAGTTGAAACACTTTTCAGATAAACGTCGTTTTCTAAGATACAGCCAACCGTTCACATTCCGAGAAGTATTCGCGGTGAATTTGACCTTACGATTCACATCATATGCATAGACAACAAGACATTCTAACAATAACACTAATTTTTTTGCATGGTTTACTGACATGAAATTTGAATACACAACACGATGTTACTCACCTGTCAAGTAAAACACATGCAAGATCGGCGTCTCTTTCTAGTTAATGTTAAGAGTTTTTCACAAAGTTCTCTCTATTTAGGAAATGCCACACCGATGTTGAGCTGGTTTTATTTCTCTCGTCCCAAATTCTTCTTGGGTCGTTTGGTTGACCCGTTCGTTGATGTTTGCGTTCATGAGACTTGTCTTTGTAGACAGAACCAGGTGCAATCGCTAAAGAATAATTGTGCTCCATTTCATAACAAATGCGCGAAACAAGCTGACGTTTGTTGCTTGATAGACGCTAACACACAACTACAACTTCCGCATTTGTCCAGGACTACACGCAGTACGAGCGGAAACCGAGGTAACGCGGATATGACGCGATTTACTGGCGACTCCCAGCTCAAACGCCCCGTTTCCTTGGTTAAAATCTCAAATTTCTCGCGATTTAAACATTGATTGAAACATTTGGAATATTGTAAGTTATCATCTTAACTAAATATATAACACTGACCTTGTTATTTTGGGATATTTTAATGCAAAAATCTTAGGTATTCCACCTTTAATAAACACTGACCAAAAAAAAAAAAACTTATCACCCGAATTTAGACCTACCTGTTGTATTTATGTAAAGCTTTCCTTTAGCCTATGTTTAGGTCTATATTGCTTCAGGCAAACATAAATGTCAGGCAACATAATTCCTGGCTGCATGTCAATATCCATGGATCACTGGATCTTTAGTAAGTTGTAAGGAACACTATATTGAGTCCAACATTTAGATTAAATTGATAAAATTGTTCGTTTTAGTCGCATTTTCGCAGTGTCCTCTATTAAGTCCAGTCACGCAGCAAATCTTTTGGCCCTCAGTCAGGCTGAGGGGGGTTGTTCCGGCGGGAAAGTGACATTCCCTCTGTTACCATAAAACGGATGTAATAATCTGCATTCTCATGTCTGTAGGTGCGCTGAACACTGTAGTTGTGCAAGTAGTCAATTTCCAGGATATCTTCTATAATGTGAGGCATTAAACACGCGGGAGTCTGATGTCTATTAACCCTCAACCCTTAGGGCATAAGAACTCTATCCCAACCTCAACAGGAACTAGGGCTTCACAATTTAAGCCAAATTTTATATGAATATATCAATTAGAAGAATGGGAAGATTGTTGGGGCATGTTGTGTCCCAAATGAATATTAAAGTGACCCAAACTTATAGCAGATACAGAGCAGCATTTAATGCAAAAAAAGAAAATGTAAATTGCAAAATATGATTTTCTTTGATGACTTCTTAGACATCAAATCTGTCGACTCCGTCTGGCACAGTAGGATATCTGTGTTCAGACTTCAGATTTAGTCTAGATGTACACTTTTCTCCCTGTGGGCTCATTCAAAACATCTAAGAAAATCAACTGCACAATCTATATGGATTCCCAGATCTTACAGAAAGTTGGCAGGGACATGAGCTGGAGACATGATTAAAGCTGCTGTCTGTGGTCACACTCAGAGAGCCACACAGGCTGAACAGACAAATACCTCAGGAAACATCGAGCGTTCATTTCACATAAACCCGTTTAGTGTGACACTGGATAAAGCGACAGATGATTCTGTTTAATTCGGCAGACGTTCTTTGACACTTTAGTGAGTTGTGTTGGTCAGGGCTGTTGGAAATGCGGCTTTTTTTTCATGCGACCTCAATGACACTGACATTTCCTTCACTTTGTGAAAGGTTTCTTCTCTCTCCAGAGAGAAGATATAAAATAAACCCCCTTACTTAGCAGGCTGTGGTTCATAAGCAGCTGCACGCTCTACTGGCTGAGGCAATAGTGACTGGTTGCTTTCTGTTGGTTGAACAACCCCTCAGGGACAAATGGGTCTTGTGCAGGTCACTTTTCCCCAACCAACTGTTCAACTTGAGGGCCATATGGACGTTTTAGATTGAGAACCTTAAATTGCCCATGTGTTGGCTTCATGTAGTGTTGACTTTGGGGGTCAACACTGCTCCAGGTACTCCTGTCACTTGTGATTGTTATTACACCCTCATGTTGTTCCGTTACCTTTTTTTTTTCCTGTGGAACTCAAAGGGAGATGTTTGTCCAAATGTTCATGCTGCTCTTTTACAATTAAAGGTGAAAGTGGACTAAGGCTTGTCAAACTCAAACTAGCATAAAAAACCTAGCATAAATTGAAACATGACCCTTAATGCCTGGTTCAGATTACACGATTTTGTTGCTTCACAACATCACGACAAAAAGACTAGCGATTAGTAGGGCTGGGTATTGAGACAAATTTCACAATTCGATTTCGATTCACAAGCTTGCAATTCGATTCGATTTCGAATCGATTACGATTCGATTAGATTCAATATCGATTATTTTGGATATCAGTTACAATAAATGGCAAATTTTCTCAAGGAAATCAAATCTCTTAACTAATGCTGTAAACTATGGGGGTCTAGTTTTAGCCTACTAGGCTTCATTAGCCTAATATGAAGGTAATAATGAACTGTTTTGTAGCTATACAAACACTTAAATTACACTTTTTTTATTTTTATATGAAGATTATATGAAATATAAACATTTAAATGGTGGCTGTCATTAACTTGCCAGATTTATTCAAATATGCATTAAATATGGGTTTCCTGAGGTAAATATTTATGACGATGACATTGATTACAAGCTGTTTAAATGACGTCTTTCCACGGTTGAAACGCTGATTGAGCGAATCAATGTGACATGATACGGATTTCGATAAGTTGTAATCTTTTAACACACTTTCAGATGCTCATTCATGTTTATTTCGCGCTGTGACTGGTATTATTAAGCCGGAAGAGAGATCAGCACTGCTGCTTCTCTTGAGCCACAGCGCCAAAATGTTATTTATGTTTTTGAATTTCTAAAGAAATTGGACGTAATTTGAAAATTGAGACTTTGTTTCACATCAATAGTAACAAAGGACAAAGATTATTGTGATTTTTTTTTGGATGCGCGCAGCTACGATACAATGTCCCATTCATTCAAATGAAACAGGATGACTAATCGATTCTTGAGATTTAAGAATCGATATCGGTTCGTAAAAATGAGAATCGATTAATATCGAGAAATCGATATTTATTACCCAGCCCTAGCGACTAGCATGTTTATTTTTTTTAACGGTCCATTTTACATGTTTGAGGTTGACCAATAGGAGCACAGAAGCTTTTCCGTACACAATTTTCAAAAATGGCGAAACGAAAGAGAGACGATGGTGCTAATGTTAAAACTAAAAGTAAAAATATATAAGAAAACAATATTTTACCTCAAGTTCTCTTTGGAGGATTGACAAGCCCATACTGTCCTCTTCGAGCAATCCTGGAATGTGTCCATTGTCGGGGTTTCCTTAACTTTTTTTAAACTTTTTTCTGTCCGCTTCATCCATTGTTTGTTTACGTTCATTTCTGGAAGTCATTCGCTACTAGTTTCGCCTTCTCGATGACATCACGCGAGCCGTTAAAGACGGGATGCGATGACTGGTCAGGAAGCAACATGTAGTCTGACTTGTCCGTACAAGTCGCGTACTCTGACACAGTGACTATCGTAACAGACAAAAAAAATCGTGTAATCTAAACAAGACACACTACAGTTCAAGTCTTCTGAAGAAATACAATAGTTTTGTGTGAGGAACAAACCAAGGAATTAAGTCTTTACTTGCTGAAAATTCTTACGTTGTTCTTCTCAAGTCTCATTTGCACAACATCAGTTTCAAGACACTCAAAGCAGTATCTTTTGGCTTTTTTTGGGTGTGGCACATCTTTTGAATTTCACAACATCTGAATTTATGCAATTGCATATGATATATCATGGAAATATCGTATGGAAGGATGGAAAGGTGTATCGCCAAACATTCGTGCCAAACTGAAGAGTGATATCTTCTTGTGGTGCGTAGATACAAAAGGAAATCAAAAATAAGAAAATACGAGATCCGCACAGGAATATAGACCAAAAAGCCCACAGGAATTTATTGTCCAGAGGACATAAATAAGTGCAAAGTGCAAAAAGTTTTCTGGTTCAACCCTTCATCGGTGACATGTGAAATATCATATGGGACATTTTTCAACTTTTTAACAATCTATATGTGTTTTTTGTTGAGAATCATATTAGATAGACCAGCCATTTATGAGAATATTGAGCTAAATTTTATTCAAGTTAATTTACTTGCTACAAATGTGGATGTTGACTGAGGGTTTTCATTTTACGGCAACTGTTCATCTGAAGATTGCCAGAAACAAACTATATTGGCGTCATTGGTTAATAATTCCATCATCACCAGCTGAGTCTGTTTCATACGTTTTTTTTTCTTTCAACCTGACCATTAGACCATCCCAGAGCAAACACCCAAAGCCTGAACACGTGGGGCATCTGTCTGTTTGGGAGTTTGTCTGTTTGAACGTCTGGGTCTCGGGTTTTTGTGAGCTGTAGGCTTGATCCAGCAGGCCTTCAAAGCCACGGCTCTGTGGTAAGTGTTGGCAGAGTTGTGTTTTGCACTGCTTGTACCCTATCTCAAGCTCACTGCAATGCACACACTCAGGAAACCACTGAATTATAGATGTGGAAACAGGAAATTCATTCCTCCCGTAGCCACTGTCACATTTAGACCTTTGACCTAATCAATTAGCCGGGCTAAAGGCAGGGTTCCTCTGTCGCACAAACATCATTTTGGAGAAACGACTGGTCACATTTAGTAAAGTGAAAAACAAAATACCAGCTAATTTAAATTGCTTGAACCCCAAATGGATGGGTTAGATCTGAATCGCTGTAATTTCTTCAACGTAGATGTTGAACATTGCATGCTTGCATTTTTAATTGAGCATTTCACGAGCACAGCTATATCAATAAATTAACAGTTAATGTAATTCCTAGAGATTTGCAGGGCGCATTTACACACGTGGAAGCAGAACTTTTCTTTAAAAGGCATTTAATAGGAAGGTTGGGAGAATCAATAAGCTCTGAATTTCCTATCTGATTTGTTTTTGTGCCACTAAAAAGAGAAGCCTGTCATTCTACAGTCCAGCTAATTTAAAATATGTTATAATATACTTATGTTGTTCCAAACCTGAAATGACTTTGCCTTCTGTGAAACACAAAATGGTAAATCAAGCTTATAAAGAATGTAAATCACCATGAAAGTATCATAAATCTAGTCGACACAACTTGTGCACTATATTCTATATAAGTCACTGATAAATATCCTGTTAAATGTATGGTTAAAAAACTGGCAGCTGATTGCCAGACATTCACGGTATAAAAAATACAGTAACAATGTTTCCAGTTTTACAGGATGCATGCATATTATTAGGGCCTGAGCACCAATGGTGAGAGGACCCTATTGTTTTTGCTCTGTTTATTATTATTTTTCTTCTCTTAAAAGAATTGCTTTTTAGAGGGCCTAAACATGCCCCAAAACTCAGGAAACTTTGCACACGCTTCAGAAGTGGTGAAAATGAACTTGTTATATGGTTTTCATTATTGGGTGGGGCAAATTTACCTACCCAATACCTACAAAAAAGTCTCTTGGAGCATAGCCCCAAACACAACAGGAAGTCAGCTATTTTAAACTTCCTCCTAGATTTTGTGCATTTTTTTGTAATTTCCTGATGTTGTACTTTAACGAACTCCTCCTACAGTTTTGATCTGATCCTCTTCAAATTTGATGAGTGTAATCTTAAGGCCTTTGCGACGTTAAATTGCGAAGATCTTGAGTTTTCGTTAAAGGGTGTGCCCTTGGCGGCCTGACAAATGTACACCCAATTTTAGCCTTTTGGTGATTTGTGTATGAATATGCCATATAGTTCAATATTGCTTGCAGTTCCGATGTTTCTAGGCAACCACAGACAGCCTGCAGTAACTCAGGCATACAATGTCCGACCTGCCCCAAACTTCACATATTTGATAAGAGTCCTGTCCTGAACACATGACCATGCTCATATTTGGTTTTAGCAATAGCGCCACCTGCTGGTAGCAGGAAGTGTGCAAATACAAATCATTTGACATAGTCCTCCTGTATTTATTGTCATTACATACTGCCCACCGTGCTCTGTTTTCCTAAAACCGCCGAGTGGTGGCGGCACGGGTGCGAGGGCCTTTTTCATCACTGGTTGCAGCTTTAATTATTATTATTATTATTATTATTATTATTTGTTTAACCTTTATTTTACCAGGTTTGCCAATTGAGAACAAATTTTCATTTATAATGGCGACCTGGCCAAGAATATGTGTGCGAAAAATGTGCAAGACAACACAGAGTTACATAATAAGTACACAAAATACAGGAGTGCAAATTACACACAAAAAAAACACACAATAAGAGGATACGGTATATGTGGTTCCGTTGAGCAGCGTACATAAAACATTAGTGAATATGAAGAGTTCAGATGCATTTTAAATTTTATTCTTGAATGCTAATTTTTATCAAGCTTGTATATTTAAGTTAAGTAATTTCTCTTAAATTGCAGTGAGGATTACCTATTAATTGTCATTTAAGTGAAATTACTTAACTTAAATATACAATCTTGATAAAAATTATCATTCTAGAAGAAAATTTCTAATGGCACTTAAATGTTTTTGCATCTGAACTTTTCATATATATAATTTTACTGGATATACAAGGATTAAAGTGTGTCTGGATGTAGATCATTGGATGCATTGATTGTATAACTGTAATTATGGGAAAGAGCATTTGAGAAATATCTGGGCAACGAGAGTAAATACAAGAAAATCAGCAGATATACCAATAGTGTAGGTGAAAGATGTCCACTGTGCAATGCAGGACCTTTAAAGAGAGAAGTTAAAGATAGCAAGCAGGTACATAGATCGGACAGGTGTTCAGAAAGGAGTAGTTTAAAGTCAACTGGTGATATGAATGTTTCAAGTTTTAGGGGTTTTTTTTGTAGTTCATTCCAGTCGTTGGCAGCTGCAAACTGGAAGGATTGGCGGCCAAATGTTGTGCAGGCTTTCGGAATGCCTAAGGCTATATTCCTACTAGATTGTAAACTACAAGTGCAGAGCAAAGGTAATTAGACAGCTTAAGTACATGTGAGACTTGGAAATAAGCTGGTACCAATGAGTTAAGCGCCGAGTAGTAAATGACGGCCAACCGACTAATGCATAAAGCTTGCAGTGGTGGGTGTTGTAAGGGGCATTTGTAACAACACGTATGACGCTATGGTAGATCACGTCTAGTTTTCTCAGCAGAAGTTTTGAGGCAGTTCTATAAATGACATCGCCAAAGTCGAACATTGGAATGATAGTCATTTTCGCCAAAGCTAGTTTGGTAGCATGAGTGAAGAAGGTCCTATTGTGGAAGAGGAAGCCGATTCTAGATTTATTTTTAGATCTTAGTTTGTTGATGTGTGGCTGGAAGGAGAGAGAGCTGTTTAACAAGACACCTAGATTTTATGTTTCAACATATTCTAGCTCAGACCCATCCAGCGTGGTGATCCTTGGTAGACAGGCAGGTGTTGGCAGTGATCGATTGAAAAGCATAAAATGTTAAAATACTTACTTTAACAAATGTTTTTTTTTTTACCTTAAAATATAGTCTACCAATAACAAGCACAATATATATATATATATATATATATATACACAAGTATTGACCATGTTCCTAAAACATGGTCAATACGCGTATTTATAGCACTGTTTACAACACTAAAGTAATGCAATAAACATCAACTAAATGACATAAAAGGTAACACAAAACATACATTACTGATAACAAAACTAAGAAGAAACTAAATATATTTTTTTTACTGTAAATTATATGGTATTTCATAGTTTTTACTTGTAAAAACCCGTCATTTGACTGTGTATTACATATTTTACAGCTACCATATTACAGTATAGTATGGTAAGGTAACTTACAGTTAGCCAATTAACTGTATTACATATTTTACAGTTACTATATTACAGTATAGTACAGTATGTTAAGGTAACTTACAGTTAGCCAATTAACTGTATTGCATATTTTACAGTTACCATATTACAGTATAGTATGGTAATTTACAGTTAGCCAATTAACTGTAGCATTTGTACAGTATCTTGAAGAAAGGTATCTTTTTTCTTTTTTTATGGTGTACAGTTTCATTATTCCCTTAAGTATATCTCCCCACAGCTTGAAAAGGAATAAAGTTATGCAGGTTTAGAACAACATGAGGTTGAATAAAAGATGGTCACCTGGTAAACTATCCCTTAAAAGAATCAGTCCTTCAATGTAACATTTTCTCTATCTCTATATGGATGGGTAGATGGGGTCAAAACCTGCCAGATTCAGGGACCAGATGTGAATCTCCAATCCATTCCCATCTGCGGGAGTTCTGGCGGTCATGTTTTACAGGGAAATAATACGATTTTGTAAGCCTCGTACAGCTATGCTGCTTTGAAAAGCTGGACAAACAGTTCTCAAATGACTTAGCCGAATCAAATGGCCCTCTGTGGTTTAAATGATCCACCCCTGAAATGTTTAACAGTAGAATGGAGAAACTGGTTTTCCATCTTTTGGAAGGATTCTGAGTCCATTATCTTTACTACTGTATGAATACTTGGCATAATAGATCAAAGCAACTCTTACCACATCAGACACTTGACCACATGTCATCGACACATAGAAGTTGATCTCATAAAAAACACAATTATTTATGAAATATTGTGAGTCAATAAACCCGTTCTTAAAAGTTGTAAGGCTCAAGTTCAAACAGCTTTGCATTACAGAAATAAATTACGTTTAAAAAAACAACAACATTGCAATAGTTGTTTATTTGTGTACTTGTTTTGGTTTTGTTTCATGTTCTTGTTTCATGTCTGTCATGTGATCCCCTCTTCTAGTCATGTGATCCTGCCATGTGTTCCCTTGTCTTATGTGTCTATGTTCTTATTGGCTCATTGTATCATTGTGCACAGGTGTCCCTTGTCTTGTCATTAGTCCTTGTAAAATTTAAGCCCACATGTTTACCTTTTTACTTTGTCATGGTTTGTTTCCCTGTAACCCCATGCCCATACTGTTTTTGGATATAAAATAAATTGCATTTGGCTTCTGCAACACATTTTATAACACTTTCAAAAACATAAAAATAAATCGTATAAAACCAATTTTTTTTTTCACTGTAGTGCAATCAGAAACTGCATGACGCATGCAATTCTAAACTAATGTATACACTAATGTATAACTTATTATATAATTCACGATATTACATTTTAGTTGAATTGTAGTTAATTTGGCTTTTTAACAATTGCATTGCACCTCAGAAACGGCAATTTAATGCATTTAAGTATTCACAAACTGCATGGCTTGAGGACTTTTTTATATTTAGATTATTTATAGGTGTGAACTGGACATTATCCTGTCCATTATGCTTCTTTTTCAGGATAATTTACTTTCATTATTCCATTGAGAGGAAATAATTAGATTATGAAAGATATTAAAGGTGAAAGGTGTCTGGTAACTCGGAGTGTCATCGGATCCATTTTCTTCCACTAGTTTTGTGATCTGGCAGTGATAAGCCATGCTTTACACTCAATTTCCAACCAAAAAAAATAAATAAATAAATAAATAAAACCAAACATTTGAAGCCGGAGTTTTGACGGATGGACTCACACCTTTGATTTCATTTAACTTTCATCATCCATTTATTTTAGTATAACAGAAGACTGGAAAAGAGTTTCATTCATAGAAACAGTATCCAAGCTGCTCAGGACAAATACGAGAGTCACAGTTGTCAATCCCAAAGAAGTGGTGCAGTTCTAGAGACTTTTAACAGTTAGGCTACTTATTGACGAGGTGCAGGACAGACACCACAAGCAAATGCTCCTCATTATTTATAATGTCTCATAGCCAAGCCAACAGTGTGAATAGTTTAACAATGAGGCTTCTGCAGGGCACGGCGGTACAAACTCAACACGCACACACACACCAACACCCTCCATCCAGATGCCTCTGTCTTTTTAGATATTGACTCACCTGCACACACTGCCGTTCTTGATTTTTTTTTTTTTAAATCTACTTGCTCTTGCAAACCAAAACACCATTAACAAATTTTGCGGACAGTGCTTATTCCTCCTGCTTAAGAGGTTTCACTTAAACTCACATCCGTTCATGGCTGCCCATCTATCTCCGTAGACACACAGACATTTTAATGGCTGCCTTGATATTTAATGGGTCCGGTCACGGAAAACTAAATATACGCATTTGGAATGATAAAACACATATTGGAGTGCAAAAGCAGCATGTAAAATGTTGAGAATAATGCATAATTTAGCCACGATGCCCTCCCTGGCTTCAAGGTAAAGTAAAATCCCTGTGGTGTGTATCCATGAAGATGTCCATGCACGTTTTGCTAAATTTTTGATGATAAACTGCCAAAAAAAAGCAAGTAGTCAATTCATGTAGTGAATGTTTTACACACAGAGGGTTTGAGAAGCTAACAAAATGACCGTTTGCTCACACTCCAGGATGGCAGACTCATTATAAAATGCAAATGTTATCTTCTTTCTTAAACCAACATCAGTGGAAAGCATTTTGTCAGTTATCAAGTCTATTAAAAATGGTAAGCGTAAAGGTAAAAAAAAAAAGACTCTGAAATGTCTTCAAGCAATAGAATAAGACTACAAAGCCCAACTGAGCACACAGCGGTCATGCCAATATTTATTGTGATTTGAATACTAGCGGATTGGATTTTGCTATTTCAATTACCTCGCAAAGAAAACAGATTGTTTCTGTATTATTGTTCCAGTGTTTATTTTGCACCCTAGGCTTTATTCCCAACCTCCTGGACCTTTTGCCCTGCAAACTGGTTTCCCCTAATTTGTGTAATTAAGTGCACTGGTAAAAACCCCGCAACTACCCGTCACAGCTGTGAACCATGTCAGGTCGGGTCAGTCGCTCCACAGCGACCGATCCACTGAGATGTCCTGCGGTCAGTCCTGTTTCAGGAAACAGCGCCTCATGAGACTGCCTCTAGCAGGTCCTTCCCCGCTGTTTTCCCACACGCTGCTGAAACACATCTGATAACTTATGGACTTTAAAATCCTTGGCTGTTGACTCAGGTGCCATCTGATTATTTTTGGCCACCAGGGGTTTTGGTGAGATCAGTGATAAATGTTAGAAAGCAACCTTTTCACCCCCTGTAAAGAGCCAAAGAGACAGCGAGAGCCCCGCTATAAAACCAAACTATTTTATGAATCTAGCACCCGACACAGGGATGGGAATCCGATCCGTGGGACGTGACTAATCTTTCATTAAAGGGGTGATAATGGGTGAAACTTTAGCAGCTATAAGAGGAAAAAGGGCAGCTTTAGAGGCTCCTCAAGGCATCTATATATATAGGAGACACTGGCGCTAATAGTCACACTTTTTACTCCGGTGAAATATTTCTCAGGGTAGGCTTGTTTTTATATAGACACTTACTTTCTTTATAGACACATGCCTTGAAGTCTTGGCTATGAAAAAGCTTTCAACATTTTCACTGTTAGCACTGGGGAAATATCTGCTGCTGTTTGTTGAACACATTTTGAATGGGGCATATTGTCACACTATGCGATTGGTTTCCAACAATTATAGGATTTCCAGCTAATGTTAAACTGTAAACAAATGAAAAAAAAAACAGCAAAAGTCTAAAATGCAACACATCAAACCATGATTTTGAACAACAAATGTTGTAATTAATAAATTGCGTTGAAACAGTGGTGTAGGGTTTACTTTAAAACAATGTAGTTTATGTTTTATTTACTTTGAAAAAGAATTTCTCGATGGTATATTGAGAAAACAAAACATAAAAAATGAATTGCTTACTGTTGTATTTGCTTCCCACCAAAATAATGTCACTTCCTGTATGATGTAATTTAATTTGTCTTTTGTTGGTTAAAGGAAATGTACAGACTAACACGGTACAATTATTACAAATTAAAATAATGTTCCCAAATCAAACATGTATGAAAATTGCTAATGCTATTATTGCAGCATCTGAAGACAACATCGACTCAAAACAGTGGTGAAAATTATATCAAAAAATAATAAAATTTGGGTTTAATGTTACATCCAATATATAAAAATTAATACATGATAAATGTCGTGAAAATGTGCAGTATATGTAAGCAGTATGACCTGTGTGTGTTTGTTTGTTTGTAAACGCATACAGTATTTGTGATTATGTGGGTCTGAAAGGGAGACTAACGACATACAGGACCAATACATTATAACCTATTCTGCCATTGTGGGTATGACTTGAGCCATCTGTTGTGGTTGAAAGTGAGAGGTCGATTACGTATGCGGCAATCCCAGCTTGGAATCTCTTGGAATTGAAACAATCCTTGCTTGTGGCAGGTGTTTAATGCCCTCCTTCTAACACATCTCAGCCAAAGTAGAGGCTGAAGGGAAACATTGTTCCATTTTTGACCATAAAGGCACTTTAATAAGCTCAGTGATGGTGCTGCATGCTACGCGTTAAAAATAAATGAAAACAATTGTTTGAAAAAGAATAAAATAGACAGCAAAGGATTCAAGAAGTGCATACTGATTATTCCAGCACATTCTCATCCTTTGGCGTCATATAGGTGACGCAATATGACATTTTGTCGAAATACTACGCACATGGCACCCTTTAGCTTCAATATAACACCCACTGTTGTGGGTAGGTTTAGGTCTCATATGGCTGGGTTTCAGTTAACACAGTCTCATCCCAAAAAGTCCTATAACTGACGTCTTGGGACGTTTTTTGACCATACGTCAATATCCGCCTTTTTAGGGCCCCCTTAAACGTCGGTAGATGGCGATCCCGGGCCGTCATACAACTGACGCTTTACCTTTAACGTCAGTTAGGTGACGGGTTAGGTTTAGGGTTAAGTTTAGTCTGGGGTAGAGTTAGGATCCCATAACCTCATCTACCGACGTTTAAGGGGGCCCTAAAAAGGCGAATATTGACGTATGATCAAAAGACGTCCCAAAACGTCAGTTATATGACGTATTGAGATGAGACCGGGTTGTTTCATTCACGTGATTATGATGACGTGCGGAATTCAGATGGAGGGCAGGGAGTGAAGAGCGCAATGGACGAGATGGAGGAAAGTACGCACTGTACTACTTTACACGAGAAAGAAATAAACAAAAAATCAAACATATGTTAGACGTGATCCTTACGTTATGAAGAGGAGCGATTTTTCAACTGAATTGAAAGATTTTCCTGCCATCGAGTCGGTAGATACCAGCAACTACCTCATCTTGCAGACATACTTTGACTTTACAAAGTTCGGAAACATTACACGTTAAACATAGCCACTTAAGTTGTATTAACTCACCTTTGACGAAGTGTTCACTGACGTTACACACACACGCGCATTTTCCCATTCGGTTCCTCCCGACCGCAGACATAGGTTTGCAAGCCGTTTTTCCAGAGTTTTCCGATCAATTTCTTGCATTCCCCCCCTTATGAACAACAACTTTTGGTACACTATTAAAACTCCTCGTGGTTTGATCGATTCAAGTAACTATAAATGACTCAAAACACAGGCATTTTGAGTTTGTAGCAGTGCTTTCTAAATATAGCAAATCACTTCCTGCCGTCCATTTCTATTTCGCGCCATGGCAACGCAGTGACGTTATGTCATATGAAAACAAGCTATTGACGATAAAGGATGCCAATTGGCTATATGACGTATATGTGCGTAGTATTTCGACGAAATGTCATATGGCATCACCTATATGACGCCAAAGGATGAGAACGGGCTCATTGTGCTCGATATATACATCTCAAACAATCAGTGGCTTCTTTGAGTTTTGATGAAAATGTGCTTTGAGGGAGCAGCCCCAGTGTGTCTGTAAATGATGCAGTGTAACGACATCACTGTCAGGGGGCAGGAAGAATAGCCTATGAGCCCTTCAAGTGGAGTCGTCGGAAAAAATTGTAATTACAAGTTCTGAGCACATGAATGACTGAACAAAGTTTGAAAGTTATATTTACGAGTGGAAAGCTTAGAAATCTAGATGATACATGAGTCGATTTGAAAACACTAATCTTAAAGAACAAGTTTGGTATTTTACTGTTTTAAGGTTTTACTGTTCGGTATGTTACTGTATTTTACTGCCCTGTTTTAAAATCGTTTCTGATGAAACACAATGGTTAAGATTGTTTTGCTGTCCCAAGAATTTTCAGTTTCTACAATGGTAGCATAGGTGCACAGGGACAATCCTTTATACAACGCATTAAACTTTAGTTTACAAAGACGTGAAACTCACTGAGTGGTCTGGGGTGTTCACTGATATGCTCACACAAAAATCGCTGCAAAAGATGCTTTCCAACAGTTTTTTTTTTGTAGTTTTTGTCCAACTCCATTGACTTGTATTGAATGTTCTGTGATGTCTGTTATTACTCCGCTGCCGGAAACGGAAATGGGGTTGTTTGTATTCTTTCTGTAGTGTTATGCAGTCGCAGTATCGTAGGCTACACTATACAAGTGGTTTGCTTGCAATTGGCAAAGGTGCATTATCGCCACCAACTGGGCTGGAGTGTCTATTATTCAACCTCTCAACGGAAGAATGTCCGGCTGTGAGGCGTTCGGAAAAATAGGTCTACAGTTTTACAACGAATGGTAAAACACCTGTTGGAAAGCATCTTTTGCAGCGGTTTTTGTGTGAATCACAATACTTTAATCACAATAAAAATGGTTTTGTTTTGTTGTTTAGGCTACTTCTGTTATGTGTTTCCGACTTGAATGTGTGACAAATCTTAATATCACGTCATTTCACTCGCTATCTTTGAAACACCATTTCAGTCGTGCAAAAATGGGGAAACATACAGTACATTTCTCCAAAGCTGTTGACCAAAGCTTACGATTAAATTTCATATTCAGTCGCAGTGTTGTTTCTTATGCTCAAATAGCATTAAAAAAAGCATATTATTGTATAGAAGGTGTGAATTATTCCGATTGGGTGTTTGATGTCTTGCTCAAACGCACCTTAGTCGAACCTGCTGCCTTCAGGTTACAAGTCTCTCTAACCATTAGGCAAAAACTCCCCTTCTTTAAGTTAGCATGTTGCTAAGCTAACATCATGATACTTTAATAGACCTTTCTCACAACTTCCGTATTTGGGACCGGAAATACGCAATTGTCGTGGTAATCTTCTTCCGCTCCATATTCATAACAGATAGCGCCGCAGGCAACTAGTGAGAGTTGTTGCGTACAGATCTTTTTTGTTATTCCCAAAAGCAGCCATACCTGTCGTTTTCATTCCTTCCCTCGTCAGTTCCCTGTCGATGAAGTTCGACGGAAATGGATTCAGGCAATCTGGCGGGATGTTATTGATCCTGTGATCTTCTGTACTTCTCTCATGTCAGCATTCACTAAGCCGTCATTGTTTATGTTTATTTTTTATGTTTTATGATTTGTGTATTTTGAAGTAACGTTAGTTCATGCTCAACTTTATTAAGATATTTGTATCCAGCGGAATAAGCACATAAAAATATACACCACACTATAAAACAAGATAAGAACACACAACAGTGGGCTACATATAAATTTAAAATATTAATATATACCATTCTGAGTATTTAACAATCTGAGTGTACAAGGGATAAATTAATATTTGTATAAATTGTTCTTCATCTTTGATCGTTCTATACCAACAGCAGTGCAAAAAATTCATTACCCCTAGAGGATAACTGTTGAATAAAACTGACAGACTTCTTTCTGGTATTCACATCAAAATGCAGTTTATTGATAATACTCCCTAAATATTAATAACTTTCCACACATTCCACCTTCTTACCTTTAATGAACGTATATTGGGAAGAATGAGCTTCAGTTCTGATAATATCATATCTTTGGTCTTAGATACATCAGCTGCAGACAAGCATCACCACAGCATTTTACAAAGTCATCAACAACTGGACCATGACAAGTTTACATTTTTTTGAAGTTTTGAAGACTCTCTGATCAATTTTCTCCTCCCAGAGTAGGTTTTTCTGATGTGTCGACAGTTGACGGGAACTCCGTTTCCACAACGATTACGTATTTACGTTTTTTGTGAAAAAGGTCTATAAGCTTAAATAGACACAACACAGACATATGGAGTAAAATAATAGATTTCATTACACTTTTCCCCTCAAAAAAGGTCAAAATTACATTTAGAATTGACTCCAATGACACTGCCAGTTTTGGTATAACACATTGTTGTATTACTACAGCTGGTATCTTGTTCTGTAAAGTAGAGTAGACGTAATGAGAGTAGTTGGCATTATGTAATTCTCATATTAGTCCAGGCTCAATCTTCTTTCACACCTGGCTATGTAGAACAGGAGGTCTGCGCTACCTTCACAGAGATGTAGAGGATTAATTATCTATCACAAAGCAGAAAGCTCTGAGCAGACGGAGTGTCTCTTAGGAGTGTCTGTGATGCTCAGAGCAGCGCTCATCTGTTTATTCTTTATTTTGCGGCACCCTATGTGGTCGGCCACGGGTCAGGGAAGTCAGAACTCTAGGAAGAAAGAGACAGACCACACAGAGGTAAATGATCTTCACCGCACTAAAAAAACAGACCCATCAAAAGAGCCTTGCAGATTTGTGCTTTCAGAGCATTTAAACCAATTCGAGTAGAGTGAGGTCAGCTGTGTCGTTTTTTATACAAAAAATATTTAATAATTCTCTATCCCTTTCCAAAGTTTTGCAGCACATTATGTTAATTCTTTTATTTCATTTTTAATCTCGATCCTTGATCAAAATAATTCCCTACAGCCATCAAGGTTGCAGGGAAATATGAAATGTTGCTCCTTTGTAATTTTCACCATTTTGTTGAGGCTCAGGGTTGTTTGCACGACACCATTTTCAACTTAAAAAGCGTATGCGTTTTGGCCGTTCATTTACATGACGGGAAGCCTGAATACACAAACCTTGGAAAATGGGATTCACAGTGCAAGTTTTTGAAAAAAATCATGTGACATTGAGTAATGGGCTGCGTCCGAAATCACATACTCTAATTGAGTAGGTGCTTATTTTAGTATTACTTCACAGCCGCTAAAAAAAACGATGTTCTACTGTATAGTACTGTGACTGTGTGAAGTTTGAACGCAATCAGGAAATTTACCATGTTATTATTGTTGTGTGACCTACCAGTGTCTATTGTGTTTCACTGGCATTCACAAATCCTTATCGTGGCCTCATGGAATAGTAAAGTGTCCATACGCACACTTCAGAATCTTGCCTGAAGTAGTAAGTCATACTCTTTACTGTGAATTCGGACATACTGCTTTTGTCACGTACTGTTTTAGCCTTCTATATAGCGGGGAAGTATGTGATTGTATTGGTCACACGACAAAAGTGGCGTGCAGTTTGTGACTCAGCTTATAAAATGCATACAAAAATATATACTCTCTTTTTTGTGTGCATTATACATTTTTAAATTAGAATTTGCTTTTAAATCAACAGAACTTAAAAAGTTTATATATTTAAACACACACACACACACACAGTATAAAAATGTAAAAACTGCCAACTTGTCAAGTCTGGTTTTCAGACCAACAATGCTTATGGTATTACATGCCACTGCGGTCTATATTAAAACATTTTTTCTACTGATTTTATTGCTTTTCTTCCCTTCAGAATATACACACAGGCAGTTATGCTTTTTTATGTTTATTACCTTGAAATCCACTTATAATTGATTCAAACTGTCAGTGCTTTCTTACGACATCTCTCTATCTTTTCAAAAAAGTCCACCCCGATGTCTACTATCACCCATGTCATGACACATCCAGATCCATTTCGATCCTGAAGGAGCTTCAATTTAAACAATAGAGCACACTCTCATTCCAGAGAGCTCACAGCTGCAGTCAGTCCTGTCATCAGCGCGTGTGAACCAACGGACTGCAATGAATGAGATGGATTGATTATGTGACCCCCTTCTGACCAGTGCTCAGTCATGTCTTTCTTCACCTTCTATATCATGGTTCCCCCAACAAGCATATATATTAGTCTGTCTATGTTTGTTTGTGTGTGTGAAAAAGTGTTTGAGTCTCTAACGCGGCGCAATGGTGTGAAAGTTGCGTCAATGCTGAAAATAGAAGAGGTTTGTTTAGCGGCAGGAGAAGTGGTAGGTTATGACTCTGTGGTGTCGGCTTCTAGAATGAATAATGCCATAGTGATGTTTATGAGCTCGGTGGATAAAGCCAATGAATTGGTGGAGCGTGGGTTAGTGATTAATGGTGTTTTTACAGCCGTGCTTCCGCTTTCAGTGCCGTCGAAAAGAGTAACGTTGTCGAATGTGCCCCCTTTCGTGAAAGATGAGTTCTTAGTAAACATGCTATCTCGCTATGGAAAATTGGTTTCACCAATCAAAAAAATTCCACTTGGAAATGTGAATCCACTCTTGAAGCATGTTGTTTCCTTTAGGAGATATGCATTTATGGTTCTAAAGGATAATGCTGAACTGGAAGTATCATTTAATTTTCGAATGGATGATTTTGATTACTTGATTTATGCAACAACGGATAAAATGAGATGTTTTGGATGTGGTAGAGTAGGACATTTGGTGCGTACATGCCCAGATAAAGGTGAAAATGATGGGTTGACCACAGGTGAAGAGGTTCGACCACAGACATCTGCAGAAGCGGTGGAGGGTTCCAAAGCTAGTGTGAGTGTTTCAAAGGTAGCAGAAAAAGAGTCAGACGTGGTTGGGGTTGTTGATGGGAGTGTGTCTGAGATTAAAGACTCTAGACTTTCTGTGTCTGAAGAACCAATGGAAGAAATGGCTGCAGCTGTAGAAGGTGAAATGCATGGTGATATAAAATCATCTGAAGTGGTTCCTGATGATTCTCTCACAGAAAAAGTAAATTCACAGTCTTTTAAAGTGCCTTTGAAAAGAAAAATGAGGGGTCATGGTAGCGTGAGTTTGGTGAAAAAAGCAGGTACAACGGAGATGTCAAATGGAGAGGAAGATGAAACTGATGAAGATTCATCTGGTTCAAGTAGTGTTTATTCTCAGTCGGATTATGGGTTTCGAGGTTATGATGTTCAAAATATTAAACAGTTTTTGAGAATTACAAAAAATAAGCGGAACGTAAATGCTGAAAATTATTTCCCGAATGCTCAGTTGTTTGTGGAAAGGTCACGTGCTTTAATGAGCGAGGGGTGTTTTACTGATAGAGAGGTGTACCGACTGAAGAAAATTGTGAGAAAAGTTAGCATGGAAGTAGGAAGCAATGATGGTGTTTAAAAAATCGGATTCCATGGTCCCTGTTGCGATGCTGGTATGGGGCTTTTTGTTGTGGTTTATATTACCAAGCATGAGTAACATCAATATTGCATCCCTGAATGTGAATGGTGCAAGGGATAGCAAAAAAAGAGCGGAGATTTTTGAGTTGGCTATACAAAAAAAGTTTGATGTTGTGTTACTTCAGGAGACCCATAGCGACTTAAAAAATGAAGTCAATTGGGCCATGGAATGGGATGGCCTTGCTGTTCTGAGTCATCATAATTCACTTAGCGCAGGAGTTGCTGTTCTTTTCTCAAAAAATTTCACCCCTGTTTCTTATGAAGTGGATGAGATTCTAAAAGGAAGAATTTTAAAAATTAGAGCTGTTGTTGAGGATAAAGTGTTTGTTTTGATGTGTGTATATGCTCCTACTGTAACTACAGATAGAATAGTTTTTTTAGATTCTTTATGTTTGGCTTTACAAGAGGTCTCAAATGATGATATTTTAATTCTTGGTGGTGATTTTAATTGTACTGAAAAAAATATTGATAGAAATCACATTGAACCTCACATGTTGTCACGTAAAAGGCTTATCCAACTCATTAACACACACGAACTTAGTGATGTATGGAGAACATTTCATCACAATTGTAGACAATATACATGGACTCATGTTCGAGATAATATTGTGTCTTTAGCAAGGTTGGACAGAATATATTGTTATAGTCATCAGAGTAATGTTTTTAGAAGTTGTAATATTTTTCCAGTTTCATTCTCTGATCACTGTATGGTTCATTGTGCTGTTTTCCTGAACTTTGTAAAACCACAGAGTGCATACTGGCACTTTAATAATGCTCTTCTAAACGATAAAGATTTTAAAGATATTTTAGAATTTTTTTGGAAGGATTTTAGAGACTCAAAGTCAACATTTAGCTCATTGCAACAATGGTGGGACTATGGAAAGGCCCAAATTAAACAGTTAAGTCAACAGTACACAAAAAATATTACTGCAAATTTAGATAGGTCCATGAAAGTGTTAGAAATGGAAATTGTACAGTTGCAAGAGCAATTAGAAACTAATGGACAATGGAATGTTATGAGGGATATTTCGGAGAAAAAATCTAAGTTGAATGATTTTTTGGAGACAAAAGCAAAAGGGGCTTTGATAAGGTCACGTTTTTTAAATGTTGACCAAATGGATGTACCATCTAAGTTCTTTTTTGGCCTGGAGAAGAAGAATGGTCAAAAACGTTTTTTTCATTCATTGAGATCCGACTCTGGGAGAATGTTGACTGATGTTAATGAAATACGCAAACGAATTGTTAGTTTTTATAAAGAGTTGTATAAATGTGAGTTAAAAGATGAACAAAACATAAGTAATTCTTTTTTTAAAGAACTACCCCAAGTTTCTATAGAGTCTAATGGGGATATTAGTGGAGAGCTACGTTTGGAAGAGCTGGAAAAAGCACTCCAGAGTATGGCACTGGGAAAGGCCCCAGGTATAGATGGGCTCACTGTCGAGTTTTTTAAAGCTTTCTGGTCCGTGGTGGGGGAAGATTTGCTCGAGGTTTTAAATGACAGTTTTACAAATGGTCATTTGCCTTTGAGCTGTCGTAGAGCTGTCCTTACCCTTCTACCAAAAAAAGGAGACCTCACAGAAATTAAATGTTGGAGACCAGTGTCAGTGTTGTGCAGTGACTATAAGATCCTCTCTAAAGCCCTTGCTAATAGACTTTCAGGGGTTCTAGAGCAAGTGATTCAGTCTGATCAATCATATTGTATCCCGGAGAGGTCTATTTTTGATAATATATCGTTCATACGCGATATTTTTGACTTGTCTAAAATGAAAGGTTTTGATGTTGGCCTAATCTCTTTAGATCAGGAGAAGGCCTTCGATAGGGTGGAACATCAATATCTTTTAAAAACTCTGGAGGCTTTTGGTTTTACTAAAGAGTTTGTGGGAAAAATTAAGATTTTATATAATGACATTGAAAGTATCCTTAAGGTTAACGGTGGCTTATGTGCTCCTTTTAAAGTGGAAAGAGGTGTAAGACAAGGCTGTCCTTTGTCAGGTATGTTGTACTCTATTGCAATAGAGCCTCTTTTATGCAAGATTAGAGAAAATATAAAAGGTGTAAGTTTACCTTTTTCAGGTAAAACTGTTTCACTATCAGCGTATGCTGACGATGTAGTGGTCTTAATTAGTGACCAAAAGGACATTGATACTGTGGTCAATATTTTAAATGATTTTAAAAAAATTTCTTCTGCTAAGGTAAATTGGGCCAAAAGTGAAGCGATTTTGGTTGGAAATTGGTCACAGGGCATACCGAAGCTCCCACACGACTTAAGTTGGTCTACGGGAGGGTTTAAATATCTGGGTGTATTCCTGGGCGATGCTTCTACTGTTAAAAAAAATTGGGATGATGCTTTTGAAAAAGTAAAAGGAAGATTGAATAAATGGAAGTGGTTGATTCCAAGGATGTCGTACAGGGGACGCACTCTAATTATTAACAACCTTGCAGCTTCTACTTTGTGGCACCGTTTAGCATGTGTGGACCCTCCTCTGAGTTTACTCTCTGAGATTCAGAAGGCTTTGGTTGATTTTTTCTGGGAAAGATTGCACTGGGTATCCCAAAGTGTACTTTTTTTATCCAAAGATGAAGGAGGGCAGGGTCTTATAAATGTGCAAAGTAGAGTTGCAGCTTTCCGAATGCGTTTCATACACAGACTTTTATATGGTTCATCCACTTCAAGTTGGAAGGTTGTTGCTTGTGAGATTTTGAAGGAAATGGGAGAGTTAGGTTTTGATAAATCTCTCTTTTTGATGCATCTCCCAAAGATGAATGTATTGAAGGCACCAATTTTTTATCAGAACATTTTTAAAGTCTGGGATTTGTTTGATGTGAAAAAAGTTCAAAAGTCAAGCTTGTTCTGGTTACTTCAAGAACCACTGATTTATGGAACCCGTTTTGAAAATGTGGTGAACAGTTCTAATTTTCCTGCAAACACTGGACAATTAATTAAAGCAGGAATTACAACATTGGGACATTTAGTAAATGTTGCAGGACCGGATTTGGACAATGTTGAGAAGACAGCAGAACAATTGGGAGTTAAATCTCTAAGGGTGGTTCATCAACTTTTATTGAAGTGGAGGTCAGTTCTTGAAGAAGAGGAGTTGAAAACCATCAAAGATTTTTGTGGAGGTGTAATAAGCCCAAAGGAGGATGACCCTTTCCATACTTTAAGACTGTCACCAAAAATGGATGAGTATGAATGTATTTTTTTGGAAAAGAAAGATGTTTTTTTCAGTGTTGATCTTTTTAATGCGAAAGATGTGTATAACAATTGTGTGAAAGTTTTTAACAGGAAAGTTTTATATAATAGGAGCGATACACCTTGGCGTAATGTCATTGGTCTTAGTAGAGATTTTAGACCGCAATGGAGAGCACTATATAAGCCACCGTTACCTAAGAGAGCGGGTGACATACAGTGGAGGCTATTACATGGAGTTATAGCTGTGAATGCTTTTATTTCTGTAATAAACCCAGAGATTAGTTCTGATTGTCCTTTTTGCTTGCAGAGAGAAACCGTTTTTCATGCTTTTATGTATTGTGATAGATTAAGACCTTTATTTATTGTTGTAGAGTCATTTTTTAAGGCTTTTAATGAAAAATTCTCTATGCAAATGTTTATATGTGGGTTTAAATATGTAAAGAGAAAGGCTTCTGTGTGTCAGTTGTTAAATTATGTGTTGGGCCAATCAAAAATGGCAATCTATGTGAGTAGGAAGAATAAGATTGAAAATAGTTCTGGACAAGATGTACTGGTGGTTTTTACAATCTGATTAAGTCCAGAATAATTACAGATTTCAATTTTTTCAAGGCTATGAATGATTTGTCATTGTTTGAAGTGAAATGGTGTTGTGGAGAGGTATTGTGTTCTGTGCATGAAGGGACACTAATTTTTGCTACCTGTTTACAGTAAAAGGAGTATTTTTATGGGTTTATGTATAAATAGCAGAGTAGAGTTTTTGTGTGTGTGTGTTTTATAAAATGAGACCGATGTAATGAAATAATGTTAAATTTTTAATTGTAATAAAATGTGTTTTCAAATTCTAAATTCTCTCTCTCTCTCTCTCGCTCTCTCTCTCTCTCTCTCTCTCTCTCTCTCTCTCTCTCTCTCTCTCTCTCTCTCTCTCTCTCTCTCTCTCTCTCTCTCTCTCTCTCTTTCTGCTCAGAGTTTGATCTTCAGTCAATGAAATCTGACTCTTCATTCACTCGTGTTGTAACCCTCGGAGGAAACAAATGTCAATAAGAGATTATGGAGCAGATGGAGAACTTCCATTAGCGCTTTAATATTATTTCAAGCTTTATTCTGACGTCCTGATTGACAGTTTGGCACTTGGCGATATTGCGCGCGTGGCTTGCGTGTAGTCTACAGACGTTAGGCTCTCATGTTTGACTGTTTTACGTGTCTTTAACGTGTTGAATTGATATGAAAACAGGACGGCTTTCCTCTGTCGGCAACCTCAGAATATAAAAGAGACAGATTCGCGACATTTCGAGCCACTTCTCTTCATATACGTGCAGAAATGGGTCTTATGGGAATCTACCTGCTTCATCTCAGCTTTGCCGGTAGGTGATGTGCTGCACGCGCGTTTTATTTTCTGTACTTACCAACATCAGAAAAGCTGATACAATGCTGAGAGTTTATTTTTTAATTTATTTTTATTGGCTGTTCATTGTGCACTATCTTTTAGCACAGTTTCGTTTGATTAATGAGAATTAATTCTGAATAAATATAAGCACGATAACCTGCATGCTTTCTTCTCATTTGGATTTATGAATACATTATGTCTTATTAGTCAGCTAATGAAGTGTTTGCTCAAGTGTGAAAGGTTACTGCTTCTTGGCATTTGTCCTAACAGTCAAACATTACTCATAATAATGTGATTTATAAATGGGCTGTGTTTTAATAACCCACTAAAACTAAGTTTCAATTGCTGCCTATAGTAAAATCAAAGAGGTGGCAAAGTCACAACCTGTAGACGTCTAATAAGATCATTGCACTTTTTAGACCACTTTGAATTTAAGGAAATAAGTAGTTGTGTGAAGTTAAAAATGACGAGAACAAAGATATTATTAGCCTATGTTATCATAAAATGACAATGAATGCATGTAACACTTAAGAGAGTACAGTCAATAGAAGATTGACATGTAAACTCTGTTCCTTTATAAAGGATGCAATGTGTTGTCAGGAACCTCAAATTTGTAGCCTCAGTTGATTGAATAGCTTGTGTGTTTTAGCAGATTGGATTTGTGCACAGAATGTCTCTTTGTTGCTGTTAATATAATTAGATTTCAGGTATACTGTCTTTTATGGATGTGTGTGTCTGTGCGTGTGTTTGATATGAATGAGAGGATATGTGCATTATAACAAGTGCATTTGCATGTTTTGAAAAACTGATTCACAGATGAAAGGTTTGAAAAATGAATTCACAGATGAAACCACATGAAACGCGGCCGTTCCTTTGAAACAATTGTATTGTCCATTAATATGGCAGTGTGAAAATTTATTTATTTATTTATTTATTTTCTGGCTGGACTGGATTGATGATCATTGGCTGATTATATTATAGATTTGAACACTGATTTAAGAGTTCAGAGCATATGGCATTTAATAATTGGTTTTACATCTTTTTTTTCTATTAGCTATTTTATTTTATGATAAATTATTCAATATCCCTCTGTCATTCCAAAGTCTATACAGTAAAACATGCCAAGCTGTTGTTAAATCCCTTGCATCAAGCAGTTAAGTGACTGATCACTTAAGTTCCTAATAAATATCAAGAAATATTGTTGAAATCATCCCAATTAAAAACAATCTAATTCTGTAGAAGCAGATTTATATATAAAACACTCTTGACTTGTTTTAAAGAAGCATTCATGACTTTCATGCTTATTTCCATTTTTAAACATAAAGTATGTTTGCAAATTGTTTAATTCGCAAAATGTAATTAAACTAAATGAATTAATTATAAATAAATTTGTAAAATGACCCTATGATGGGTTCATATATGAAGTGCCTGATGTAAATCTTTTACGTTTCTAAATATATTTTTTTCTTTAAAGAGTGATACATTCATATGCAGCCAATTGGTTCTGAAAGTATTCCTATTCATTTTCACTGCATTTCAAGTCATTGTTCACAAAAAAATCTAAACCTTGAGCCAACCCAACCAGCTCTGAATCACATTATAAAATATGATTTGAAACCTAAAAGTATTTAAATATCAGGAAAAAAGACAATACTGTATATGTGACATATTTTACTGTTCATCATTATGAATGATAATTGAATTTATATAGTGCTTTTCTCGGCACTCAAAGCGCTTTACATATGGAAGGGGGGAATCTCCTCAACCACCACCAATGTGCAGCACCACCCGGATGATGTGACGGCAGCCATATTGCGCCAGAACGCCCAAAACACACCAGCTTACTGGTGGAGAGGAGACAGACTGATGAAGCTGTTTAGTATATATGGGGATGATTAGGAGGCCATGATGGACAGAGGCCACTGGGCAAATTTGGCCAGGATGCTGGGGTTACACCCCTACTCTTTCGAAAGACATCCTTGGATTTTTAATGACCAGAGAGTCAGGACCTCGGTTTAACATCTCATCAGAAGGACGGTGCTCTTTGACTGTATAGTGTCCCCATCACTACACTGGGGCTTTAGGACCAGCACAGACCACAGGGTGAGCGCCCCCTGCTGGACTCACTAACGCCTTTTCAGTATTGAGCAGTATTGTGGTTTTCCCAGGAGTCTCCCATCGAGATAATGACCAGACTCAACCCTGCTTAGCTTCTTGGGCAACTTCTTGGGCGTCTTGGGTGATATGGCTGCTGATACAACTTACAAAAACAATAGTAATTTATTATTCACTATTCATTATTATTTTTAGTAATATTGCAAAAAACTACCATATAGACACATTTATGCATTTGGCAGATGCAATGTTATCAGTTCTTGCTTTCCCTGGGAATCAAACCCATGACCTTGGTGCTCTACTGTTTGAGGATATATATATATATATATATAATTTATATCATGATAATAAAAAAAAAAATTATATCATGAAACGTGATCACAAACCATTTTACTTTATTGTAATGTGACATGCCAAAATGCAATTCAATATTCAAGGAAATTTTCCTGGATTTATCAAAAAAGGGAATTTTTACCTCACAAAGCCAACTGTTACGCTCTATTAGTCCAGCATCCATCCTCCGTCCAAAGTTCTTTTTTATTTTCCGAAGTTCCATTGAGTCAAGTGCCGAATCTGATTCCCCATTTTAAACATCAATCAAGACCTGTCTACCTTTCTCAAATCCTACATATACATTATGTGAACATGTGAATAGAGGACTTAGCTCCAGTTCCGTAGGTAATTTCACTGTCACTCAAGGGAAGTGAAAGGCAGGCAGTTTGTCAGCGATTAGCCAAGGTGAAGATCGATTCATGCTCAGAGAGCTTGTAAATTAGGAACTCTATCAATGTCCATTAGCTCAGGCCATGACTGACATATGCTAATTCTGACCTTGTTGTTAACAGAATAATGCCATTATCAGCATTGACATGGACCAAGACCTGCAATTGATCATTTGTGGTTCAGGTTTTCAGAGCTTCATAGCTTAGGCTTACTGAAATATACAGTATAAAGCCATAATCAAACTGTAGGATTGTAGCCGACAGCTTAAAGTTCAGCCATTCTCCACCAGCCGACTGTTTCTCACTGTTATGCTCAGCAGTGCCTCTCTCGCTGTCTGACACCACATGCATAATCTGCACTCACACAAAAATATGATTCTTAATAAAATGGCTTTTTTAAACTTTTAGGCTTAAAGAAGTTGTTCACTTTAAAAAAAAAAAAAAAAAACTTTTGCTGATAATTTACTTGATAATTTAATTGTCCATGTCATTCTTTCTTCAGTCAAAAAGAAATTAAGGTTTTTGATGAAAACATTCCAGCATTTTTCTCCGTATAATGGACTTCAATGGGAACCAAACAGTTCGAGGTCCAAAAGACAGTTTCAGTGCAATCTTTTCCCGAGTCAGGTCGTTCATTTCGTTCGTTGAATGAACCAAATGTCACGAAAAATAATTTGTTCATTTTGATGAACGAGTTCGAACAGGAGAGTCATTATTCTCACAGAACAGAGCAAGACGACCATTTGAGCTTATAAAACTTAAACGTTGTTTTTTTTTTTTTTTAAATGACCGATGTGTTTCGCTTGATAAGACTCTTATTCATCGTTTGGAATCGTTTAAAGCCCTTTGAACAGTTTGCGGTTTGCACTGAAACTGTCTTTTGGACCTTGAACCGTTTGGTAAGTCCATTATATGGAGAAAATCCTGGAATGTTTTCATCAAAAGCCGTAATTTCTTTTCGACTGATGAAAGAATGACATGGATATCTTGGCTGACATGGGGGTGAGTAAATTATCAGCAAACGTTTTTTTTTTTTTTTTTAAAGAACTATTCCTTTAATTAAACAATGCCTAGAGGAACCATTTCAGGGTCCCTAAAGAATCAGTGAACAGTTCTTAAAAGATACATTTCTCTTACTGTTAAATAACCTTTTAATGATTGAAATACCTCCTATAAAGACCTTTTGTGCAAGGGAAAGATTCTATAGATTTTTTAAGGTTCTTCATAGATGCCAATAAAGAACAAATACTAATAAAGCCAAAATACCAATAAAGCCAAAATATTAAACTTATATATCATCCAAACAATATGCTATTGGCAAGTGTATCATTTATTTTTAAGTTTAAACCATATTGATTAGTGGATTCTAAAAGCACATCCTATCACTTAACTAACCACATTTGGTCTGAGATTAGTTTTGTGACATTACTGATGTTGTCAAACTAAACTATTAAACTATATGCCTGAACATTTCCTAGCTGATTAGAATGCAGAACAACTGGAATTCAGAAGTCTGACTTGAATCCCTGTTGGTTGCAGTGTTTAAGTGTGATACAGCTGTGTGTTAACAAAGTTGCATAAGCAGTGATGGTAGAGCATGGTATGCATTGATTTTATCTATATGACAAATGTGTAGGCCATTCAATGTGACAGACTAATGCTGCAAACTGCATAGAACTTGCACAGAGTACGTCTCTCTATTTTATTTTATTTTATTTAACAATATTTCACAGGAAAAAACATTCATGAGTTCATTGTCATTGGTGGTGAAGAAGCTGTTCCAAATTGAACTTTCACGAAATGGCTCTGAATATTAATGGTTGATTTTCTCTGGTGAAAAGATACTGTAGTCCTCACATGCAATTTCTCTGAAAATTAGTAATTATTTAAAGTTGGCTTTGAACAAACCCTTAACTCACGTAACACCCTGCCCCATTTGTGCTGCAGATATGAATGAATTGTGGAGCTTGTTGAGGAGACGAATGCTATTACCTTTCTGAGAGTAATGAGAATTATGCCTGATGGATGATAAAACTGGTGGAAAAATCAACATACGCTCATTTGAAAAAGGTGCTTCTACATACATTTCTGCAAAATTCCAAGCTGAAATGAACACTAGAAGCAGTAAAACACCAAACACTTTAATTCCTTTTCATGCAAATTATGATTATGGGGCAGATTGATTTATAAAGACTTATTTTTGTATGGTTCCTTGCACAATACTAGGCCTATATTATGACAACAAAACATTTTTACCGTTGTCCATGATGTAAAGAAATACTTTGACATTTGCATCCCATAACCAGCTCCAAATGTATGACTCTTCTGACGTAGTTAATTTGCTGGGTAGCTCACCTGGTACAACATTGCACTTGTGATGCTAAGCGCCGCATACGAGTCCTGTGAAACACAAGTCGCTATAAAGATCTCAAAGACTTGTAGAAGCAGCTAAAATAACATGGATGCTTCAGAAAATGTGTTTTTATCGCACAATAGCTTTTGTTAACAACACTATCGGTTAGGTTTAAAGGGATACTCCACTTTTTTTTGGAAATAGGCTCATTTTACAACTCCCCCAGAGTTAAACTGTTGAGTTTAACCTTTTTTTTAATCTATTCAGCCGATCTCCAGTTCTGGTGGTACAGACTGATCTCATGAAGAAGCGTGTGTATGACACGCCAATTCGTATTTCCATTTTTGGCGTGCTATCAAGACGCATAATCGCCTTTCAGCGTGTTTATGAACGCCGTTGACTTAACGTTATATAAATATATGACTTACCTCAACCCCGTCCCTAAACCTAACCGTCACTGGGGTTAATGGCATTTATGACTGTTCCCTTACCATCCTAGGAAAAAAAAGATATGACTTACCTCAACCCCATCCCTAAACTTAACCGTCACTGGGGTTAATGGCATTTATGACTGGAGATTTGACTGCGTGTTCAGACACGCGGAATGACGCGGACGTTAATGGCGTAGACATATACGCATACACGCGCGGATAGCTCAAAATGCGTGGAGATAACACGCCACCTGACTCGAAAGTGGCGTATATGTTTACGCAAAAGTCATGATGTCATGTTGGGTGGTACCACTTTTAGCATAGCTTAGCATACATCATTGAAGTGGACATGTCCATTAGCATTTCTCCCAAAAAAAATTACCAAAGTGCTTCGATATTTTTCCTATTTAAAACTTGACTCTTCTATAGTTACATCGTGCACTAAGACAGACGGAAAATGTAAAGTCGCAATTTTCTAGGGTGATATGACTAGGAACTATACTCTCATTCCTGCGTAATACGGCAGTAAAGTTTCCTGATTATTACGCAGGAATGAGAGTATAGTTCCCTGCATATCAGCCTAGAAAATCGCAACTTTACATTTTCCGTCGGTTTTAATGCACGATGTAACTATAGAAGAGTCAAGTTTTAAATAGGAAAAATATTGAAACACTTTGGTCATTTTTTTGGGAGAAATGCTAATGGTCTTGTCCACTTCAATGATGTATGCTAAGCTATGCTAAAAGTGGTACCGCCAGAACCGGAGATCGGCTGAATGGATTCAAAAAAGGTAAAACTCAACAGTTTAACTAAAATGAGCATATTTCCACATGAGAGGAGTTTCAACAAAGAATCATAAAATCATAGCTTGCAAACACATACAATTCATTTGCATGCAAACATAGGAACAAGAAAGAAAGGGAATCTCCCATCTGCTCAGTTTCCTCGCTTATACTGTATGCTGTAGCAGACCTGTAATCTGCGTGTCGCCTTGGTCAGAGCCACTATATTCTTTATTGACAAGAGAAATTGCGTCCTCAGCCCTCTATGAAGAAGCGCCGAGCAGCGGGCAGGTGGGCGACACGATCTGGAGAGAGAATGAGGAGAAAAAGGGAAGGAAACAAAACAAGGGAAGGGAAACTCCTGCTCCTCTGCCAGATCGACTCGCTATATGCGAGACCAACGTGAGGCACTTTAATGTAGAACAACACACAGTGCTTTCGCGCCAGACTCAGATTGTGTTTTCCTGGGCATAGTTGGGGTGCAAACATGAGGTGGGAGCGGGGCGGATGCATGTATGGCGTGTCACATGTGCTTACTGCTATCCCCATAAAATGATTTTATGAAATATGTGTAACTGGTCCTTCTCCGGACGAACCAGTGCGCTAACAAGGACACTAAAGGCCAGGTGAGCGAGGTTTACTTGCTCAGCTCTCACTAGCTACTGTAGCTTCTGCTACATTATTTAAATTTTAATATTTATTTTATGTTTATGCAAGAGGGCGCCACCCCTGGGAGCTGGTGTCCCACGCAAACAGTTTACTCTGTGTGTAGGGAGCACGGTACTGTGCACAGCCCTGCTAATAAGTGTACATGTACAATGACCTTTCTGTATTTAGCATTCATACGATCAACAGCATTATGTGCTGCTATTATATATCTCATCTCATAATAATCGATCAAGCGCTTTCGTTGTCAGGCACTCCTCATTCACTGTGATGGTCCAATAATAGCCGATTGATTGCGGTACTTATTGGACTTACTTATCAAAATTGCCTTTTCACTTTCTTGGACACATCTTTAGTCTAAAAGTCAGAAGGGGATGTAACATGGGCTACCTATACTGCCATGAAGACTAAAATTTCATCTTTTAATATTATTTCATTATTAAATATTATGTATCTGTATAATTATTCTTTATTAGTTTTCATAATCACTGTATTATCCTATGGAGTTTCAAGTTTGAATGCATGAAAAGAACATATGTCAGGGGAAAGCTATATATTGCTTAGAGAGGTATGTGTGCCATGTAACATGTTCACTCAGCATAAATGTTTCCACTGATGAAAGTGTATCACAGATGTACATAACAAGGAAAGTCACGTACGTATGACATATACGTTCTAAGCTGAGAAGCTCAGAGCAACATGTTTGTTACCTTACAAGGAAGCTGTAAGTGTGATGTATACAAGCTCAATGTCATTGTATTGCCCTCAGAGAAACATGTAGGCATGACCGGGTGAGAGGGTAGAGAAACATGGAGAAACGCATAGACCTGGCATGAACACAACATCTTGAAGTTTCTCTCCTGACATATATATAATATATAATAAAACTTTCTTGGCAAGATAACTGGTGTCCGGTCCCGTAAATTGAATAATAACGGGGAAACACAAGAGGCTTTAATTCCAAGTCCACATGCCACCTCTATTCTGCTCTTACTCAAACCTTTAAAATGGTTCTTATGTTTAATTATAGATGCTCTAGACCCCGCAGTTAAGCGGCCACTCTGCCATTCATCTAACGTCAGTCAGTTTGATGGTTTTGACCTTTCATGCTGACATTGTTCAATTCTTCACATTATCATCTGCCTACAATTTTAAACTGTGATAGCTCCAAACAGTACATAATATAAGGAGTCAGATGGAGGTACAGTTGATAAATATAAGGTTCCCTGGTTAGGATTAATCTTAGTGGCAGGTCATTTAAAATGGTTGCTGAGCAGTGGAATGGAAATTAGCCCGCAGCCTGAAACACTGTGTGTAGTGGGATATTTTCTTGAAATAAAAGGTTAGATCACTTTCCCTACTAGTCCTGTTAAGAAATTCAGGAGATGGTTCCAGGGTTAGATGACTACGGTGTCCTCTGAGGGCCAAAGAGAGGCTCATTAGTTGAGTGACTGTTGACAGGTTCCCTGGCATAAAGAGATTGACAGATAGAGTGCTCTCCTGGCGGACATATACAATTACTACGTTTGCATAGACTGCCATGATTTGGGCCATTTTAAACAATTTTCACAAGACAAAATTGACATGTAGACAGGTAATTGGACATGAAAGAGTAGTAAACATCTAATGAATTAAGATGCGACAAAATGTAACTGACTTTCTAATGGCGGTGAGCACAAATTTGACATCTTTCACACTTCTAACCAACATTTTTTTTCACTTTTGTACAGTAGAAATGCTGTCATTGATTTTTTTTATTTTCCTATTGGAGAAAAAGGGAACGGAAAAATATGTCTTGTAGTTTCCATTCACCAGAAATGTTCATATTTCCTCTCTGAGAACCCTGTAAATATGAACAGATTCCATTGGTTACTAATTCACATGAATAATTATGTACAATTTCATTAATATGTTTTTGTACAATCTTCTTATGGCCCACTGACTTAGAATTAGGAAGGATCAATCTTTGTTAATTCTGGAACAACATTCCAATCCATCAATCAGATTTGAGGGACAAATTTAGTTTGTCAAATTTAGGCTTACAATCAGGGTTAGGTGCTTCTACATCAGTGTTATTCACCTCTGATGTGTTATTCACCTCCTCTCATCATTTCCCTCTGATTTTAGGGATAAGTTATGGGAAGGGGTAGTTATTTGTTGTCAGGAATGTTGTTCCAGGATAAATAAAATATGTTGACCCAGGAACACATCTAACTCTGCAAAATCAGGACGTACTAAGCTCTTACAGGAGCTTCAAGCCTACTATGTTTCGTAAAAATCATTTGAGCCATTCGTGTTGATGTCTCTGAAGAGTGCTGTTGATTTCAACAAGCGAGTGTGTCGGTTGTTCTTTTGGAAAGACTCTCCCAGTGCTGGTGATTTCTACAGTACAGTGAAGTGGTGGTCGCAAGCTTTGAGCTCTCAACTGCTGTTTTAACAGCAAGCATATTTTTGTGTTTGTGTGTGTTGACTGCTGGTTGAGGGCGAAAAAGTGAGTGCTTCACTGTTTTTCAGTTCACTGAATTCAGTGTTGACGAGGTCATTCCTGTGTGCTCCAGGCACTGGTGACGGGTCCCATTTCTGAAAGAGCAACATGGGTCCATTTGCGTCTTTTTTAAGATGCCATTCCATCCGTGCGTTTCTGGGTGTGGTAGGACTCTATCCCTGAGGGTGACCTGAGGATCACAGTGACGGGTGATCCGCCCGGCAAAGTCCCGTGGATCCCTCACTTCTCTTTTGCACCGCAGTCAGTGGAGCTCCCCAATAAGCGTGCTGGTCCCTCTGTGGTGGACCGTCCAGCTATCTCATTCGGGGTCCCTCCAGAGGACAGGATGTCCATCGCAGCATCGGACAGGGAGATGGGCTCAGGAGATGATGACTCAGCGTTGCTGAGCCGGATCCAGAGATAGCAGCTATGCTAAAAAAGGCTGCCAAGGCGGTAGAGCTCATGTGGAACCCTCCACCATGTCCCGAACCGTCTCGGTTGGATGGTTGGTTTACCAGAACGAGTTGGTCTGGATCTCAGCCCGCAGCTCCGGTTCCTTTCTTTCCTGAAGTGCATGAGGAGTTGACAAGGGCATGGACTGCACCTTTCTCTGCCAGAAACGGCCTGAGTAGCTCCTCCCCCCTCACTAAACTTGATGGGGAGCGGTGAATGGTTACGAGGCTATCCGTCCACTGGAGCGGTCCGTTGCGATGCAGCTGTGTCCAGTGACCGCTACCTCATGAAATGGGGATCCCCGTCTCCCCTCTAAGGCCTGTAAGTTCTCGTCCATTCTCATGGGCAAGGCTTACAGAGCCTGTGGGCAAGCCGCTTCCTTTCTGCATGCCATGGCGTTGCTTCAGTTTCACCTGGCCCAGTCACTCATGAACATGCACAAGGGTAGCACAGACCGTGAGCTCATGGGTGACCTCCGCACTGCAACTGACCTCGCCCTCCGGGGCACGAAGGTTTCAGCTTGCGTGGTCGGTCTGGCGATGTCCACCCTTGTGGTCCAGGAGCGCCATCTCTGGCTCAACCTGGTAGATATGAGAGAAACGGACAAGGTTCGGTTCCTGGACTCTCCCATTTTCCAGGTGTGGTTGTTCGGCGATGTGGTTGAGAAATGTGCCCAGCAGTTCTCAGCTGCCCAGAAGCAGATGGAGACCATTCATCACATCCTCCCCCGATGACCTGCTAGTGCCTCCACCCGTCTGTCGGGGGGAGATTCTCCGTCTGCTTGTCGCTGAGGGTGTGGAGCCAGCCGAAGCAGGGAGCTTGGAGCCGGCAGCAGAAAGGCCACACAGGGATGGAGGACTGCTCTTGGAGATGGTCACCGACCACTCCCTTCACTCATAGGAGGTTGTGTTAGTTTTTGAAGTGAAGTTTTTGTGTTATGTGTGTGTTTGTTCCACCGCTGGTTCCCAAAAATGTGGAGCCACCGGGACCCATTTTCAAAGAAAGAGTAATTTCTCCCTTCCTGGGCTCCAAGAGTGTTAGTTGGTGTGTGTGACCTTGCAAAGCCTTGCACCCTCCAGCCTCCTCTTGTTCGCCAGCCGGCCCCTGGATATGGTTGAGGACGCGGCCCCTTTCCTCCACCTTGCTGCCCCACCACGGGTACGTCTGCCATCAGACTCGGTTGTGATTTCAGTTCGCTGGCTTCCGCCCTGGCTCAGTGATATTACTCCTACCTAGGTGTTAAGCTAAGATGCTCTTAAAGTTAGTGATATTCATCACACCTACGTGTTGAGCATTGCTCCTGTCCTGTGTGCGCACGTCACAGTCCTACTGGCGAAGGATGCGATGTAGCCTTTCCTCCAGCTGATATGAAAACTGGTTTCTATATATTTCATTATATTATATTTCCCGTATTTCATTGTACCTTAGAGTGGTGGGTTATGTCCATCTTGGAGTCAGAAGCTTCTGAGGACGCTTCATTCCACTATTCTTCTGGCCTGCTTAAAGGGGTGGTTGATTGCGATTTCACTTTTTTCACTAATGTTGCTGTTGGTGCATGAACATTATGTGCAAAGTTGCAGCGCTGAAAGTTCAGTGTAAGCAGAGATATCGTCTTTTAAAAATCAGAAAGTTTAATGCCTACAAAAACGACTCGAATGGGACTACAGTGGGTTTTATACGTAACTAACCCATACATTTGCATCAACCCTCTCTCCAGAATATGCAAAAAAGGGCATTGCCATATTTCTGCGACTCATCGAATGTGTGTTATTTTCACCCAGCTGTCAGGTCTTCTGTGTTTGGGTTTCCCACGGATGTTGTAGTTCGTCAACAATGGATACAATTTATGTTTGATTATGTTCCTGAAAATTACAGTCATAATTTAGGTCTCTGTGCTGCGCATTTTACGAAAGACAGCTTCCAGAATCTCCACGAATTCAATGCCGGATTCAACAAGAAACTGTTACTAAAGCATGTTCCAAGCAGTTAAAACTAGCAGTTTTAGTTTTAGATTTATCAAATGCCGCTGGCTTTATAGCCACTTAGTTATGCTATTTCGTGTCTACGACAAACACGTACAAACATTTTGGACCTGAATTTGTATATGTACTAATTTTGTAAATGTATTTTTCATTGTATATGTACTAATTTTGTAAATGTATTTTTCATGTATATATATATATATATATATATATATATATATATATATATATATATTTCATGTATATATATATATATATATATATCGCCGCTTTCTGGGTCTGATTCTGGCTCATACCAGAGACTGATACTGCAGTATCGATACATTATTTACATTTGACAGGAACACATATGCAACTTTCGCCCTTAAAGGTAATGGGCGTGACGTATCCGGACAACGTGCACTACACAGTTTAGCCAATCACAACACACCGGCCCAAACTAACCAAACTGAGCCCACTGCCTGTTTCTGGGGGAGTTTTTTTTTTTGTTCTTTCATTTGATAGGGACAATGCTCATTAATCAACAACAATTTAATTACATGCTGTAAACAAGCCAGAGTTAGCTACGCGTGCTAGTTTCCATCTGTTCTATCCCTAGCCAGGTCTTAGCAGGCTGCCTAAAATACAAAAGTCAATAAAAAATACACTATAAATTTAATAAATACAGTAGCAATATGATAAATACAACAGGAAATTTCAGAAACAATATAAGCATATATTACATCGGTTCATACAATCGCGATGGAAACCGGTCGTTCAAATGACAGAGGAGAAAGCGGCTTACAATAAAGTTGAAATTTATGAAAAATAAGACTTTTTAAAAAGAAAAATCACGAATACATGTTATAGTGCACCCCATAAACACAATCATGCAAAGAAAAATAGCAGTAATCCACCCCTTTAATTGTGCCGCCAACGTGCCTCACGACAGCTTTGGCCAGAGAGAGTAGAGACTCCATCCCCTGGTGGTCCAGCTGGGCAGGGACTTTCTCTGGGCCACACAGAAACATCTGTTTGTATCTCCGGAGTCCTCCCTCTGCCAGTTGTAATTTCTGTCTGAGTGGACATCCCTTGGACAGACATTGGCTCTCAGCTGGCCCCAGGGCTCTGCAGAAATGCATTCCCCAGTGAGCCTCCTAAAAAGCGTCTGCGATTCATTGTCGCCTGGCGCCCGCTCAAGTTCAGTGATGTCATCACACTTACATGCTGAGTGAAGTTCATCGCAATCAGGTGTTGAGCAGAAATGCTCCTGAAGCTCAGTGATCTTCACATGTAGTGTTGAGCAGTGCTCCTGTCTTTTGGTGCCTGTCGCTTGCACCTACTGTGCCAGGTCAGGAGTGGAGCAGGTCTTGATAGGTGCCACTTTTTGACCCAACCAGACCTTGCTCCCCTCGACAGACTTCCTGACTTCTCCTGAACACATTTTCAGGGATGGGACATGATGGTACCCACGTTTTGACCCCTGGAGATCCCGGGCAGGTCATACACTGGACACGGAGGTTCAGGTGGCTATAGCAGGAACATGTGGTAATTACCACATCACTTCTGTGAGCACCCCCTAGAAAGAGGTAGTGTGCTTACATATTAGAAGTGGAAACCTTTAGTTGAGCTCCTGATAGCTTTCAATTTTTCGGTGCTCTCTGTCATGCAAGTTGGGTGGAGTAGGCTGTTCCTCCACCCTCAAAATTATGTTGACACTGTCTTGGCACACATCGTGACGCAGAAGCATGGGAAGCACGTCCTGATCGTCAGATTAGGCAGAAATAACAACTGGCTGTTATTTCCACTCAGACAGAAATAACAACTGGCAGAGTGAGGACTCCGGAGATACAAACAGATGTTTCTTGCGCCCCTCTTTATCATCTTGGGCCTTATCTCTGATGCAACTGCAGAGACCACCTCTGAACCACTGCAGGCAGTAAGTTAAAAATTCAGTTAAAACAGTTCTTATGCTCGCACGGTCTCTACTAGAGGGTAGGTACTTGCTCACTTTCAGTCAACGAGATGTGTCTGGAGTTCAGGCCGGCTAACTCTCACGAGCTGAGACCCCGGCCTGGATTGTGCCCAAGGTTCCTACCTCTCCCTTATTAGGATCAGATGGTGAGCCTGCAAGCGCTGCCCAGGAGGAGGCAGACCCAGCCCTGGCTTTCTCTGCTTCATAGCGTTTAGACGTGTACAGAACGCTAGCCTTTGATCTCAGACCAGCTTTTATCTGTTAGATTTAGCAGAGAGGGAAAGCTGTTTCCAAGCAAGTCGACCCACTGATGGTGGCTGCCTTCAGTTTAAAAAAAAAAAAAATTCTGAGATGCTCATGTCCTCTTAGGTGTCTCTATAATGAATGTGTGCTCCGCCTGGGCGTTGACAGAGTGCTTTGCTGACAGATTCTAGAGTTGGGGGCTGGGTGAAACCTAGATTGAACCGCTGATTCTGTGGGCTCCCTTCTCCTGAAGCCATTTTCACCATGAGCCTGGTTCAAGTGTCTGCTTGCTGCGCCATTCCCCTCCTATGGACTGGTTATGTGCACCTTTCTACTCCAGTTGAGTTCCCTTAATACGAACCCTGTTGAGTTCCTCCACACCCCTCTGACATTGGGTGTGCGTAACGTCTGGTGTTAGGCCTACCACTCGTAAGCAGTGTGGAACCTGTGTTAGGCTGGGTTCATATGTTGCGGTCCCTACGGTGATCCCACATGTGTTGTCTTCCACGATATGGCTCCCTACGAGCCCGGGTCTTCCCTCAGCATCAGTCTCTAACACCACTGACCGGTTTGTCTCCCCCCTGTCATAGGCTGGAGCCACCCAAGTAAGATTCCATATGTCGTACTGCCTGGTTATCCGCCCAGTTCATATGTGTATTTTCCACGCTACCTCTCTCCAGGTTGGATGTGGCTTCTGCAGCGTCCCTTCCTTCCATTGTACGGGGAACGCTTTCCCAGTGTTCCTGTAGGAACAGTAGTGACTTCCCTGGCCTAAGCCCTGTCCTTCCCCGCCTTAAAATTGCTGGGGCATCAGGAGATTTTTGTCTAGGCACTGTAAGGTGGCAGCTTTAGTGGCGTTTCAAAGGTTATCCCCATTCAGTCGACTGTCGACTACGTCTGACGTTGTCAACCGAAAGGGAACGTTCTTGTTGCGTATGCAACCCACCGTTCCTTGAAGGAGGGAACAGAGTATGTATTCCCCGTGCCACTACTGCTGGACCACCACTGACTCCGGGTTACGCTCTGCTCCTCAGCGAAAAAGCAACTAGTGCATGCATCCACTTCCGTATTTATACCCAGGTGCGGGGGCAGAGTGTGTGTGATGCGATTCACGCACGCCAATTACATTGGCTCATTCAATAGTACTCAAAGAACATTGGCTCTCTGTTGCGATCCCCATTCAGTAGACCAGTGTTTCCCAAACTTTTTTTCTGGCGACCCACATTTTAAAGTCGATAAATCCTTGTGACCCAAAAAACATTAGGCCCATATAGTTCATAGCCTATATCACGAAGAGAATTTATGCATTAACAAAATATGTATGACCATTTTTTTAAGGTCATTTTTTAAGCTTCCAGTTAACTATTTAAAAGAGATACAGATATTTGACAAAGCACTTTTTTTGTTTAACCTGTTGTTGACAATATGCAGAGGTGAAATGAGAAAGGAAAAGTTGACAGGGCATCTCATTGTTTTCATATTCTCATAGTTACAGTGTACATAATTTACTATAATAATTATTATAGGCTTAAATTAAAATATTCTGACACTGAGACTTTGTAACCATGCATGGCTCACTACCACTGCATAAAAATGCCTAAACAGGCACAAAAAAAAAAAAAAAAACTACACAGACGATTAAATACATATTCCTCTACCCCCCTAATAAATCTAAGGCAATATAAATGACTATAACATAGCATTCAATATAAATATTCCACATTTATGCCCAAACCATGGTAAATTATTACATTCAGGCTATTACATGGTAAATGTTTGTAAGGGGGGTGATTAGGGCATTTAGTCTTCTAACTTTATTCATGTTTCTTCTATTTTTCTCATCAGTAGTGTTGGGAATGTTAAGACTGTTTCATCCGATTTAAAACTAGTTAAAATCATTGAGTGATGTGTGGTTTGTAAGAGAGAGGAGTACGTGTCCGACGCTTCTTAAAGGATGTCGCGCAACGCTGTTTAATAATAGTGTCTGGGACCGGGAGTAAACGCAACTCCTTTAAGCTTTGCGTTCCGTTATCCACTGGGCCGTGCTGCCTAGTTCAAAGTAAACTAGTGAAACGACTGAAACCAGCGCTATTTTGTTCTCTATTTGTTGTTACTTACCGAGAAACCGCTTCAGGTGAAAAAAATCCGAATCGTTTCAGACCGTTATGCACGCGCGTTTGGCCAATGGCCAATTCATGGAAAGGAAATAATCAAACCAACGAATGATTATTATCGCTGGTTCAGTCGACAGAAATACGGGACACACATAAAAACTGCTGAAATATTCGGACTGTAAACTTTTCTCTCAGGTCAGTCGGAGTGCTCATGGTACACACACAGTGCGTGCGTATAGTCATCAAGCTGCACGCGCCACTGCGTCCACGCGCATATCTAACCAAATTTAGCCGCGCGGCACCACCAGAAAATAGGAGGAGAGGGAGGTTGGGGTGCCCTCGGCCGTATGGAGATGATTGGCGGGCCGCACTTGGCCCGCGGGCCGCCAATTGAATAGCCCATATCTAGAGAGTAGCCTACAACACACTGAAAAATAGTGCTCGACTTGGCGACCCAGACAAAATCTCCCGCGACCCACGTGTGGGTCGGGACCCCGACCTTCGGAATGACTGCAGTAGACCATCGAATACGTCCTCTGTGCGTTGCATTCGGAACCAGGACGATATCTGCATTATTGTTGATTCCATTCTTTTTACCTTAAGTTTGGTTATCACTGCTCTCCCTGCTCTTATCCATGATAGGCTTCATGGATGGGCAAAGAGTTCTTGACCAGAACAGAACCATACTGCCAATCCAAACTGTATACTGAATGTCAGTCTTCTTTGACAGAATGTTGTTTTAATTGGAAGTCAAGTTTAAAATAGTTAAATGCATCTCGAGACTCTGTGTTCCATTCAGTTGCTGGTCCTAGAGAGGATAAAGTGAGTACAGAAGATATGGCACCTAATGTTATATTAAATACATAAATAAATGAAATATCTATAACCTTACATTGCACAAAACTATCAATCTCATAGGCTCCAATAAATATCAGCATAAAACTAGAATGATGTGCCTCGGTGTAACTTGAGCACTTAGAGCCACAAGGCTCTCTCTGCTCCCATGTTCAAAAGTTTATAATTAGATCAAAAACGTTGTGAGTGTGAGACATTTAGTTCACGACATCCAACAGTTTAGACCTTTTGTGCTGCAACTATTTATTGAAGCATTCATCTGACTGCTATGTTCTGACAGACGCCCGGGAGCGAGCAATAAACAGCAAGTCATAAAAAAAAAATCTCTCAGCAACACCTCACTAATAAACCTGTGGATTGTGCATAATAATGGGAACATTGATCACAACGGGCGGTTTGATGCCTGTCAGTGTCTTTCCATTTAAAGGAGATGGATTTGTTCAAAGGCTTCGCTTTGATGGTCATGGTTGTAGTGCTTTAAATGAGATGAATTCACAGACATAGTTCTCTGAGAGTGTTTTTCAATGCTGACTATTAGTACAACCCATTACCAGTGTGCAAACACACTTTAAAGTCAGGATGATATGAAAATTCACCTAATCTGTTTTCTAAGAGCATGTTACTGAACTTGTTGTAATCTCACTCATTTGATTAATCGAACATCCTGGCCCATCTCGACCTTTCTATCATATACAACAATCAGAGTATTTTGTAGACCATCTGTGGTGTCAGTAATAGTGCCGGATGTGGTCTGTTCTGCAAATATGAATGGAATGAAATAGGAACTTGAACTGTAATACACAAAGAGCTCAGATAGAAAAGGCCAGCAGTCTGAATATTGCACTGCACGTAAAGGTAGCCGGCTCCTCTGTTACTTTAAATAGAGGGCTTTTGCTGTTTGACAGTGTAAGTGGCAGTTTAAGGCAAACAAACAACTGTAGCCAGAGTCTGTGCTGAAGCCTTATAGTATGGTGAACAACGGGGGGCTTATGTATTTACTCAAGAGTCTCAGCAGGATCTTTGGGATTCTGCCTAGTTACAACTACAACATTATTTTTTATTTATTTTATTTTTTTTTTTACAAGGATGGCCACAGTGGTGGAATCTTTAGACTTGGACAAATTTTGTTATTGTTTTGATCTTTTCTGATTTTTTTTTTTTTTTTTTTACCTGCAATTAAACTCACCCTTCTCAAGGTTGGCATCATCCATGGACAGGTCTTCTTTTGTCAGACAATGACCAGGAGAGTTCTGTCTCTGGTTGGATCCTGAGGGAAATAATCTCTGGAATTAGATGTCAGGTCATTTTCTCACCAAGAGCCAGTCGATATTTCGGTAAAGAGTCTCAAGGTCTTTTCTACATGTTTTTGTTCCCCCTTTCTTTCTCTGTCTTGTGTGTGCGTTTGTCACACCAGGTTAAATCCATTGACTGATTCTTGCCTTTTTAGTTTTTCTCATGAAGATCTGTTGTCTTCTGAGCTTCCATGGAGTCCGTCTCCTGCATAGACTCCAACACAATCTTCAGCACATTCAAAAAAATTTTTTGACACACTTTGACAAAATTTATAGCAAAAAACCATTTTAATTGCATCTCAGTAGTGCAGGCCCTTTATTTATAATATTGTATAAAGAAAAAAAACTGTTTTGAGAGTAAAAAACATACTGTTTCACCGCCGAGTTGGACTGCCCTTCTCAGTTGAACTGCTCAGCACGAGTTACAAAGGATCCATTTGTTTGTATGACACACAAATCAGTTTTTGGATTGCATTGTGATGTCTACATTTATACCCCTCATATTTTTACCTTGGTGAATTAATGTCAGGAATATTCAACAACATGCTACATGGTGTTCTGGTGTTACGAGAAGTTCTCTCATACTGCGTAATATCTTATGAAGTGTATCTGGGCTGCGCCAGGGTGAATCATGCATTTCAGCACCCCAAGGATTGAACCAGAATCATGGTTCGATCATCTGAACAAATAATGCACATTCCTTCTGAAATCAGACTCTGAACTCGCAAATGTAGATCAGGACTCATGACAATCTAATTCTAAAATGGTGCCAACATGCCTGGGACTTAGAGGAACTTTTCGACACTTTTATGGCTTTGCGATCCTCGCACATTTTCGGACCTTTTTCGGAACTTTTTCCTGAAGACACCACACACACACATACACACACACACACACATACACAAACATTTTTATTAAAACCTATTATTTGAATAATTTTACTGAAAATAATACGATATATTTTTGTATGCCAGTATGTTTCTGCATTCATTGTTGCATAGTCAGAACTTTATAGCCTGACTTTATCACACTCATATTCAAGAGAGAATATGAGTCTGAAACTTCTCAGTTGGGCTTTGATTATGAGGCGTGTCATAACCGAACCAGAAAAAAAAAAAACCCTCTGCACTCAATTGGATAGCTAGTCGGTAGACCTACAACCAATCAGAGCAACGCAGTAAGTCAAATCCTTTGCATAGCGCAGTTTTCAAATACAGAACGTAGCCTAACTTTATTTATTTTAGAAGTTAAACAACGAGTGTTGCTTCTTTTACTTACTTCTCCATGAGTGCCACCAAAGGAGAAACCACAACGACCACAGGCTTTTCATTACGTCCCATCTCGACCGTCAGAGCCAGCTGATAAGTTGCACTTTTCCCGAATCATGTAGGAAGGACGACAAAAATATCTTTCCGATCGACAAATGCCTTGATTGCAGTTCTCTGTTTGTCTATTAAAATGAATGCGCTGTCGATTTATTTCACAAAAGACGCGACAGCGGAATCTATACATCTTAATTCTCCAGCTGCAGTCATCTTCGATAAGCGCTCTTTGATAACGTGATGATTACGTCCCTGCAGATCATCTGTCCATCATCGTATAAAGCCCGCCATGGCAATTTGATTGGCCCGATCATTTTTTGCCTGATCATAATTTCTCCTCAATGGATCGAGTCCAGACCGAACTTCCCGACCAAAAAATGTTGTGGGCGGAGTTCGGGCTGGCATCCAGGCTAAGAACTTTATAGTGTTGTTAGTGGAAATCTAAGAGCCTATTCAAGCTTAAGAATATATCTCTGTTTTTGCATGTGCCAAACACATCCTTCTTAGTATCGATGTAAACCGGTTAAATCGGTTTGCCTTAGCTGAATATATGTATTAGGTTATGGTAAAATGTATTTTACTATGTGGTACTATCTTTGGAGTGATTATGATCAAATTCTGACGCGGTCATGACAAGACAAAGGAAATCCTCCCCACCAAGGTTTTGTTGAATGTCATTGGGCAGGTTGCTACGAAAGAGGTGTAGACTGTTCTCCTTAAAGATGACGGTCCGAGCGTCTGCTCGCTCTGTCTTCTCTCCAGTTTGACCTTTCCTTTTAGTCTTATTTTGTTAAGTTTTGTTTTTCCTTTTCATATTCTACTTTGTTCATTTCCACAGACGAGTGGAATGAACTTAACGTAGCCTGAATTATTTCTGTCGTAACTTTTCGTTGAGGACCTTTAAACCTTTGTTGAAGTGCGCGCTCTGGACCCATCCGCAGACCACGTGATGCTCCGACGGAACGTGGCACACCCTGAAAGTCTATCTGAGGGATAATTTTTCATGACCAGCAAAATGGTCAGTTTGCTGGACAAAACAGATTAGTCGGTACTAAATTAATCCCATGGGGAATTGTCCATAGAATCGATCTATTTTAGACTATTGACATAATATTTAATTATACTTCATTGTGATTGATTATTGATAGTGCAATTGTTTGTTGCATTCAGTCGTTCATAGAGAACATTGGCAACTTATTCCCTTACGGGTAATTTTATAATTGTTGGCGATTCCCAATCATGTTTCGGGATTCGTTATTGACATCATATTCCCTGTATCTGAGCTAATAGGAGTATCTCGAGTATCCCTACACACACACTAGGGAAAGGCCAAAAATTATCCTTAATTGCCTTTGATTAGAATCTCATATGTCACTTACATCAGCAAGGGCCAGATTTATAATTCAGTCTATTATTTGTATAATTATTTTAAAATTAATAATTTGAATCATGTGATTTGTTTTTTACTCACCAGTGCCTATTTTACTAGATTTTACTTTGAGGCAAGTGTTGTTGTTTTTACTCTTTTTTTATTTTATTTTTTACTTTACTTACTTCAAATATTACAATAAATTACAACATATATACAAACTCAAATTAATATTAAATTATTAAAATATCTGATGTTATATTCCATGTAGAAATCCACAGTCATATTATAATAATAAAATCACAATATTCTCTCTTTTCATGTTTACTTCCATGCAAAGAGAGAGAGAGAGAGAGAGAGAGAGAGAGAGAGAGAGAGAGAGAGAGAGAGAGAGAGAGAGAGAGAGATGGAGAGCAGGGTAAGGAACTATGAGGACATCAGTGGTAGAACAGTGATGGATGCGGTTGTCTGATCTTATTGTAGTCGCAACACAGCGTTTATGACAGCCAGAATGAATGAGCTCCTCGTGCTGAACAGAACATACAGTACTCACATACTATGAATGCATTATGTTCCTTTTAATCACTTACTTTCATAAGCATAAATTCAGGTTCAATACCTATGGCATTTAATTAATAACAGGCAACTCAGATGTTCACATTTGAGAAGATGTAAATTACAAAACAGTAGCTTATCTGAAAGTGCAGGTACAACACAATGTACAATACTGCACAGCTTGGCTATACCACATGATATAGTTTCTGAAGATTTTAGTTTTAAATTGGCCAATTTTAAATTGGAAATTTAATGAAGTAATCAATCTGCTGTGGTGTGGCGTGGGACAGTGCTTAATGATTTGATAACTGGAAGGTTGTACTGTAGCTTCTAACACAGCAAGAGGTGAATCTATCACCAGCAAGAGCAAGACACTTAACCGGTTAAAGTTATAGTCATGTTCAAGCACTGTTTGATATTTTTTGTCATTTTTATAGGATAGGGAATTTCTTGCGAAGGCGGATATCTGCATTCAATGGGTTCAAATTAGTCTTGTGCAATTTGCAGATTTGCCACGTTGACCAACAAAAAAGCTTCTTGATTTGAAATTGACTTCTGTGAGTGTTGCTTCATCCATCACTATTGACAATAGAGACTTTTTTTTATTTTTGCTAATGTGACAGTACTTTAATACGAAAGATCTGAGGAATGTACACACTTCTGTTTTCCATACAGTAGAAGATCTACTTACGTTAGCATATTACCTACGTTACGTCAGAAGTGAGGGACTGATAGGGAACAACATAGTATTGCATATAGACTGAAGCCATACGTTACATCTCAACGCATTCTCACCCCAAGGCGTCACCTTTGACCATGCTTCAATATTTGACGTTTTAGGCGCCCTTTAGCGTCACTTACATGACGCGATCCTACGGCGTCATCTAACTGAAGCTAAAGGAAAGCGTCAGTTAAGGGACGCGGTTAGGTTTAGGTGTGGGGTGGGGGTAGGGTACACGCGATCCTAGGGCGTCATCTAACTGACGCTAAAGGGCGCCTAAAGCGTCAGATATTGAAGCATGTCCAAATACTTCCCAAGGCGTCAGTTAAGTGATGCCTTGGGGGTGAGAATGGGCTGTACATCTAGGGTGGATCTAGTTGGCAATAGTTTGTTTTCTTTAAACAAGAAAGACGCATAAAAGGTCAATGAACAACAATGAATTGTGTGTCTCCATGTTCATTCAGCAGAATTTTAGTTTGAATATAATTGCGGCCAAATTAAAGATTCTGTAGGATTCTGGAGAATCTGAAACCTGTGTGGTGCATGTCGAGTTTAACAGGTCAGACAAACCTTTTAAATACATTTGTCCTCGAGTTAAAGAAAACTGTTGAATGTTTTGGATGGCTACCTCTCAGTGCTTTGAAAATCAATAATTGAACAAATGTAAAGGCGAATGCAGTTGTAGGCCTAAGCGAAAAGCCAGCAAGTAGCTGTAAGAGAGTGAATTTGCATTTTCATTCAGCCCAAAGTAAAAATCGACCCATATTTTTACACAGCATACAGTACCCACAGTGTTGTAAATGTTGACAACATTCTTCAAAAGATCTCAAGAAACTCTTATTTGGAATGACATGAGGTGTGCAAATTATGACAATTAGATAGATACTGCTTTAAAAGGGTGATGAACTGAGAAATCAAATTTTCCTTGAGCTTTTGACATCTAAGAGGTCATCATATTATAAAAATATCCTGTAAGTTTCAGAACTGAAAACGTCCTTGTTAGTCCAATAAAAGCTTTTATTGACACCAGCCTCTGAAAACGCCTCGTTTTTAAAAGTGGGAAACTATGACGTCGAAGGGGTTAAAACACCACCCCCGCAGAAGAAGATCAACACCTACTTCAACCATGACTTCAACACGGCCGGTTTAGCCCCGCCCACTGATTCGCGCATTACACGCATAGCTAAGTAACATATGCCTACCTCGTGATGACAAACCGGATCAAGCTACCGAGGAATACAGAATATTGTGCAGTGCCTGGTTGTGGAAGAAGACAGTCGCTGCATAAGCTTCCTCTGGATTCCAATAGGACTGCATGGATAAACGTTATTTTTAATGACGTTCCAGCTGATGAGGGTAAAACATTGTCGTCTGTTCGCTTCATTTCACTGAGGATTGTTTTGTAAACAAGACTGGATTTGCAGACGATTAAGAGTAAAGAACGGTGCTGTGTCGTCTATATTGGATCTGACAGGAATATTGTGCTACAAACGGACTCTTGGTTGAACATGTATGGGCGAATCTGGTTGCCATTTGACAACATTGGACGTTTTCCCCCACGTACACCGACGGGTGAGTTAAACTCATTATAATATGCAAAACTGTTATCCACTCACAGCAGTGGGCGTTTATTTTTTCCAAGTCTTCAGTGCGACACGCCCATAAAAACCGACCGTTTTTCAGGAAGGCTCACAACTTGGGTACAAAATAGCCTATTACTTATTCATTTTGATGTTTTTGAATGCAAAAACCAAGCGAACGTCATAAGTTGACCTCAGACAACAATATAATAAAATTTTAAAAGCCAGTTCATGACCCCTTTAACTGTAAGTTGTTTTACAAAGCATTATTTTTTGCCTACACTGTAAAAAATTAAACTGTAAAAAAAAACGGCAGCTGTGGTTGCCAGAATTTTACCGTTAAAAATACAGTAGGAACGTTAATGGTTTTACAGACTTTGTAGCTTTACAGTACTAAACCGTACTTCATTTTCTGATAAAATGTTGATTTACCAACCTTTTGAAAAATTCATATCTGTTTTGTACCATTGTAATACACTGACAACCAACAATCATCCCAGCACTGATGAGTTACATGAACAATCAAAGCTCATCACAAGTAGACTTATTTCAACAAAAAATACATAAAATGTGAAGTGTCGTACAAGGAATTGTGGGAATTTACGTTTTTTTTACTGTAAATTATACAATGAGTTGTTCTTATTTCACTTTCAAAAACTATAAATGTAACGGTATTTTACAGTAAAATTATATCACAGTTATTTACCGTATATAGTACGGAAACTTTCTGTTAACCAATTAACCAATTTTGCACTGTAGCATTTTTAACGTTAAAATCACGATTATTTTTTTACAGTGTACAAAGCATTATTTTTTGTCCCTTGGCATCTTAATAATCCCCATATACTGATTGGCTTCATCACAGTCTCTTCTCCACCAGTAAGCTGGTGTGTGGTGGGCGCAATATGGCTGCCATCGCATCATCCAGGTGCTGCACATTGGTGGTTGAGGAGATTCCCCCTTCCATGTAAAGTGCTTTGATGTTGAGGCAAATTTGATATCCAAAATCATAATGAATTCAGAGAGCTCCAGGGGCATATATATATGACACACTAAATATATTTAAGCCTATATAGCTCCCTTCGGTTTCAATCATAGGTCTTTGGACACGGGGTCATGATGCTTTTCGAGAAATAAGCATTTGAGCCTAATCTTAAGTTCAATGGAAATGTCACAGTACCTCATATTGCGGCAATGATAAAGGTCTAAGGAAGTGCATGCAGTCTTATTGCCCAATGTTCCAGGAATGGAAACAACCCATTACCAGTGCAGTAGACGGAAACCGGCTGGAGGGCACCTGCCTCGCCGAGATGCTGCTGGATTTACAACATCTGCTTGAGTCAGCCACCTCTTCCTGCCATGTCATGATTAATACTGTCTAGCTGTGCTCGCTAACACGCTGTACACAACAATATTCTTCAGTCATTATTATGAAGCTTCATTTTCTAAATTACACTTCAGTTTAGTCAACTACTTTATTGTCTTTCACTCCCAGAGAGCTTCCGTTCAAGGTCATGGCACACAGAACCCTCATTTTGACGGTTATAGAAATGATTCGATTTTCTCAACGTAACATTTGCACATTCATTGATGGCATGTGCATCATCCCTGAGTTTTTGTGTCATTCTCCATGAGTGCTTGAGGGTTTCATTTCTTTGGAATTATTTATGCATATCACCGGAAAGCATGTTAGTCCATTATTGTGTCTCCTCCACTTTTGTCACAATATAACTGTTCTTGGTGTACACAATAATTTTGTATCTGTTGTAAATAAAGACCAAAGACCTTGCCTTGTACCATGGCTTGTTCAAGCTAAATTAGCTGGAGAAAGATTATATCAGTATGAGCAATTTAATTGACAGTTTAGTGTAAACAACAGTTTTTAAAACTAGTGGCGCAGAGCCTAAGACTTGGCTCTGGAGAGGGTTCACTCCATATTAGACCAATTTATACACTCTCTCACCCAGAGCCAATGGGAATTAGCTCTAACTTGAACTTAAACAGTCAAATGAAGCTGACGCCATTGCTGACATCCCTATATACAGTTGACCTTAGCTTGACATTAAAAAAAACCCTGCTAAGCTTCTTAATAGATATCTCAAGTGTACTGTAAATAAAAATCACAAATTAGATATTTCTAATAACTGAGTTATTTTCCCTAGACAGTAATTAAATTAAATGGAGGGCTAATGGAGCCAAAACACATTTGTCTTCACTGGAGTTAAAGAAGCTTAAAGCTACACTGTGTAACTCATTTAGTTTATTCTTAGCTAAAAACACTTAGTTCTTTCAAAAATATATGTGCTCATTAATGTATATTTACTTCGTTCAAGTAATAAAGTATTCTCGTGAGTGTATGATATCATATGCCATTGAAAATACATATGGGTAAGGGGTTCGCCATGTTGCCCCTCCATCTTGAAAGTACATTAGCCAAAGAGGGACATAACCGTTAATTCAAGCTTCGCCTTTAGCGTTTACGTTTGAGTTAACACTCATGGACGAGGTCGAACTGGAAGCCATGTTAATCTTTGATTAACATATAAGTTGCATAACAAATGCTATAATGACTTCTGGAAAGAGGTTAGAGGCATGAACAGTAATAAAGTATCTTTACCCGCAAATATTGAGGGTGTTAGTGGCTCAGATGCAATTTGTCAGATGTGGCGGCAATATTATCAAGAGCTGTTTAATTGTATTGGGAGGAATACTTTTGTGGTGAAAAAAATTGAGGATGATGAAAATGTGGTTATTAATTCAGAGGAGGTACAATCTGCAATATTGGGTTTAGATAATAATAAAGTGTGTGGGACCGATAAAATAACCGCTGAACATCTAAAATATGCAAGCACGAAACTTGTTCCCCTGTTTGCCATCTGTTTGACAGGTTTCTTAGTTCATGGGATTCTACCTGAATCTATTTTACCTGTATTACTGGTGCCTGTTATTAAAGACAAAACTGGCAAAATTAACAGCATGGACAATTATAGACCTATTGCCATTGCTAGCATAGTATCCAAAGTGCTGGAGAGAATCCTTTTTAACAGGATGGAAAAATATATTTGTACGACTGACAATCAATTTGGTTTTAAACGTCAACACGGTACAGATATGTGTATATTTGCCTTAAAGGAAATTTTAGACCATTACAATAGTCAGAATTCGACAACTTTTATGTGTTTTATCGATGCCTCTAAGGCATTTGATCGGGTTAACCATGCAAAATTGTTTAGTAAATTGCAACATAGAGGAGTACCAAAAGTGATTATAAGAATTTTAGTCTTCTGGTATGCACACCAGTCCATGCAGGTCAAATGGGGAGGCCTTGTATCAGAACCTTTCACTGTTGGTAATGGAGTTCGTCAGGGTGGTATTTTGTCACCTTTCCTTTTTAATGTCTATATGGATGACTTGTCTCAACAGTTAAATAAATGTAATACAGGATGCATGATAGGAAATACTCTCACTAATCACCTTATGTATGCAGATGATTTGGTAATCATCTGCCCATATAGTGCTGGGTTGCAACAACTGTTAAAGGTTTGCTCTCAGTACGGTGCAGATTTTAATATCAAATATAATGCAGGTAAGAGCAATGTCATGATAGTCAGAACAAAAGAAGACAGGAATTTAGTATTCCCAGTTTTCTTTCTATCTGGTACTGCCCTTAAAGTGTGTGAAGAGATAAAATATCTTGGCCATCATATTGCAAATGATTTATCGGATGATAAGGACATCAATAGACAGTGTCGTAAGATATATGGTCAGGCTAATGTGCTGGTACGTAAATTTGGCATGTGTTCTGCTTATGTTAAGGTGGCTTTATTCAAAGCATTCTGTACACCTCTATATACTGCCCACTTGTGGCGGTCGTACAGCAAAAAGAACATGCAGAGACTGATTGTTGCGTATAACGATGGTATGAGACTGCTTTTAAAACAACCAAGATGGAGTAGTGCCAGTCAGATGTTTGTAAATGTTGGTGTGCCTACCTGTACTGCCTTAATAAGAAATTTTATTTTTCGATACATGTGTAGAATTTCTGTCTCTGAAAACAGGATTATACAAGCTTTAGCCCATAGTAATTTTAGCTCTGTTAGGTTTACATCTAGACTGTGGAGACATTGGCGCACCTGTTTGTATATTGCAAATGAAAGGTAATGAACTTTGTATTTTATATTTATTTATTGCTTGTTGTAACTGTTTTTTTTGTTTTGTTTTTGTTTTGTTTTGTTTTTTGTACTATGGACCTTTCTTTTTGAGTCCTGAATAAAGTAATATTATTATTATTATTTGACTACATTGGCCACCATAGGAGTTAAAACGAAATAGGAATTGAGAGGAGCAGAAACTAATATTCACTGGATGGTCATATACCTTTTCACAGCTAGATGGAGGTAAAAATCACACAGTGTAGCTTAACTTCACAAAACTATGCTCAGAATTGCCCAAACCCTGTAATCTAGTCAGATTTAAAAAAGAATGAAATTATATAAAACATTTTTACATCAACTTCTTCCAAAATTAAACTGAGCTATCCAAATAGTTTTTTTCTGTAACTGTATATTCCTCCTGATGTTTCTCTAAAACATCTGATACAAAGGGCTAGATGATGAAACATAAACTCATTAAGTCTCCATTAAAAATACAAAAAGGTTTTCATAATCTATCAATATATCACAACTCTCTCGGACTCTAAAACAACTTTTCTTTTCTGCTGATGTAATTAAGGCCATGTGGGCGAGGTCAAAAACACTTCAATATCCAATTAAATTAAGAAATTTCAATTCAGTCTAGACCCATTGGAAAAATGTACTACCTAAATCTACCTATACATACAATTCAATATGCTTTCCAGCTGAGATGAACATTGCTGGTATAAGGCATGAACATTTTTTCTTTCTTTTTTACGCAAATTATGATTACAGGAGCAGATTATCGATTAATAAAGATGTATTTTCGTGTGATTGCTTGCACAATTCCTTACACTGTTGAGACCTATAATAACACTTTTACCATAGTATGATGTAAACTAATACATTTTGACATTTTTATCTGACGTTTCTGACTCAGTACCTGGTACAACATTGCACTTGCGATACGTAGTGGCAGCTACGAGTCCCGTGAAGTAAGAGTCATAGGCCCGGTTTACATCTGATGTGTTTCGATCAGTCTTATCACAAGTAGACAAGGGAGAAAATGACCCATTTTTAATTGGTATTTGAATGTGTCTTTTCTGTCCACTTTCAACCATTTCTTCATTTCATCCTGGGGTGCGTTTCCCATACAACGACGTAGTTCGCTGTTTCACTACCATAGTACGATGCATCGTTGGAGAAATCAACGAGCTAGTCACGACTGTTTCCCGAAACTCATTGTTGCAAAGTATCGTTCAACCACGCTGGTTTCGCACGTGGTGGAGTAGTAACTACTTTTAATGAAACTGTTTGAGATCCAATTAACGCTAGATTTGTTGATATAAATTACAGACATGTCATCTAAGGGACTATTTCTCAATGTTCTCAGTTGTTTTTCTTTATTACCAGACTCAATATGTGGCTCGTTCTTACATAGTAGAGCACGTTCGCACATGCGCACTCTTCAAACACGTTAGTTCAAATCTTTTGACAAACTAAAAGACGTAAATTCCATTTGTATGAATTCTAAATAAAAGGCACCGGTTGTACTGAATGTCAGCTTGCTTATTTTGCTCAAGATAAGGATTTATTACGTCCAAATGTCAAGCAATATACAGTAGAAACTATGCCTCTGTCGTTCAAACCACACAACTGTGCGATGCTATTTGGGAATGTCCGTTAGAACGATGGTTTCGGGAAACACAGACTCGTTAAAACTATGCTGATAACGACGGAACTTGCGACCATATTTGGCTAATGATGCTTTCGGGAAACGCAACCCTGATTTCTTCAGGGTCTATGGCTGGGTAATTTTTTTTTCATATCTTTCAATCTAATGGACAAAATAAGCTTGTGCAATTAAAATGTAAACATGTCCAGAGATGACGGAAAAGCAAACTAAGAGCATCAGCTTTCGATTCTGCTCTGACAGCTGTGAGACCTAGCCGAACGCTGTGAGTGTTAATTAGAAATCAAGAATGGTGAAAGAACACCATGCTTGGACGTTTTTCTTCTTCAAACTAAACTTGGGTCTTCATCGGCAATGTTTAAATCCCTTCTGGCTCGAAAGTGGACAAGTGGACAAGGTTTTAGACTATGTTTACACCTACATTTAGTGATCTGGGGTGTGTTTCCCGTACAACGACGTAGTTCGCTGTTTCACTATCATAGTACGATGCATCTTTGGAAAAATCAACTAGCTAGTCACGACTGTTTCCCGAAACCCACTGTCACAAAGTATCGTTCAACCACGTTGGTTTCGCACGTGGTGGAGTATTAACTACTCTTAATGAAACTTTGAGATCCAATTAACGCTAGATTTGTTTTATATAAATTACAGACATGTCATTTGAGGACTATTTCTAATTGTTCTCAGTTGTTTTGCTTTATTACCAGACTCAATATTTGGCTCGTTCTTACATAGTAGAGCACGTTCGCACATGCGCACTCTTCAAACACGTTACTTCAAATCTTTTGACAAACTAAAAGACGTAAATTCCATTTGTATGAATTCTAAATAAAAGGCACCGGTTGTACTGAATGTCAGCTTGATTATTTTGCTCAAGATAAGGATTTATTACCTCCAAATGTCATGCAATATAGAAACGATGCCTTTAACCACAGGTCGAGAGCTGTCGTTCAAACCACACAACTTGGCGATGCTGTTTGCGAATGTTCGTTGGAACGATTGTTTTGGGAAACAGAGACTCGTTAAACTATGCAGATAACGACGGAACTTGCGACCATATTTGGCTAACGATGCTTTCGGGAAATGCAACCCTGATTTCTTCAGGGTCTATGGCTATCATAAAAATCAGCTTTCGTTTCTGCTCTGACAGCTGTGAGACCTATCTGAACTCTGTGAGTGTTAATTAGAAATCAAGAACGGTGAAAGAACATCATGCTTGGACATTTTTCTTCTTCAAACTAAACTTGGGTCTTCATAGGCAATGTTTAAATCCCGTCTGGCTCGAAAGTGGACAAGTGGACAAGGTTTTAGACCATGTTTACACCTACATTTAGTGATCTGATCGACCAAAATGCATCTTAATATCAGAAACTGCAATAAAAAAGAGCTAAAAGACTTGTAGAAGCAAGCTAAAATGTCATGGTTGCTTTAGCAAAAGTGTTTTCATCTAACGTTTGTTTTTTTCTTTAGAGAGTATCATTTTAATAAAACATTGACAGATTCATATACTGAACGCGCCTTTAGCATCACTCACTGGATTTTTCACTTTGAAAGTGTCACGAAATTCGAAACAGAACAATATCTGTTGATCAAAATTGTACAGAAAACGTTTTTCCAATAAGCCTTGCTACAATCAAGTCCTGCCCTGCATGATTATTATTTAACTCAACAAAGAAATCATAACAAGTATGTTAAATAGTGCGAATGCTGTTTCAGAGCATTGAAGTTTCTCAGACTCACTTGCTGTCAATATCTTCTATCACACAACAGCTTAAACCTTAATATACCTTAATAATGAGCAGCTTTATTTCAGTTAATCATTATTATAATTAGAGGACCATACATATAAATAACTTTTCACAAGTCTCAGTACTTGTGGTGTTTGTTAATCCTTTGTCAGCACGGTGAGCGGTGATGAGACTCATTGGCAGTCGACTTGGCAGCTGAAAAATGCTTATGAAATGCGTGAAAACCTTATCTCCAGTATAAGTAACACGTTGCTGCAAAGGAGTGATGCCAGTGCCATATGTTTCAAAGAGTTAGAGAGGCATTTTGGAAAGTAGCATATGCACCTGCGAATGCACATTACCTGCTGTGGCAGAGAGATACATATGGTCTGTGGGCACCAAATGTGAAGTGGCAGAGAATCGCACTAGATGTTCAGCTGGGGTGAAGAGTCAACATATGGTGCGATGTTTCCACCACACTGCCTTAAGACTGTGGGATCATTTTCACTCTGCTTTAGATACTTTCTGAACTTCCTTGTTATTAAATCATCATTCTCTTCGAGAGCGAAATGCACTCTCCGTAGGCGTCAGTCTATACAGGATCCAACTGTCCTTTTACTGTCTCTAATGTGAAAGTTGGCAGATTAATCATGTTTTTTGCCAGTCTGAAATCTTTTAGCATCCATGTCTACTCTCTTCTATCCACTGCGTATGTACCATTAATTCAGAAATGGATTTTATCATCAAGAGATGAGCAAGAGGTCTTAAACACTCTAGCTGGATGTGAGAGCTCATTTAAAAATGTAACTGTACAAATCAGTCTCTGTCATACTTTGCGTTATGGATATATAGCACTGTGATTCATCAAGATGTACTGTTTTCTAGTTGCACCACATGACATTCAACAACCTGAACTAACCTTGCTTCGTCATAAATATTATATGATATTTTAAAAGACTTAGTCACACACCACCTACAGAGGTCCTCTCTATGACACTTTCCTGTTTTTATGTTGATTATACCACATGACTGAAGGCAAATGTTTTTTTCTAAGAAATAATTATTTTACTACGAATGTTTCGTCAATCATTACATATTCGCGTCTTTTGCGACCCGGATCTATATCTAACAAAGATGGATCTATACCTACCTCTCCTCATATGAACAATTACAGAATAATAAAATAAAGCCTATTTTGTTACCTTTATGTGCTGGGAAGAGTTCAGTTTTAGCAGATGTTTTATACCATCATCACTTTCCTCGTCAGAGCTCATTTCCCGTACATTCAGCATCTGGCTCATATTTGACATCTAAAACATATTCTCAAAACTAGCATTTTCAACATCAATATTTTGATAGCTGACACCAGATCCACCATCAAGTGACAGAGACACTAATCGCTGATTGCCAAATACATTTTAATATAGAAATTAAAAACTCATCATAGAAGATGTGTATTTAGCATGCACTTTTGTATTTCATATATATATATATATATATATGAAGAGTTCAGATGCAAAAGCCTCTAAATGCCATTTGAATTTTTTTTCTAAAATGACCATTTTTATCAAGCTTGTATATTTAAGTTCAGTGATTTCACTTAAATGACAATTAATAGGTAATCTTCATTGCCATTTAAGTGAAATTACTGAACTTAAATATGCAAGCTTGATAAAAATGGTCATTTTAGAAGAAAAGTTCAAATGGCACTTAGAGGCTTTTGCATCTGAACTCTTCATATATATATATATTAGGTATATATTAGGGCTGTCAAACGATTAATTGCGATTAATCACATCAAAAATAAAAGTTTGTGTTTATAAATAAAACGTTTGTGTATGTGGGTGCATTGTTTATAATTATTTTTAATGTATATAAACACACACACATGCATGTATATTTAAGAAAAAAATATTATTTATATATTAAATATTTATATTAATATATAATATAAATTATATATAAATCTATATACAGTATACATGAAAATATTTCTTAAATATATACAAGCATGTGTGTGTATTTATATCAAATAATTATACACAGTGCACCCACATGTAATCACAAACTTTTATTTTGGATGCGATTAATCGCGATCAATCGTTTGACAGCCCTATTTCTTATATATATATACATATATATATGAATTAACAAACTGATACATTTGTTAACATTAATTAACAAACCTTACATACATTGTTAATTAACAAACCTTACATACATTGTTAATTTATATGTAAGGAAGAAACAAGTCTATCTTTGGGCATAGTGATGTTGATGATGAAACAGACTGTGATGCAGTTGTAGAGTCGATGATCAGTGGGGCCAAATTTGGGCTAAAAATATTCACATTCTTTTGCCACTGCTGAAATCAGGCTTTTCAAGGTTCTCAAGCATTAGACAACACTGATTTTCCCTTGTATACCCCTGCAAAATGAACATTTCTCTCCAGATAATGCAAAGAGGGAGTCGTACCTCACTGATGGCGGGAAATGACATGACATTCTCACGTATGCTCAGTGTTCAGCAGATTTACACAGCCATAAGCACAAGGCCGATCCTAGCCATCTCTTGACATCATGAGAAAAATGAGATGGCCTTGCCGGTCTTCATGACGAGACGCCATGAAATTACCTACTGTTAAATCATTACAGTAGCTGTAAATTAAAGCCCAGTAAGGACAGATGAAGAACATTTATGGTATTTAACAATATAAAGGAGAGCGTTAAATAATACTGTAGCTTCCTATAGTTAAAGTCCCCGTGAACCGGAAGTTGCAAACGATTTTTCTCCAGTGCTGTGACGTATTTCCAAGTGAAACGGAATATTGAACAGAGGGCAGGGTTTTACTCTAGCGCTCCTCCTCTCCATCTCTCGCTCATAGCAAACTAACGGTTTGAGGGGAGTGGTTAAGCGTTTCCCCACCCAAACTGTGAAACCTACGTCATCAGAAAAAGAAACCGTTCCAGACCGGAAGTAACTTTTCAGATTTTGATTAAAGATTACTAAGGTAAAACATTTTTTTAATATATATTCACTTGCACGGATTAATTGTTCAACACAAGACTAGTAATATGTGCTAGCAAAGTAAATAGGTTCAATTTTGATTTCACGGGGACTTTAAGGAAGTAATTATAGCTGAAAAAAACAAAAAGTACAATGGTGCAGTTATGGTGTTGACTGTATTATATTTTAATATAGCATTGACGCACGGACACTCACACATACACAAACAAACATGTTGTTTTTCCATGAAATCAAAGTAATACTCCAAGGCACTCGAACTGTGTATACAAAAGTTAAAAAGCCTTTATTAGATCATGGCTTTAGTTCATAAAATTGGTGACAGATACACCTACGCGTTACGGCTTATGCCTTCATGTTGTTTTTCCATGTTTAATGGTGACTTTCCATAGACACAATGATTTGTATACTGTATTCTATCCTCTTACACCGACTAAAGCCTTAAATCTACCCATTACAGAAAACTTTTTGCATTTTTACATCTCACAATTTTACATATACAAGCTGTTTTCTTCATAGGTATCAAAGAATTGTGTCCCCATAATGTAGGGTTTACCAGGACACACCCACACACATAGGAATATGCAACGCATTCTCATCCTTAGCGTCATATAGAACGCTATATGACAAAACGGCGCTATACTACGCACATGGCACCCGTTTTCGTTAATATAACACGCGCTGTCATAGGCTTAGGTGTGGGGCAGGGTAGGGTAGTCTCATATGACACTAAAGGATTTATAACGCCTTGGGTTCGCGTGTTATATTAATGATAAAGGGTGCCATGTGCGTAGTATAGCGCCGTTTTGTCCTATAGCATTCTATGTGACGCTAAAGGATGAGAACGGGCTGGAATATGAGTTGAGAAACCAAGACAGGAGTGTGTTCGATTAGTTTCATACCTCAGTTTCATTACTGCGAGTGATAAAGATTTTTGGGGTTATCTCTGGGGTTTTTTTTCTGCGTAAGTGCACAATTTTAGGCAGAGTCTGACATCAGAAATGCCCAAAAAGGTTCAAAGAAATGGACAGACACAGATAGGTTGTATAGTTATGTTGTTCATATGCCCTGAATACCTGAAAGACACAGATGGAGATGGGTCTTGACATACTTTGCCCATCGCATAACAATCTCAAAATCTCTTTCCTACAGTGAAACACGCACATCATACAAAGCGACCTACAGATGACCTGAGTCAGTCAGTTTGTGTACATCAGACAAAGGCAAAAAGAGTCAGTAATGAGGAGCTCTTCAGTGCCTGCTGACAGTCTGAGCACCATTCATTTAGCTTGTCATATTTTTCGATCCCAAACAATACTCTATAATATTACTCTATAATTAGCTTGAATAGATGTTTTCGGATGTCTCACTATAACCTTCAGAAAACTCAACCAAAGTGCTTTGAATCCTTTCATTTTTCATAATTAAACTTTCTGAAATATGATTAGAAGCTCATTGATGAATGTGGCTGAGTGCTTTAAATGTTAACCCTTAAAATAGTGCCATGTTTAATGCTAGCTAAAAACAGCTTATCATATGCATGCAAAGTAAGCTACTTTTGAACATAATGATACAGCTATTTCCTGAGCACAATGGATGTATAAACTCACTTGATCAGTGCATATTTACATAGTCATGCCTGAATTCAGTGGATAATCTAACCAGACGTACTCATGGATTGTTTATTCTCTCGTTTCCTTCAGATTATCCAATTTAATTTTACACGAATGTTGTTAGAAGCAACGAAGCAACACTATTTGGACATGACGTCACCCCTGAAGAATATTTGACCATCTGTTATGGAGTTTTTTTTTCTCTGAAAGGCTTGGTAATTACATTATCTCACCGCATATATGCTGCACTCTCACGGCATGTATAGGCGAAAATAAAAACATTGTAGGTGCTGCTTGTTTTCGTATATGTATTTAGACTTGTGACTATTAGAGCGACCCCTCGTTTAACTATTTTTAAAAATCCAGTGAGAAAAAATTCAGTAGGGTTTCCCTTCAACCCTCTTTTTTATTAACTCCAGGAGCAGGAAATTATTCTTGATCATAATTTTCCCCTTACTTTCTGACCCGGCATTGATTACTGCATCGCCTCATTAATCTAGTTTTATTACAGCTTGCTACAATCAGTGTTTTCAGACAGTGAAAATGTATCATGACTTGGTAATTAAACAGATAAAAACAGGTCTGATATGGCATGTACACCATCCCATCGCTCACTAATGCGTGTTGAAGTTGCCACTGCATGTAGTTCTCTTTATGTCTGATGGCTGTTTGGCTCTTTCGCATGCAGTGAGTCGTGATAGAACCTGAGAAATGCGTGTAATCAAAGCCCTGTGGAATGCCATGCAATCTCAGGAGACGGATAACACGCTCTGAAACAACTCCATGCCCTCTATTGGATGACCTATAGAAGCTGTGATTGGTTCATCGTATTCTCTTGTTTCTGCTCTATTTATAGATGTAATCTGTTTCAATCTAGGTCCTTTACAATTGGTTGTCACCAAGAGCAAACTCAAAAGATTCTGTTATAGATCAGAGAAATAAATATGTATCAGCAGTGTTGGCTCGAGGAAGGCCAGATTTCAGTGAAACAACATACAGTATGTCTTGGCTAAAGCTAACAATAGTAAAACTGATCCAAGTAGTCTAGCTAAAAGTGTGGTCAAAATAAATAAATAAATAAATAAAAAGTTTCAGGGTGTGATAAAAATAATTTTATATTGCTTTCTTATGGTTAATTTTTTTTTTTTTATAAATGAAATGTCCCTTAAAGGAGAACTCCGGGGCAAAATGAACCTTTGGTCTAATAACACATTGGTACCTAGTCGACCGTTCTCTGAGATTTGTTTTCATGATAATCGAATGTAAAGAGTTTTATCTCTAAAAACTGTTTGGGGGCATATAATAATTAAAAAGAAATCGCTAATGAATGAAAACGAAGAAAATGAACACCGTTCATACAGTTCAGCTCATTTGGCACGCCGTTCGTGGTTCGACTTATCGAGTTTTCCAAATATGGCTCCTGCCTGTATACACGAGGTGAACTGTCTTTATAAAGTATCTTCTTATTAAACGGTCTGTACACTTACAAAGTTCTCAATGCTTCGTTTTGCATGTAGGTAACCCTTTATTATGTTACTGTGTTAGTGTGAGGCTATTTTGAGCCTTGTTAGTGGTATTAATTAGTGATTTCTCTTTACTTATTATATGCCCCCATATACTAGCATTATACGCTAAACAGTTTTTAGAGATAAAACTCTTTACATTCGATTATCATGAAAACAAATCTCAGAGAACGGTCGACTAGGTACCAATGTGTTATTAGACCAAAGGTTCATTTTGCGCCGGAGTTCACCTTTAAAGGGGTCATGAATTGAGAATACATTTTTTTCCTCAAGCTTTTTAGATATAAGATGTCATCATACTATAAGAATATACTGTAAGTTTCAAAACTGAAAATAATTTGAATGCCTGATCTGTGATCAGCGATTTCTGATTCATGTATACAGTCAGATGTTCTTTGTCTATGTGCCAGAAAATCAACCCAGTGACTAAATGATCAACTTCACATAGTTTCTCTCAGTAGGATGAAATAGTCTGTTATTTAAACTATATTTAAGTGTGGAAAGTGATCAAAGAACACTGCCTTTGCGATCGCTGGAACTGTCAATCAAACAGTGCGAGTCCATCAGTGACTTTAGTTCTGGACTCTTGCCAAAACTCCCGTTATAATCAACGACGAATCAATTATTCACATTGTATTTGCACTGTTAGTAATGATGAAAGCATTTGCTAGTGTGCAGAAATTGAGTTGCACTGACAAGATCACTGCATTCGTGCGCTCAACATGATTGGCTACAATGCTCATCACTGCAACCTTTAATGCCACGATCTAAGTATGATCCTATAGATCTAAATATAATGCTATAATCAGCACTTATCATGATTATTTATCCTTGAGAGCTGTAATAGTAAAAACGTGTTTTCGATAAAGTTCCATATGTAATACTTACTGTATGTAAGCTATTTAATGTGCAAAGATGTTACCCAATCACAGCCGTGGGCGTTTACACTGAAGTCTCACAGCAGACATGTCCCTTATTGGGTAGGAAAAATGCCTTTATTTCTAAATTATGAAATTTTTTAATGTAAAAATCCTCTTAACATTCTAAGTGCACCCCAGAAAACATTATAAAACCATAAAACAATCCAGAACCCCTTTATAATAAACCCCTGGTCAAATACTTCTTCATAATAAACAAAATGAAAGCAATAATTTGCATTAAAGGTTCTAATCTCGATGTTGTTTCAAATAAGTATTTTATAATTGAATATACATTTTAATAACTCTGGTCTTTATAAAATGTACTGTGACCATGTGCTTTGAATCTCTAAAAAGGACAAACAACATAAAAACTGCATATGATGATTTGAGTAAAGAACAGGTACTAGAAATAATAAACAGATAATAGAAACAATAACAGCACAAGTTAAGAATGACATGAAGGTGAGCTGTTAATCACAGGTTTGTTCATTTCATTTTGGGTTGAACAATCTTTTAATTGCTGCCACAGGCCCAGGTGTAGATCAACTGTGAGTACATTATGCAGCCTCTAATAAACAACCTCAAAACTATTAACTGCAAGACAGTTTTCTGCTTCTGATTTGCAATCTTTCTGGATGTTTTCTGCAGCCTGCTGAACAGAGCGGAGGTTGACAAAGATCTATTTGTGACAGACCTCTGAGAGTCTCATTAGAACGAGCACCAATCTTTCTCACTGATGGAACACTTGCCATACACATGGGCCTGCCATCTTCTGCAGCATTTGCCCTCGGTGCTGATGATCACTGTCAATGCTTCACATTCCCAGAAGCTGTATTATCAAGCACATTGGCTCTGCTCGTGATGATTCAGAGGTGAAAATGGAATATCAAGGGTTAACTGTTGAAAACGGATATGCATCAGGGGTCATACGATTAAACATTGAGCTCATCATTGCAGTGTAAACAGACTGCAATAATTAGACAGCTGGAATTTTTGAATAATCAGACACCAATAAATCCGCATGTAAACACCATTTTCCATGACCTGAATCCTTTCGTTTTTGGAAAAATAATCTAATTTTGATGTGTAAGTCTAATTAGGGAAGGTGGATTGCATACAGCAGTCTGCAACTCATGAAATGAATACATTTGCTGATAAATTTATTGCATTTATAATTTTTTCATTATTGTTTGAATTTATGTTGTTTTTTGTGAAGGATTGACTTATTTCAAGCTTCGAGGTTCTGTGTACTCTTCTGTAACAGTCCATCTGAAGGGCCCTTTTTTTTACACACAAATGGCAGTGACTAAACATATGACACCTGAAGAAGTCTGCATTAGTGGTCAGATGTGTTTCTAATAAATACAATTGTGGATTGGTTGTGAATAGAAAGAAAAGACGATTTGTCATTTGAGACCGTCATTTGCTGCGACCAAATGTTTCCTCAAAGGAAATTAGAGCCTTAGCGGTGTTTGCTAAGGCAAATATCTCTATTTGGATCAAATTAGGGTTTGGGGATTGAACATAACTATAATGTAACTCATCCTGCAGCATTTGTCCTACATTTTTGAAATAAATAGGCTTGTTAACTACTTGTTAACTAACCACCGGCAACATTTTTACAAAAGTTTTATGGCCCCCCAAAATATTTTGTTGTTTCAATGTGATCTTGCAATATATCAAAAGAAAGATAAGAACATCTGCTTTTACACACAAAAAAGTGTTTTATTTTAGCTTAATGTGTTGTTTTTTTATCAGCACTTGCATGTGGGTAAGGTTGATTAAAAAAAAGCAACATTCTGAGCAAAATGCTAAGAAAATCATGTTTTTTTTTTTTTGTCAAAGACTACATCCAGAATGCATTCAGAACGATGATCAAAAGACAAATGGAGTAGATCAAAGTTGACACAGTCCTGTAGTTCTTCCTGGGTCGACATTTCATTCAGTAACATTTGGCAGTTTTATATGCCGCTTTAAGAGATAGTTCTCCCCAAAATGAAATTTTTTTTCAGTAATTACTCAGGCTCATATTTTTCCAACCCTGCAAGACTTTTGTTCATCTTTGGAACACAAATTAATATATTTTTGATTAAATATGAGAGCTGGATCACTCCTCCATAGGCTTCTAAGGGACTGAAACTTGCCTAGAAAAGTTATTAAAGCTACACTGTGTAAATATTTTAGTTTATTCTTAGCTAAAAACACTTAGTTCTTTCAAAAATATATGAGCTCATTAATGTATATTTACTTCGTTCAAGTAATAATATTCTCGTGAGTGTATAATATGCCATTGAAAATACATACGGATAAGAGGTTCTAATGTCGGTCGACATGTTGCCCCTCCATCTTGAAGGTTCATTAGCCAAATAGGGACCGTTAATTTAAGCTTCGCCTTTCGCGTTTACGTTTCGGTTAACACTCAAAGATGAGGTAAAACCGGAAGCCATGATAATCTTGGACTACATTGGCCACCGTAGGAGTTAAAACAAAATCGGAATTGAGAGGAGCAGAAACTAATATTCACTGGATGGTCATATACCTTTTCACCGCTAGATGGGGGTAAAAATCACACAGTGTAGCTTTAAAGACATCGTTAAAATAGTCCAAGTGACTACAGTGACTCAATCTTAACTTTATCAAATGATAAGAATACTTTTTGTGCGCAAAAAAACAAACAAAAATAACGACTTTATTAATTTCCTTCCCATGTTACACTACGTGATCTCAAGCGCAGTGCTTCTGTGTTGTATGTCACACGTAGGCTCACTATGGCCGATGCTTGTCATGTGTGTGATGTACAACACAGAAACGCGGCGTCCCTTTAACACAATTCCCTTTAAACTTGCACCATTTTCAGCAGCCCAAAAACACTGTTTTCGTGTAAATGAATGGTCAGAACGCATAAAATGTTGTGCAAAGTGAAAAATAAATGTACAAATCCCATAGATGTGCAAAAAGAACCGACTTTTTTAGCAACACTCTTTCAAACACTCTTGACAACCTTTCAAAACACCCAAGCAATCGCGTAGTGACACTAAGCTACATTGAAGTAACTTTTGCAGGACATATTTCTTCAAAACATTTTAGTCTTTTAATATTTTTGTTTTTCTTTATAAAATAAGGCCATAAAGTTAGATGATTTGTAAACCTAGTGATTGTGCCAATAGGAGAGTTTAACATGCAGTCTTGTACACTGTACATTTGAAAGCGTTTAACATTTTAGCTAGTTCCTCTAACTGTTCATAAGTCGAAAGAGGGTAACTCAAGAGTTTGCACGATAAAGAGGCTGAATTCTGAGCTCAATTATTTCCCTGACAATCAACCATTAGAAGAGGACTGACACTGGCCCTGTGTTTTTAATGACATTAGTCCCTCAACCACACAACGGCCAGAAAAATTAGATGAGTCACGCTATTGCTCTCTGCTCAGTGAAGGACAATATGCTGATAAGTTAATTGCTACCATAATGAACCAACAGGTTATGTTGCTGCTGTAATGTCATCGTGCCTCGTCTTCAGATAAAAGTCTTTTGTTGTGGGGGGTGTTGAGGCTTGACAAACTATCGGTGCATATGAGAAGCTGTCGACACCTGATTTCAAATAGACTATATATTTTTTTAATTAATGCTTGTTTTATAACTCAGGAGAATGGCTCAAATTAAACAGTCACTCACTCTCCTCTGAATACAAAACAGAAGCGCCCCCGCATTTGTACTCTCTTGTGTTTTATATATCCTGAGGGTATGAGAGGCTTTTTGTCAGTCTTGTAAAATGACAGTGAGATTGCGTACATGTGGCAATTACGCCAGAATGGATTAAGTACAAAATCTGCAAGTGTAACAAGACTTTATTCTATTATTCATTCCAAATTTCATAATATATATATTTTTACTTTGTGTTTAAGGAGAATTTATCTCTATTCAAGCCACAAGGCATGCTGGAAGTGTAAGTAATGCAGCCTGCAATTGCATTGCCCTGCATTACTAGAGCAGCCTGCCAATTTAGACAAAACCATCATCCTTTCTCATACCATCCCTTTGTCTTTCCTGCAACAAGGATAAATACTTACTGTCAGAATCCAACCTCCCACCGTATCTAAATGACTGGAATGTTGCATTTCACCTTCCGAAGTGGTCAATTGTGTGTAACTAATTGCCATCTTTGTTTGTTCCTCCTTCACGAGTCTGTTTTAATGTTCTCTGCAGTCAGTAAATAAGAATATGTTGTTATGAGGTGTGATTGGGTGCATGCGCCCAAATTTTTGGCAAGCAGCCTGGAACTCTGTTGGCGCAATTGTTTGAAGAGAACTCTTAGTCCTGCAAGTGAACCTATCGACCAACTGTAAATAATTCCCAGCAAGGGCAATTGCAAGTTTTACAATGGATTATATTTGTTTTTTGATAGTCATCGTCCATGCAGTGTAGGTGTTTAGGGTTCAACTGGAGTGCAACACATGGAACAAGTGAAGAGCTCTTTTCCAAAACGCTATAAATCCATTTCAATAGTTTTCAGGAAAACTACATTTTTTACCTAGACCCACACATTTTGTGAATATTCAAATTATCCTGTTTAAATGTTTTATTGGTTCAGTCTGAACATTTTGAACAATAATTATTAAATCAAACAACAATATTGTTAATGATAATTTAAAAGTTAATTTTATTTTTTTCCAAAACGCTATAAATCGAAATAAACCTCAAACAAATAGTACCAATTTCAACATATGCATGAAAAAAACAAATTATTAATACCAATTTCAACATATGCATGAAAAAAACGAATTATTAAAAATGATCAATATATGATAACGATATTCAAAAAAGGGATGGGCACCCCTCCAGCACATGCACACACACACACAGGCTACATAACATGTGAGCAAAGCGGAGCAGCATGACGCTTAAATATAAGTTAACAAAAAAACAAAATAAACATTTCACATTTGTTTTTAATAATATTACATTACTTATTTTTATTATTTCATCTATGTTGAGTAGGCTATGAAAAGGGAACCGCATGAGATGAGTAAGATAGGATCAAAATTCAAAAGCTGCCCAATATCGGAAAATATTTGGAGTGCGTCAGACATGATTTTGACCACTTATTAAGTTTTGTTTTGTAGAAAGCTTGTAAATTTCGTTTCATATAAATTGTATCTTCATTTTAATAAATGTTTCATCGACAAATTGACTGGATTAATACATTAGAAGTAAATATCAGACAATATAATCAGGACACAGAGGCGCGCAGGTGAACCGGAGCGCGTCTCATAATATGAACCGAAACACCGCGATGCTTGCCTCACACAGGCCTGAGAACTAAGCTACAGAAAGCTTTAAATATCTACTTTTAAACAAAACAATTAAAAACTAAAATAAATTGGCAACTCTCTGCGTATGTAGGCTAATTCGAAGTATGCGTTTCTCTATGCGCGTTCACTGCGAAGATGGCGAGTAAGCATCATCAACTTTATCTTTGTTGCTGACACTGACAGAAAACACTAGTTTATTAATAAACAATTCAAATGTTTCATGCATAATCATTACTTTTGCCGGTTCTTTGTGGCAAGCTTTATGCATACGTTGAGATGCGGAATATGCAATTAAAAACGCTCATATGGTTTCTCTCCCATTTAATTAAATCAATATATGTGATTACTGATAATACAAATGGCTTAAATGATCTACTACTAGTCGACTAGAAAACTAGGACTCATTTTGAGGAATGAATGAACATAATAAACCTCTGTTCAGAGTGCCGCCGTGCTGGATTGTGTAGAGCGCTCATTGAATTTGAGGATTTATCGTGTTTAGGCTAAAAACAGGGCTGGTGCTTATCGTGGTTTGGAAAGAAACTGTATCTTGCAGTACATTTTAAACAAGGAAATATAGCGATTCGGCATGAAACGTTGATAGAGCAGTGAAAGGGTTCTGTCCGCAGCAGAATGACACGACAAACTCATTTTTTTTTTAAATGTCGTTTAACGCGTTTTGGAAAAGAGCTCTTCAAGTTCACTTTGATAGTCTGTTGTGTTAACTCTCCATAGAGCGCTACAATGCTGTTTCAGATTTTATAATCCTGCTCATGTTACCATAGAGTGATTAATGTTTAATGGCTTTAATTTTTAAGAAACATATGCTTGTACCTTTTGTTGTGTTCATAAGTGAATTGTGTTGTGACTGCTATTTTGAAGAATAACCAAATTCCTAGGTTGAGCCTGTAATTGTGAAAAGAGATCAAGTTGATATTACCATTAAAACGAGGACCGCAGCACAACAGATCAGCATTGTAAATGCCATGATTGAGTTGGATTTTGACTCTCAACCAACTTTTGTTTGTATCTGAATATTGTGTAATGAAATACACTAACTTTCAAAAGTGACTTTTTTTAGAAGCTAATACTTTTATTCAGCAAATGATCAGAAGTCACAATAAAAATATTTAGAAAGTTACAAAAAAAATTATATTTAAATTAAATTCATTTGAACTTTCTATTCATTAAAGGAGTAGTTCACTTTAAAAAAAAAAAAACTTTTGCTGATAATTTACTCACCCTCATGTCATCCAAGATATCCATGTCATTCTTTCTTCAGTCGAAAAGAAATTAAGGATTTTTATGAAAACATTCCAAGATTTTCTCCATATAATGGACTTCAATGGGAACCAAACGGTTCAAGGTCCAAAAGACATTTTGAATTCGTTCATTTTTAAGAACAAGTTCGAACAGGAGAGTCACAAGCGCGCATCACAGAACAGAGCAAGGCGACCATTTGAGCTTTTAAAACTTAAACTTTGTTATTTTTTTTTTAAATGAGCGATCGTTTCGTTTGATAAGACCCTTATTCATCATCTTGAATCGTTTAAAGCCCTTTGAACAGTTTGCAGTTTGCACTGAAACTGTCTTTTGAACCTTGAACCGTTTGGTTCCCATTGAAGTCCATTATATGGAGAAAAATCCTGGAAAGTTTTCATCAAAAACCTTAATTTCTTTTCAACTGAAGAAAGAATGACATGGATATATTGGATGACATGGGGGTAAGTAAATTATCAGCAGAAGTTTTTTTGAAAAGTGAACTACTCCTTTAAAAAAATCTAGTTTCCACAAAAACTGTTTTCAACATTGATGATCATAATAATAAGAAATATTTACAAAATTGCAAAATTTGCAATGCTTCATGGGATAGGTAGTTTATTTATCGGACTTCTAAAATGATTTTGTTTTAAAACAAAGTTTGCTTTGTGATTCATCTCAAAGCTGGTTGGTTGGAATCTGAAAATGCCCAAATCTTCCAGAACCCAAGTGTAGTCTCTGTTGTGCTCTATAGCTTTTAGAGCTGAGCAGCACAACACATGCATTCATAAACATGCAGTGACAAATCCTCAATCAGGCGGAATGAAATCTGATCTCAAAGCTGCGATCAGGTATATCTGAGGAAATGGCGATGCGTAAATGTGTTTGCAGGAGGTGATTTCATGTTTCTTTAGGGAACTGCATGCTTCTATGCCTTTGTGTGAGATTATGAGAGTGACATGCATGCCTCATGTGATGTCTGCAGATAAATCACCAGCCAGTGTTTTGTTGGAGGAAGTGAGCCGTTGGGAATGGGCATCTACTGACAAAATACATGATTAAAGGAAGGCCACCATGTTTCAATGCATCAGAGGTGCTGATTAGCATTGACTTTCCAGAGCTATCAGCATTATATTATAACGGCATTTACAAGACTCAAGGTCTATTTTATGTCGACCGTTAGAAGGCCTTAATGTATTTTCCATTCTGCTTGTGTCTGATGCATTTTATCTCATTTTTGGTGATAAAATACTGTTACTCGAGAAATAGTTTTTTTTTGTGTGTGTGTGTGTGTGTGTGTGTGTGCATGTTTATAGGAAACACTGAGACACCTTTGTTGAATGGATCAAGACCAGCCATTAAATACAGTGTTAGGAGAATACAGTTGACTGTGAATAATAGTGCACTTTTAATTATGGGTTTTCACAGATTGTTTGCCTGGAATTTTGTCACAGGGTTCCTATTCAGTTTGGAAAAGTATGGAATTTTATTTTTTAATTAAATTTTTTTTGAGTAATTTCCAATATAATTTAATATTTTTGTTCCCTATTCAGTTTTCTAAAACGTAAAATTAATAATAAAAAATGTAATTATCATAAAAGCAGAGTGTTTCCATGGAAAAGTTTACTGATCCTTTAGTGATTGTCGAAAACAGTTGAATAAATCCAAGGCACACTTTCATCACGCAAAACTCTTTATCTTTTTCCAAGCAAGTCTTTTTTTGCCATCTAAATCAGACGGTACTTTGCAGTTTGGTGTTCAATGAATATCAAACAAACCATGAATAAAGTATCAAACCAATGTTTCAGAGGTGAATATATGGAAGTTATAAATCATTTTAGGTTAATTCTCATAATGATGCTAGCCAGTTGTGCCCAATCCTGCTGGACTGTCCTGGGGTGCGTTTCCCGCACAACGAGGTAGTTCACTGATTCACTACCATAGTACGATGCATCGTTGGAAAAATCAACTAGCTAGTCACGACTGTTTCCCGAAACCCACTGTCGCAAACTATCGTTCAACCACGCTGGTTTTGCACGTTGTGGAGTAATAACTACTCTTAATGAAACTGTTTGAGATCCAATAAACGCTAGATTTGTTAATATACATTACAGACATGTCCTCTGAGGACTTTGTCTAATTGTTTTCAGTTATTTTGCTTTATTACCAGACTCAATATTTGGCTCGTTCTTAGGCTACGTTCACACTGTAGGGCTTAATGCTCAATTGCGATTTTTTTTTAAAATTCTATTTTTTTGAAAGGCCGTTCACATTTCCAATTAAATGCGACCTTTTGTGATCTCCTGTGTGAACGTGAAATGACCCAGAAGTGACCCGCATGCGCAGAAGAGTAATCAACGGTCAACGACGTCACTTGTTGTTTGCGGAATAGTTCTTTTTTTCCGTATGTTGCGAGCTTTTGTTTTATTATTATTATTGCCACAGCCCATATACAAACACAGACAACAATTATTTTATCGACGGGCAAAGTTTGCACATAAATGTAAGATTTTTCCGATCCTCACCGACCTCGTCATAAAACCCGTTTAATTGATAGTGCGCGTCCTCGGCGCTTTGTCACCGGCGTCCGTGGTGCGACACTGGTGGCTGGTGTTGCCAGATTGGGTGTTTTCTCGCTACATTTTAAGGCATGTTTACATGTGTTTTAGCCAGGTTTTCGCCTGGAAGGCTCTATAGAAATCTGGCACCCTACTGTACGAAGTTATACTGACAGAGAGCGCACGTTCACAGGCACCAGAATGTTCACAGTAATGTTCATCAGGCAGTAATACCCCAGATAGCAAACTGACATTGAATCAACATGGAAATATGACATCGAAACAATGTTGATCTGACATTGTTTTGCTCATCGAATTAACTTTGAACCAACGTCAGACGCGTCATTCTTTCCAAACTAACGCAAAATCAACTTGAAATCAACGCGTTGTTTCAACGTTATGAAAGCAAACCAATTTTCGATTTTCATTTAGCTTTGAAGAATGCCGCATCTGACGTTGGTTCAACGTTAATTCGATGAGCAAAATCAACGTTGTTTCAATGTCATGAGAGACGTCGTTTCCACGTTGATTCAATGTCAGTTTGCTGTCTGGGACAGTATGTTTATTTTGGGCGAACGTGAACTGTCATGTTCGCCCAAAATATGAACGCGTTCATGCACTATCGTTCATTGAACGCGTTCAGGCACAACACTGGGGAAGAGACTCGTCTTCAGCGGCCCATAACAGCGCAGAAACGCGTTGGAGTTAGCGTGTATTGGCTAGCTACAGGTGCGTGCAATGACGTGCGGGTCGGATATATGTGACCTGGCCGTTCAGATTGAAGTCGCATTTCAAAAGATCGGATACATATCGGATTTGGACCACATACCCAAGTGGCCTGGGTCGCATTTGAAAAGATCGGATCTGTGTTGTTCAGACTGTCGTGAAAAAATCAGATACAGGTCGCATAGGGGCAAAAAAAATCGGAATTAGGTCGTTTCAGCCTGCAGTGTGAACGTAGCCTTTAATAGTAGAGCACGTTCGCACATGCGCACTCTTCAAACACGTTACTTCAAATCTTTTGAAAAACTAAAAGACGTAAATTCCATTTGTATGTATTCTAAATAAAAGGCACTGGTTGTACTGAATGTCAGCTTGCTTATTTTGCTCAAGATAAGGATTTATTACGTCCAAATGTCATGCAAAATAGAAACTATGCCTCTGTCCTTCAAACCACACAACTCTGCGATGCTATTTGTGAATGTTTGTTGGAACGATGGTTTCGGGAAACACCGACTCGTTAAAACTATGCTGATAACGATGGAACTGGCGACCTAAAGATGCTTTCGGGAAAGCAGGATTGGGCACCCTTGATGTAAGCGCATGTTATAACATTGAGAAAACAAAAAACAAAACAAAAATATTTACAGATGACTACTATATACCAAATGTAATACTTAACATAAAGATGTATGAACCATTTATGTTTAAATATGGTCTGAAAAAGGCTACAGAAAGGTCTGGAATTTTGAAATGGAAAATGTAGGAACACTGTTATAAATTTGGAACGTGACATTTTCTCCCTCAAATTCAGCTGCCTTTTAATCAGGACACGTATCTTGATTATACAGTATGTCGGAATGCTAGAAGTGAAAAGATTTGGGGAGGAATTGATTAAATATGAAACTTTTTAACTATATTGAACAGCAGATAAAATATCTCTACTTTTCAGTGCTAAAGCTGCATTGCAGAGGAAGACGAGGACATATTTCCCCTGGAACTGACTTTTGGAAATTGCTTCTTTATCAAAACATTGTACAAGTAAATCTGTCTTTGCTCTGGGCTGTATCTCCGGTACACACAAATATGTGTGATGTGTTGCATTTAGATTGGAACAGTTGTGATTCCTACCATTTTTAAACACCTTAAAATGTTTTGCTGTCTCAATTTTCTAAGAGCAATTTATTTTCCTTTGATGTCAGTAAGTAGTTTTTGTGCCCAGTTGAGGAATTGTGTCTGTGCTGGTTTCTGCTAGTGCGTGACATCTTGTCTTTTCGGCATGTTTAAATCCCTTAAACTTTTGATTGGCTGCTCAAAATTTTATATCAACTCTTTCGGTTTTGTGTGCAACGAAATGTTTTTGTGTGAGTATCAAATTCTCTATCTTATTCCGTGTGAGTGACGTAAAGGTCAGGGATGTGTGGCTAGGCTGTCATTAGCCAGTACCTCATATTTGAGCTGTGAATTCACCCTCATTCAACATTCATGCTGTCTTTAAGTTTTAACGAACATTCATCATGCCTCAGGCTGCCCACATGCGTAAAATGTATCACTTGCATGACGCTGACAATTGGCAAACAGGTTAATTATGTGGGTCTTGCTTCTAAAAGGGTTGCTTTTAACTCTATAGACATATTAAACTGAAGTTAATATGAAGTGAACATGAAACAAAGTATTGCAGATCCTAACAAAACATTGAAAGCATTACACAAGAGCACTCAAGGTTAAGAGGTAATGGGCCAGATTTACGAGTGAAAAGTTCTACTCGTGATCTACTGATGACAAGACACAACTGGATCATTTCCATAACGACCAACACGTGATCAAAGCGCAAATGGGAGTGAAACGCAATCTACCAAAAGCAGCGCCTGGTTTAAGAAATGCTTTTTTTAGGGGCCAGAAAAGAATGCTTGACTAGCGCAAACCTTAGTAAATCACCTTGCATGATTTATTTAAATGCTCCCAGCCCGTTCTCATCCCAAGGCGTCATATACTGACGCTTTTGACATTTCGTCTACATCCAACGCACATGGCACCCTTTATTCACCATGGTCTCTTCTTTCTTCCTTTTCCCCTATTATTGTTCGGTCTGAAACGGCGCCTAGTGATGAATGGTTGTTGTCTGGGTGGAAATTCGGGAGAAAGATCGGTCCGGGAGATTTTCGGTTGGGCCTTTGAAATTCGTGAGTCTCCCAGAAAAATCGGGAGGGTTGGCATATGTGTGACGTGCAATAAGGTCAGCCACAAAAATGACCTTTTCAGCTCTTATTTTTCCATTGCATGTCAATAGTAAATCCTGACATTAGTTTTTTAACTCCAAAAGAGGGGTTGCGCTCAAAATGTCAACGGAAAACTGGTCAAAAGTAAAGTTAAACACAATGGATAATGTTGCAACCTGCTATCGGTTAAACAAACAGGTAGCCCCGCCCCAAACTCACACTATTGGATGTGGCAACATGCCAGTGTTTACTTTTGCTGCATATTAAACTGGGATGAGAGTTGGCATTGACAAAAATGACACATATCATCTAACAGTTTTCTCTGTTTGATTGTAATTAAAATGACATTCACATTTGTTGAACAACATCATTTTCTTTCCTCACGGGGAGTGTCTGTGAAGGTATAAAGGGGCTCTGTTGGTGGCACCCTAACAGACTCCATTAACTTTCATTTCCACTGTCATCCATTCTAAAGTGGGCCGTTAGTTTGGTGCATCAGGGTAACTGATCGGCTAATCTGTCTTTGATTTATGTGCAAGGAGAAGGGAGGACTTAGCACAGGGCTCTGAAGGAATTGATTACTGACATGGTTAATTGGCTAAACCCGCTGGTACACTAAGACAGGCTTATTGGAAATGTCAAATCAAGCACTTCATTTGCATTCATGATGTATGGTGTCTATTCTGGCTTCTGCCAATGCAGCATTAGCAGACACACTTTGCGATGGAGCGAGGCTGTGGTTTCAGACTACCGTTGAAATCTCGTAACTGACCATCTGTCTTTTCACTACTGCAGCTCTGTACGTTTATGGACACTTGATCGCAGTGTTGGTTCTTTGCATGCTCACTTAAAATAGCATGATGACGGTGAAGTACACTATGTAATTTCTCACACCATTATGTGCCTCTCTATAGTAATTAACTCAGTTACACTTTGTTATAAGGTGTTATTTTTACAGTGTAATGAATTACTGAGGAATATTAACCAACTGCATGTACTTACTATAGGGTTACAACATTTTGAACAAAAAGCTGAGAAAATCACATTTTTGTTAAAGAATACGTCTGGATCGGATTCAGAACGATGATCAAAACATAGATTGAGTAGATTGAGATCATCAACACCCCCGAAGCAGCACCTGGATCGACATTTCGTTTGGTAATGTTAGGCAGTTTTGATTCATATGGTGTTGAAAGTTTGATGATCAGGTTATTTTTACCTGCGCATAAGCAATGCTTTTATCGCTTGTTTCTGCTTTTTTTTTTTTTTTTCAATGTTTTGACCCGGAGATTCTCGATTCTTTCAGAAAACGCATAAAAGCACCCCCTACCATAAAACAGTGAAAACATTGATCGCCGGGAATTTCTGTCAATGGCAGGAAAGCGCTGTTTTCATAAATGATGGCAAAAACCCATTAATTGCAGGGAAAGAGTTAACATGAGTTACAGAGCAACAAAGTTACATTTTAGTTCTAGTTTTAGTTTAGTTTAGTTCATCAATCTTACAATTGGACTATGTATGCTAAACAATATATTTGTGACTTTTAGCATACCATTATTATTATTTTTTTTAAGGAATACTATTATTTTTTACAAAACTATGTTGTAAAGATGCATGGTATTTAAATTTGTCAAATGGCCCGGAAGTCTTACGTTTTTTAAAATACACACACTCTAAAAAATGCTGGGTTGTTTCGACCCAATTTTGGGTAAAATATGGGCAATCCCAGTCATTGGGTTAAAAATGTATTTTAAAAATGTAAACCAATGGCTGGGTTTGTCCATATTTTACCCAATTTTGGGTTAAAACAACCCAGCATTGTGTAGAGTGCATAAAAGTAACAGTAACTGTTCATTTCTAGATAGACAAGAGTTGCCAGCTTTACATACTAGGCTGAAGTGAGATTTTGAACACATGGGCTGAATAACATGTGCCTATTTGCCATCACATGTCAGCCCGTTCTCATCCTTTAGCGTCATATAGGTGACGCTATATGACAAAACGGCCAAATATTATGCATGGCACCCTTTATCGTTAAAGGGTTAATTCACCCAAAAATGAAAATTCTGTCAGTATTTACTCACCCTCATGTTGTTCCAAACCTCTATGTGTTTATTTGTTCTGCTGTACACAAAGGAAGATATTTGGAAGAATGACATTGTTTTAATCAAACAGATCTCATTCCCCATTGACTACTTACTATGGTAGTCAATGGGGAATGAGAGAAGGCAAAAGCACCATCTTTATATGACTCCAAGTTCAAGATTTTTAGTGTTTTGAAAATCTTGCCCTCTGGCAAAGCTCTCACCTCAATTCACATTTATCTGTATTTAAACTTGAGTAGGGAATGTCCAATACTGTCACTGTCGTCATTCAAGAATTCGACATTCATTTCAAGACAAAATGTCACGTTAGCTAACGAATAGTATTATTCCATTATATGTTATGACTTTGCAGCTAGCGTCATATTTTTCACCTTCACACATCTCTCTCCACTCGCCTACCTAAGCATCTGAAAAGAGATTGCATGAATAGGCATTCACTGGAACCCGGCAGGCAGAGAACATATTGGAAATACTGCATGGCCTGCAGGACTGCAAGAGTGTGAAGGACGGATATTGAGTGAAACATAGCTTCATTCAATAATACACACAACATATTAGTTTCTTCTGAAAACATCTTTGTTGAAATTGTTTTTCTTTGTTCGAACACATAGGGTCTTGAAGTATTTCAGGTTCAAAATACAGTAAGTTAAGCGGTGTTGCTAGCAGCTGTGTATGGTTCAAATCAGAAATGTGCAGGTTTCTTTGTTGTTGATCATCACTGATATTACTTCTTCTGCACAAAAATGTGTTGGAACTGTGATAGCGGTGAGACTGAACTTCTGCTTGTGTGTTACTATTGTAATTCAAATGCACCCACTTAATTTTTACTTAACTTTACAATTGGTGCACTAATGTGGATTAATTCATGCTTAACTGATGCACAGATCATTTTGAGTTAATGTATGACTCATGAAGATCTAAACCATTCATTAATGATTACTGCATCAGCAGATGAATTGATTCATTAATATTGTAAATGAATTGCTATTGATTAAATTTAGCTTCATGAAATAATTCCTTAACTTAATCATAATGATTTGCAAGGATATCATTATGTTATGACTTTTAATTGATTATCTGTGAATTAGTTATAAGCATGAATTGTTGCATATTAGTGCACCTGTAAAGTGTTACAAATTATTATTTTAACTATTTTGTTTGCCTATGTTATAAAGTACAGAACTTACTGGCTTTACATGCTGATGACATGCGCTGCTGATAACTTTGCACAGACAAATTTAGTGTGTGATTTTATAGTTTCATATTCACACATTGACTGCATGCGATGTGCCAGTAAATTAATTGCGACTTATCACATATATTTTCGGAGAAAAGCCCCCAAATTAAGACAAATTCAAACTGAACTGAATCTGAAATTTGAAACCCTAAAATGATTAACCGAAATAAATACAAACTAAATCTAATCTAAAACTTAAACTGAAAAAAATGATATAGATATATGCATGTTAACTTTTTTTCTTTTTAAACCAGAATAACAGTCTGTGTATATGGTGCATGCATAATCAGAATGACAAAATATGACTCTGTGGTGGTGTAATGGATTGTATTGTTGTATTGCTTAACATGTATGTTTCACATTCCAAGATACAAGTTGTAGCATTTATTTTAACAGCTATAGATAGATTTACTTTCCAACTAGATAGTGAATGACAGTGACTGATTTTAAATCACAAAGTCACTTAACCCTCAGGTGCTCTTCAATTTTTGAAAAAATTTATGTTTTGAAATGTTAAAAATCACAGCTTCATCGGAATGTTACGAAACTTGGTGACTTTTATTCCATTGGGTATGTGAACACACAAAAAATTGAGGTCATGATCCGAGCATGCTAAGTGGTCGTAAAAAAAATAGTCACACTTGTGCTCTTCGGTCAAAAATGACCGACCATAGGAAATGAATGGGAAATTGACAAAAACACAAAAACTTTGAGAATTTTTGTGTGTACAATCTACAAATCGGCCACGATGCAGAAAAAAAGTGCTCAGCGTTGAAGGGGTGACACTGTAAAACATCAAGAGTTCAAAACAGACATACCCACCCCTACGCACACACACACACAAAACATAAACACACAAAAACACCAATAAATTGTGATTAAATAAATCTGTTTTGAATATTTAAAAATCACAGCTTCTTCAGAAAATTACGAAACTTGGTGACTTTTATGGCATTGGGCATGTGAACACACAAAAAAATTGAGGTCATGATTCGAGCAATTTAAGTGGTCGTAAAAAAATGAGTCACGCTTTTGCTCTTCTGTCAAAAATGACAACCCATAGGAAATGAATGGGAAATTGATACAAAAAAAAATTCTCTGAATTTTTGTATGTACAATCTACAAATCGGCCACAATTCTAAAAAAAAAAAAAAGTACACCGCAAGAAAGGGGTGACACTCTACAACATCTAGAGTGCAAAACAGACACACCCACCAACACAGACACACACACACATACAAACACACTTTTATACACATACACACCAATACATTTTGATAACAAAAAGTATGTTTTGAATTTTTAAAAATCACAGCTTCATCGCGATGTTACGAAACTTGGTGACTTTTATGGCATTATGTATGTGAACACACAAAAAAATTGAGGTCATGATCTGAGCATGCTAAGTGGTCTTAAAAAAATAGTCACACTTGTGGTCTTTGGTCAAAAATGACCCCAAAAATGGGTTTGGATGGATCATTGTGATCTCTCTTTGTTTTTCTCCCACTACTGCTGATCCACTGTAGACACTGCATGTGGACCAAGTCCTGTCCTTCCCGGGCTTGGTACAAGAGGTCTTCTTCTTGCTCTCTGGCATCTGGCTGTTTTCCTAGTATCTTTAGCTGATGGCGTTGGACAGTTTGTTTATGTTAGTCCACCAAAATCCAAACAAAATGTAGTAAAGCTTGGTCCACTGTTTCGGAAAGAGAAGGGCCCGGTCATAAACTGGGCCCTGGAGTGTTTTGTTCACCACAAGATTACGTATATAGTGTATCTCAAAGAAACTGCGTCATTTGAAGAACCATAAACAGTTATATAGCCTTACACACACACACTGCGCTGTGTAACTATACTAAACTTGATCTTCATGAGTGTCAGATTTTTGTGTAATGAGGAAAAAATATGACATTCATCACGCCGTACAGTTCTAGTCATTAGAGCAGAAATGATCATCACACATTACAGAATCCAGTCTCAAGGGCCAATTGTTCAGGGCTTAACAAACAAGCTTTACTTCACTTCCATATGAATTAGTTCAAAAATGTCTCCCTCATGGCCACAATTTCCAGTCGTTAATGTAAATCTCGAATAAACAAAGACAAGGAATAAATTACACATGCATCAGGAACTAAAGTTAAGAAAGTAACGTCCCTCATTAATATGCGTCCTAGCCTGGTGGAAGGAGAGGACAGGTTTGTTTAATTGAAGTAATGAATTGTCTCATTGTGTTTGGTTTGATCAAACTGTGGCTGTTTTTTTTTAAAGACTATTCCCTCCCTAATCCAGCTCAGGCACTAATGTTGAACAATGCTCTAATAAGATATAGAAAGTCTCATTTTGCCTGCTGTCATGTTGATTTATTCTCATGTCTGTATTCATGATACATTGCCTTCCCTGCCTCCACAAAACTCTCTGCATATGGTTGCATCTGTCAGAAAGCCTTTGAGTTTTTTGGGAACAAAATACCAGCCCACAGGTTCTGCTATTCCCGACTGGGGCTGAAAAACATCACAAAAACATATACAGACAAGCACACAGATGGATGAAAAGCCATGTCAAAGACATGCAATGATGCTTTTCAACAGTGAGCTGGTAATTTGCTTTTCGGTCCAAACATGTGGTTGTGATTTTACTTCTTATTTGACGTTGTCATTAGTCCAAAACGCTAGCACGTGCATAAATCTGTTAGATGTTGAAATAATGTATTTTCTCATTTTGTTTGAATTTAGTTCAGAGCACTTTTCTCGTTGAATTTAATCAGGGGATTAACAGATGGTGTTGCAACCTGAAGTATATTTTATGTATCTGTCTGTATGTATTTCAGGAAACGTGTCACATCTATTCTTTTATTTAAATGCATTCATTCTGACTCTTTAAGCAATGCCTAGTTACATCCAGTATTAGAAAAAGTCATTTTGATTTCCCCAAGTAATACATAATGAATACGATAAAAACAAATGTGTTTTCTCATGCAAAATAGGTGTAGGTAATTGGCTAAAATATCTACCATTCGTTCCTAAATTTGAATAATATTTTAATTCAAAATATTTTGAATATGTATGACCCAAATGTATCGCAATCATGTTTGTCAGACATTTTCCAAACTTTTCTGCAATTAAAATTGAATATTTTGTGCTCTGTCAAAGTTATACTTCTCAATCTAGACAGGTACTGCATATACATGTCAATATACAATTCAAGTAAATATACAATTTACAAAGGGTTTACATAAGTAAACAAAAGCATACATATAAATATGTACAGACCCGGATAAGCAGGCTGTCGTTAGTAAAAGTGAATAATAACATTTGAACAGCAGATGGGATGTGATTGTATCTAATGAAGTGTAGGTGTTTGAGGGTGGCCAGCGAAACCTGATGGTTAATTGATAGGCGTTTTGTGTGGAAATGGGGATCTTTTTGAATGTTGGCCATTGTTTATGATGCTGCAGTACCACTTACCAGCCACTTAAACCCGTTGGTTGTTTGCTCTCCTAATGATATCGGTAAAGTACACTATACATATAAAACCAGATCCCTTCCTTATTAAATTAAGCCCATTTCCTTTAGCTTGGCAGGTACTGCTTTCTGCAGGGAGAGACTGTCTTATAGCGGGAGACACCTGTTCCAGTGATGAGACCTGCAGCCCGCGCCTTCGGACCCTTCGCCAATGCGTTGCCGGGAACGGCAGCATGAAACTCGGTCCTGGGGCCCGCAGTCAGTGTGCAAATGCTGTCTCTGCGCTGTTGTCCAGCCCTCTGCACGGCTGCCAGTGCAGACGAGGCATGAAGAGAGAGAAAAACTGTCTCAGCATATATTGGAGTCTCCACCAATCTGGAATGCATGGTGAGTAACACAACAATTCCTTTCTTTGTATTGGGGGGGGGGGGGGTTGATTGCGATTTCACTTTTTTGATTTTAAATAGTGTGTAATGTTGCTGTTGGTGCATGAACAGTATCTGCAAAGTTGCAGCGCTGAAAGTTCAGTTTAAGCAGAGATATCGTCTTTTAAATATCAGGAAGTATATTGCCTACAAAAACGACTCAATTGGGAATACAGCTGGGTTTTAGACGTCACTAACCCATACATTTACATCAACCCTCCCTCCGGAATATGAAAAAAATGGCATGGCCATATTTCTGCGGCTCGCCGAGTGTGTTGTGTTCACCCAGCTGTCAGGTCTTCTGTGTTCGAGCTTCCCACGGACGCTGTACTTCGTCAACAATGGATACAATTTATGTTCGATTAGGTTCCTGAAAATGACAATCGTAATTTAGCTCTCTGTGCTGCGCATTTTATGGAAGACAGCTTCCAGAATCCCCACGAATTCAATGCCGGATTCAACAAGAAACTGTTACTAAAACATGAAGCAGTTTCAACTTTAAAACCAGAGGCAGCAGTTGTTGGGCCACAACCTGTAAGTAGGCTAAGACTTAATCATTTTAAATGTATTTGCATGTATAATTCCAGACGTAGCCTTGTGTTTTATTTTTTTCAAATGCCAGCGCTGGCTTTAGCTCTAGCCCAGAATGAAATCTCACTGATATGTAGATTGTAAAAATATAAACCCATTTCACACTTTAAAGAACCCTTTAAAAATCAGGCACAGACAAAACATCTACTGTGATATAAGTATTTCAAGTGCATGTAGAAAGTTTTAGATTTGTAAGAATACACAGCAACTTTTGAATGCAGTCAAAGCTGTGGTGTATTGTAAATGGGATAGTTCTAACTACATCTGCTATCAAGTCACACCTTATGACATTGTAAATAAAACTTCATTATGCCTGTTTTTGATTAAAAACACCTAGTATTGAAACATAAAAACAGAATAAAAACAGTATTGCTGGACTCCACATGATTCCCTAATATTTATTGTTCTCTATAAAACATTTAATAAAGGATTTCATTTCTGAAACAAGGTGTTTGTTCTTGCAGGGCTTAACCTGGTAGAGAACTATCCATATGAAGCAGTGCAGAAAGGCTATGACTTTGTCCGTCTAGCCTCCATCACCGCAGGTAAGATCAATTTAATACAATATGGCAATTCACTGCACAACCTGACTTTTTAAATAACGCTTTAGTAATGCAAAACTGATATACTAAACAATGAAAATCCTCTTTAATGAAAAAGAATGTGCGTAGAATGTAATAGAATGTAAAAGAAACAATGTAAAACCTTGACGTACATGTGAAGGGAGAAAAATGCATTGCAATGGATGTAATCATAACATTTAATTTCAATATGTGTCTTTATCTAGATCCTCTTTGTATTGTGACTGATTAGAATGGAGCTTATGGGTTAGAAAAATACTTAATTAACAAAAAAAAGAACAGTTAGAAATAATTAAACAGACACACATGCACACTGGCAACACACAGGGACCCTATACAATAATCTTAACTTCAAATATCATGGTTCCCAGAACATCTCATTATCATGTGTATTAGCAGTGCAAATGTAACTCCAGTGTGGGAGAGTCTCAGTCGTTGTGTATTAGCGTTGCTCTGAAACTTGTTTTCATTGTCATTTCCTTTAGTTATACCCTTGTTGTTTCTCAGCTGTCTTGGAAATTAGTCAGTGTCTCGTTTGTTTGTTGAAGCTTTGTGTCTGGACTGGATTGTTCATCTCACAAAGAATCAACAAAGCTTTTATCTGAATGATATGGACAGACATTCTAGGCTCTTCTGTGATTATTAATGGCAATGAAATAAAATGATTTCTTGGAAAGATGTTTTTTACTGCTTTCCTTTTCATTTGTTTCATCTCCTTTCACATCAAGAGGCATTTCCTTTGGTCGTAATGAGTTGTGCCTCAGAGTAGTCTGCTTATTTGAGTTGTCTGAACATCTTACATTACCCCTGCATTTCCTTTTTTTCAGAACATGATGTTTTATTAACAAAGTTCGGGAGGAGCCCGTACAGATAACCATTTAAATTAGTGCGACAGATGGTGTATGTACCCTCTGTCCCTGCATCCCTCCACCACCCCATATCTTCAATCATGTACACTCTAAAAAATGCTGGTTTGTTTTAACCCAATTTTGGGTAAAATATGGACAAACCCAGCCATTGGGTTAAAAATGTAATTTAAAAATGTAACCCAATGGCTGGGTTTGTCCATATTTCAAAACAACCCAGCATTTTTCAGAGTGAACTGTTCAGATACTTCAGAGCCCTCCCCATCGAACAGCAGGCCAAATACGCATAATTATAAAAAAAAAAGTCATAATGACAATATGAGAAAACTGTGAATGCTACATATTCTAATCTTCATTATCATAATTTCAACTCTTTTCGAAACATTTTATTCTCAAAAATGAATTTTCGCAATGTTACAGTTTTATTCTCAATACTTTTAACATGCCACTAAAATGCAGTTGCAGATTTACAGCCTAGGCAGTGTTGCTAAAACTATTTGACTTTGGGTCTTTTTGTTTTCTATATTTCTTTTTAGTTTAAAACTAAAAAGAAATATAGAAAACAAAAAGACCCAAAGTCAAAACACTGATTTAATGAGCCAAATGTAACATCTTTTAAATATCAATAGAACCTTATAGCAATAGAAGACTGATCCAGCCAAATTGGTCTTGAAAAGAGGAACAAGGTGCTGCAAAGAACCATTGAAGTCTGATGTTTTGATGTATCCGACTCAAATCCATTTAGTTGTTTGTAGGCTGAACAGCAAAAAGCCTCACAGAGATTGACTGTCAGCACACATTCTTCAACTCTCATTTAAATACAAAGTTTCTCACAGTTTTGACGCTTTCCCAATTTGCTCCTTTCCATTTGTAGTCCCACAAAACCTTGTGCATTGAAAACGGCCACTCATCTCTACTCACTCTGTGCCGCTGTATGGTGATACTTATTCTGTCCCTTATGAGTCAAAATGTCAGGATGGACATGCAGTTTCACATAATATTTTCATCCTCTTGTCATATGTCTATACTGAACATTATTTAGCCAAACCTTTGACCTGTGCTATAATATTTGAGACCCGATCAGTCTTATCATGAACTTGGGAGCATTTGGACTTTAAGTGCTTTCACACTAGAACTTTCGATTAACAGTTTTCCAAACTCCCAAATCCGCTTCAGAAAGGTTGTCTGGTGTTGATTGGTTTTGTTGATTTGTGTACTTACATTATCCTATCAATGACATCATTACCTTGTTAACCTCAATTTCCGGTTATATTTTGAAGAAACCATGGAAACACCAAAGAGACTTTAATATATTATGTGATTTATTACAAAGGTGAGCAACTATTTGGAAATATTCATTGACAGAAAACCAATAATTGTTTTACAGCTTAACACAGTTAGTCTTTTTGTTTAAGTTCTTTTTTCTTGATTTACCATGAGTACAAAGGCGTCATTAAGCTACGTCTTTGTGTTGAATAAACGACCTCTAGTGGCGAAAAATTACATAGTGTGCCTTTAATGACGTGCGCCTCAGCCTTCTCCTGCTTTGTCATTACATGATGAGTTCAGATGCAAAAGCCTCTAAGTGCCATTTGAAATTTTCTTCTAAAATGATCATTTTTATCAAGCTTGTATATTTAAGTTCAGTAATTTCACTTAAATGGCAATGAAGATTACCTATTAATTGCCATTTAAGTGAACTTAAATATACAAGCTTGATAAAAATGACCATTCTAGAAGAAAATTTCAAATGGCATTTAGAGGCTTTTGCATCTGAACTCATCACATAGTAACAGGGGTAAACAGCTGCCACTTTAATGACAGAAATGTACAGCGGGTTTGGACCCAAATATACCGTGTAAACACAATCTAATTGTGGCAGGGAGTGGGAGGAGCAATCAGACCAAGTAATTAAATAGAGTGTGAAAGCACCCTTAGGCTCAATCCCAATTCACCTACCCCTTGTTTTCGAGTGTAATCCTTGACCCTTAAAACAGAGTTACAACATTTATTCATTTAGCTGACACTTTTATCCAAAGCAACTTACAAATGCTGTATATGTCAGAGGTGGCACGCCTCTGGAGCAACTAGGGGTTAAGTGTCTTGCTCAGGGACACATTGGTGTCTCGCAGTGGATTCGAACCCGGGTCTCTCAAGCCAAAGGCATGTGTCTTATCCATTGTGCCGGTGATCCACTGCGTCGGTGATGGCTCTGCTGTTACAGAGTTTTTATAGAATTTCTCCATGACAACGACTGACAATCAGCGCAGCTGCTCTTAACTTTGAGGAAACATGATGATTATAACATTCCTTCCTCGAAATGTATGTATTTTCTGATTCGGAAAGGGAATTTATTAATTTAAATGAGTATAGTATTATTATCAGAGTAAATAAAGTGCATGGTGATATCATCTGGCACTGAATTTAAATGTTTGCGAAGCCATCTCGCCGGTGTTTTGCGATGCATTATGTGAACTTTCTCGTAGCCCTCCGATTGGAAAAAATCTCAGTTTCGAGGGCCTAGCCCTACCCCTCGATCTCAACAAGAATCAGGACACCCTACCCCTAGACCTGAACTCGCAAAACCAAGGGGTAGGGCCAAGGGATAGGGGCAAGGGGTGAATTGAGATTGAGCCTTGGTCTTGTTTCAGATTTGAGACTGATTCCATAACTGCACTGTCTGAATCATTCAGACCCTCTTCAGGTCTCTGTCTTGCCTCGACCCTCTTTTTCTTGACTCAACCTACTCAAGTCTCGGCCTGGACTCTGGTCCCGACTACAACCAGGGCCAGAGGGGAGAAAGGTGGTGACGATTCGGCATTCCGATTTCCTCAACATAACTGGAACGCAATTTCAACCAAGGGGCACCCATAACACTGCCTTTGACTTTAAACTTTTGAACCTTTGATGGAGTAAAGTCTTGTCCAGTCTATTCTGGCCAATAACCACCCATTTAAACAGGTAGAGACTCTCTGACTGACACGTAAAACAACCAACCCAAGTTCATTTTGTTTTAGTTGGTGCTTAGGAGCAAGTGCATCTAAAATGAATCATAGCGCAGTAATAAAAAATGTGGCAAAAATAATTTATTCTCCTCGACTGGCAGTACAGAAAACCAATTTTGTCATCAGAATTTTGGTTTATACAATGAGGCTGAGACCAACTGGATATTATCTACACTGTGTGACCAAGCAGACCTGATTTTATCACTTCACTCAGTCCTAAAGATTGAATTTGAGAAACATTTGAATTCTCCACAGATTCCGAGGTCGGGATGACAACAGTGAACCGCTGCCTGGATGCGGCCAAAGCTTGCAACATCGACGATGTGTGCCAGAAACTGCGCACGGAGTATGTGTCAACATGCATCAAGCCATCCACCAAGTCGGGTTTGTGTAACCAATCAAGGTGCAACAAGGCCTTGCGGCGGTTCTTCGACCGTGTGCCTCCGGAGTACACCCACGAGCTGCTGTTCTGCCCTTGCAGTGACATGGCCTGTTCGGAGAGACGGCGACAGACCATTGTGCCCAGCTGCTCCTATGAGGGAGAAGATAAACCCAGCTGCCTCTCCCAGATGAGGATCTGTAAGGCAGACTATGTTTGTAGGTCAGTTTCGGAGGCCTCTCCTCTCTTTGAGCTTGGACGGGCACGTACCATGTGGGCGGCAAGATTAAAAAAAACTCACCTTACGTGCACTCTTTTCTCAGGGCAAAGGAAGCTGTGGCTTTTCTATAGCTGTCTAGAGCAAAGAGAGTACTCATGTATTACTGCAGATAAGAAAAGAGCATTTCTTCAAATTCCTTGTAATCCATGTCTGTAAAAATGCCCATTGGACAGTCAAGCTATGATAATGTTTTCGAAGTAAAGCTGCAAACCCGTGCCAGATAAAAAGTTAGAGGAAATCAGATTCAACATCTTCATCAATACTTTATTGGCATAATAATGACATACTATTATGGATCCCCAAACAGTATACAGCAGAAACTATGCATAACAGAAATAAAACCATCTGTTGATGATTCATTGGTATTAAAGAGAGGATCTAAACAAGCTTTGAAGGTTGTGAGGTAGCATTTTCTCCCTTCCAATAACAGATTAACTGACTCAGATGTCTTAGTGAATAATGTCAAGAAATGCAGCATGGAATGATTATGAGGATGACTATATTTATCAAAGTCGTTGTCATTATTTTGGCATTTAAATCAACTGGTCGCAGGTCACTGGCAGTGTCATGGAAATAAAAAGAGTGAATTATGAAAAATCAAAATATCTAAAATTAGTGAGTCTAAAAGTGGGGGAATATGCTGCCCATAATGTTTTTACTTTTGTATGTGAAAAAAAAGTTTCTGTTTTGGGATGTCATTTGATGTCCAGTTTATTTTAAAATGTATTGTGAAGTGAATCCAGTTGAGAAGCAGATTGACACCATGTTGGTGATCGTCTTCATGTCTATGTCAGTATGGCTGACACACTTATTAGGATGTTTCTGTCTACTTGGTTGCTGCCCATACATATAACAGTTGTGTCTGTTCTTCAGGTCTCGTTTGGCCCAGTTTCAGTATGACTGCCAGCCAGAAGAGCAGTCTGCCAGTGGCTGCAAGCAGGGAAACTATGCAGCATGTCTTATTGCTTACACCGGACTGATAGGTGAGTATTCTATAATTGTTCTGCAACTCAGTATAGCAAAGGATGTTCATGTGATTGTGGCTGTTTCTTTTTCGTGTACATTTAAATGGAGCAAGGCTTGTGTAATTAATTTAGAGTGTAATACCTTTGTTATTCATTTCCTCAAAGATACACAGGGACACCTGTGTGTCTGTGATTAGAGACTATAAAACTACCCAGGCACTTTCAAAGTCATGGAGAGATTGATTTCACTTCCCTATAAAACAGATTGAAAGTGATATTTTTTATGAGGCTTTTTGTTACCTAAACACTTTCTGTTTGTTAAGTTCTGCTTACGCTCATTTGATATATATTGAGCAAACAGAATCCCCTAAAATAAATTGCTTTTTTAAACAAAAACTTTTTATTCGACAAACATACTTTTGACAGGAAATTTGAAATATAAAATATTATTATATATGTATACTGTATATTTATAATTCATTCATATAAATATACAGTGTGTGCGTATATACTGTATGTGTATATATATATATATATATATATATATATATATATATATGTATGTGTGTATATATATATATATATATATATATATATATATATATACACTGATGATGTAATACTTCTCCTAACAAGGCTACATAGCAAGGTTTGGTAAATTAAAGACAAAAACAAAACGAAAAAAAAAAAAATAGCCCATGATTTATTCACCCTGAAGCCATCCTACCATCCTTTCAGACGAATACAATCGGAGTTCTATTAAAAAATGTAGTGTTAGAAAATATCCATATTCAAAACTTTATCGACTAAAATAACTAGATTCCAGCAGACGGCCATACACACTACTCCTACGTCATACATCATCAAGTGTTACTCTTTATTAACCTATGATGGCTTTAGGGTGAGTAAATCATGGGCTAAATTTAATTTTTGGGTGAACTATCCCTTTAAGATGGCAAGCAAACTATCACTTCTTGTAATCAACCTGTTGAATGCAGGAAAAATGGGTTTGAAAATGAAAAACGAAATGAAAAATTATTTGGTCCCCATGAGGAAAGCAGCCAATAAATCATACAAAATTGTGTTCTTTCTTTTTTTTTTTTTTTTTTTTTTTTTGAAAATGTAAAAATGGAAAGGTTTTTAGGATTAGGGGATAAAATATACATTTTGCACAGTATAAAAATCATTATGTTTGTGGAAATGGATATACAGTGTATATATGCTCTTTTGTGTAGTGATCATGTAATGGAAATCACAAAAGTCACCATTCTCACACAGGCCTTTTGGTATTGCAGGCAGCTCAATCACCCCAAACTATGTGGACAACTCCACATCCAACGTGTCTCCATGGTGCTCGTGTTCAGCCAGCGGGAATCTGAGAGATCAGTGCAAAGACTTCCTGAACTATTTTACAGACAACGTCTGTCTAAGTGAGTCATCTGTCTAAGTTAAATCATCTGTGTCAGCCATCATATCTGAGTCATGAACATCTGATATGTGACTGGACATTCCATGTGTAGTCTGGCATGTGAACTCTATGGTCATTGTTAGTCAACTAAGTAATATCAGGGCAGAATTACAGGCTCTCTTTTAAACCCTTTCAAAAGTTCTGAACTTTAAATCCAGAAATGAATCCCTATATGCATTAAAATAACGTGCAGATTTCCAAATGAAGGCCACGGCTGTTGACAATGAGGGGAAATGCATTTAAATTACTTTTAGCTGCCCATAAACTTTTTAATTCTTTAAAGTAGAAGTTTATATTAAAGTTGAATGTCCTTCACAGCAGCACAGAACAGTATCAAATCTCCTCTTGCTATTCACTACACCATTAGTCATACGTTCTCTGTTATAGTGGATCACATCAAACTAGTGTTCAGCCCCACTGCACAGAAAACCGAATTGCCAGCCTGCCTCCCTCACACGACAGAACATTTCAGAAATCCCCTAATCGGTCTCTCGCTGCTTGTATCCTGATTCTCCATTTGAGCAGAACTGCAACATTTAAAAAAAAAAAAACATTTGAGAGTGACATTTTTTCAGATTTTCTGTCTATGGTTTGTGTTGGAATTTATTCAGTAACAGGGTTTATCCATATAGGACTATGATAAGAATTGTTAAGATTAATTATAATAATTCTAGGGTTTGCCTTCACCTCACCCTTAACACCAAATTAATGTTCGTGAAATCTATGCTAACAGAATAAATGGGCTTTTGTATTCCAAATACAAAATTGCCCATTCTGGCAAAATTACACTTCTTGTAATCAACCTGTTGAATGCAGGAGAAATGGGCAGAAATGAAAATCTGATTTTTTTTTTGGTTCCCATGGGATCAAAATGTTGTGCACTTATTTACCAAAGGTGTCAGTGAAGAGCTTGAGAAATGAGACATGTGATGGAATGACATGTGATGAGGATCCATCATGCCTTGTTACCACTGTGCAGGCTGGTGGTGGTGTAATAGTTTAGGGGATGTTTTCTTGGCACACTTTAGGCCCCTTAGTGCCTTAGTGGGTATTGTTTAAATGCCATGGCCTACCTGAGCATTGCTTCTGACCATGTCCGTCTTTTTATGGCCACCATATACCCATCCTCTGATTATTACTTCCAGCAGGATAATGCACCATGTCACAAAGCTCTAATCATTTCAAATTGGTTTCTTGAACATGACAATGAGTTCACTGTACTAAAATGGCCCCCACAGTCACCAGATCTCAACCCAATAGAGCATCTTTGGGATTTGCTGGAACGGGAGCTTCGTGCTCTGGATGTGCATCCCACAAATCGCCATCAACTGCAAGATGTTATCCTATCAATATGGGCCAACATTTCTAAAGAACGCTTTCAGCACCTTGTTGAATCAATAGCCGCGTTTCCACTGCCGGGCTAGGGCTGGGCCAGAGCTAACAGCGAGCCGGGCCGAGCTAGTGGCCTCGGGCCTCAAGCACCAGGCTTGCGTTTCCACTGCCGGGCCAGTAGCCCCACAGCGCTGCCCCAGACCCCACCCCTAACACGCCTTTCAGGATCAAACGTCATAAAACCCAACCCATTTCAGCGGGTATTATGAATTAATTTATTTTTTAAATTAGGAAGATAGCATGTATATTAACTCAACTGCCGTAGTGGCTGCAATAGTGTCCCGAGACCAGTACAGGCGATTCTCCATTTCAAGCAGCGATTTTTTGCGCGATATAACAAGTAGGGCTGCGGGCACGTTTTCAAGTTATTCATTAATCGTTAACCGAGGCCCATCGGTTAATACTCGGTGTAGTGTGCGCGCCGCAATCTCGAGATACAGATTTTTTAACACCTTTAATAACTGATTGGACCCCATTTGAAACGAAATTAATTTATAGAAATAAAACGCAGCAAGTACGGAGCAGTTAAAGCCGCATTTCCATCACCCTTCAAACTGAAATTGCCAATTGAAAATAAGCAAAACGTCCATTTCACAAAAACTCCGTGTCTGCAAATAATAATAATAATAATAATAGCATCATCATCATTATTGTAACATTTTATTAGGCTGCATATGTAGAAGACGCCTTTATCCAAAAAAGGAACAGAGCACAAATAAACACAATATTTTTGACAAATATCAGCGCATATCCAGTGTGTGTGGAGCACGCACTGATGGCTGCGAGACGCCCATGTGAACAGTTTCATTGCATTTCTTTCAGTGGAAACAACTTAAAATACTCTTTAATTTCTGGTCATACAGAAAATAATAATACATTATTCGCAAATAAATTTATTTATAACAAGAAAACGTTGTGCTTTAACAATTAATCAAGACGCGCTTCATGATCTCCGTGAACTGAAGCGCGAGACCTGAAACAGCCACCGCATTCGAATTTGTTCGTTTTAAATTGGACATTTAAAGTTTTAGTCTACAGGGGTTATATCCTTTGTAGATTAAAGCTTTAAATGTCCAATTTAAAAAGAACAAATTCGAATCGAAAGCCAATATCTTCTATGTTTATGTAGCTTAATTTCTCTCTAAATGTGCATCCGGAGATGGAGATATGTTTTTAGCCGAAAATCATTTAGAAAACAATAGTTTATTAATAAACAATTAATGCCTCGTTATTTTATATTATTTTATTATCAGACACATTTATTATAGCCTATAAATCCCCCATAAATCCCCTTTCTGTACGGCTCTTCTCATTCAGCACTGCGGGGAAAATATCATTTCCAGGTTCTAATTTGGCCTCAGAAAACCAGTAAAATATATATATTTTTTCATATTAATTTGTCAAATATTTTAAATGTTTAAGGGGCAAAAAAATCAAACAAATATCTGAAAATTCGTCGATATGTAGCTATATATAGCCTATATATTGTTGCGCAGCATTTGGCATAGGCCTACAGTTCAAATTAAAATGTTATGCAATTTTAAACGGTTAATCGGTTAAACATGGACACCCCTATGTGCATCTTGCTTCAGATCATAACGTTCCATAACACCGATAAACTCCGCCTTTTACCTTGAACACGCCTCTAGCCCGAGCTGGCCCCCTCTGGCCCAAGGTATTCGACGGGCCAGAAATCCTGGCCGTTGGCCCTGAGGAAGCCCCGATCAAGCCCTGGAAGTGACAGTGGAAACGCGACTGGCCCTGGCACGCACTAGCACGGCCCGGCCCTGGCCCGGCAGTGGAAACGCGGCTAATGCCACGTACAATTAAGGCAGTTCTGAATGCGAAAGGGGGTCAAACACAGTATTAGTATGGTGTTCCTAATAATACTTTATGTGAGTGTATTTTCAAATAGCTGAATTTTTACGCCAGTCCTCAGTGTCACATGATCCTTCAGAAATCATTAAAATATGATGATTTGATGCTCTAAGGAAACATTTCTTATTACTATCAATGTTGAAAACAGTTCTGCTGATTAATTTTTTTTTTAATTTAAAAAGAACAGCATTTATTGTGTAACATAAAAAATGTCACTGTCACTTTTGATCAATTTAATGCGTCTTTGCAGAATAAAAATATTAATTTCTTTAAAAACAACAACAACAAACAAAAATCTTACTGCCCCAAAACATTTGCAATTCAACTAGTGAAATGTGTGAGTTTGTTTTCTAAAAACACACACTGCCTATATACTGTAGAAGAAACCCCCATGAATATGCAATATTTAGGTCATCTGTTGCAGTTTGCCATCTGATGTTGAGCAGGCTAGAGACATTTAAAAATGTGAAAAGCTATCTAAGTGCAAAGCTCTCTCTGATGTATGCCAGAAGCCGCAAGCATTAATGAATCTCTGATTGATATTCAGCCCCCTCTCAGTCACACTTCTCCAGTCCCGTTCCTGCGTTTCTGAAGGCCCTTATGTATTATATATAGCAATTCATCAAAACAGTCCATTTCGCTGCAATATTCTGCTCAGTCCTGTTCAAACAGAGATCTCTTACATGAAGCAACTCCTCAGACCGCCAAATGGCAGCTCTCGGAGTGAGCGATGTGAGCGGATGAGAGTGATGTTTGGTCAAGCCACTCATCTGTGAGTTAATGAGAGGATGTGGAGAGGCAGGTGCAGCCGTGTGGCCTGAGCAGAATACAGAGCGCCCGAAAGCGTCAAGCTCTTCTCAGTCCGGAATTCAAATAGGCGTCTGATAAACGACGCAGTTGCGATTGGAAATAGTGTCTGTTTCACTCAGAGCTGTGGATGTCTTGTCTGTTACATGAATAGGGAACGCTCTCCTGACGTTTGGGAATGGAATGGATTTCACGCCCACTCCCCCCCAACTGCCGCGGTTAAGTCCTGTGACGGACAGAGGGCCACGCCGGACGACTCCAGCGTTTGTCACCATGGAGACCGAACAGAACATTCTGAGCCCAGCTAAACCCACACAGGTGAGGGTTAGAGATGTAGAGCAATTTGGTTTTTGAGCTTCTAACTACTTTGATTGACGTGTGGCACCAAAGAAACTGGCTTTTTACACAATGAAGAGGTATTTCATCTGAGATGCTGAGAGATTGCAAAATTGGGCTGATTTCTCTAGACTAGAGCTTTATGCCCTTATAAAATGGCAAATGGGGATTCTCTTGCAGCAGCGGTCGGGAGCCTTTTTTGACCAAAGAGCCATTTGTTCATTTTCGGTTGATGCCGAATTTCGGTTGATTTTTACCAAAAGAGCCTTAGCAATATTATTAAAACACATAATTTCCCCCCCAATAACTTTGTTAGATCCATAGTCGACTAAAAACAAACAAATAAATATGCAGCAAACAATAAATCATCATTTGCTAAATGTAATTAATTGTGTGAGATTGACTTACCAAATGAGGAGCATCAATCCTCTTCAGAGTTTGTGCATGTTAGTGAGTGAAGAACAATGCACAGAGTTTGCTGTGTTTACATTAATACTCACTAAGGTGGACTTTTTTGACATATTTATGTGTATATTTGACCGCTTAAAGGGTTAGTTCACCCAAAAATGAAAATTCTGTCAGTATTTACTCACCCTCATGTTGTTCCAACCCCGTAAGACCTTCGTTCATCTTCGGAACACAAATTAAGATATTTAAGATATTAAGATCGCTCCTGCATACAGTCCATAGGCTTCTTGAGGGACTGGCTCTTGCTGTCCTCGAAAAGTCATTAAAGACATCGTTAAAATAGTCCAAGTGACTACAGGGGCTCAATCTTAAGTTTATCAAACGACGAGAACACTTTTGTGCGCAAAAAAACAACAAAAATAACGACTTTATTTCAACTATTCGTTTATTTCTCCCTCTGCGCGAGTCAGGTTACTAGTTTAATAGCGTAAGCTTCTGTTATTGTACGTCACACGCATCACACACACATGACCAGCGTCGGCCAATAGTGAGCCTACGTGTGACGTAGCTCTACGCAATCACACTACGTTAACTGACTTACAGGCTCATGGAGAAGGAAGTGATAGTTGAAATAAAGTCGTTATTTTTGTTGTTTTTTTGCGCACAAAAGTGTTCTCGTCGTTTGATAAACTTAAGATTGAGCCCCTGTAGTCACTTGGACTATTTTAACGATGTCTTTAATGACTTTTCAAGGACAGCAAGAGCCAGTACCTCAAGAAGCCTATGGACTGTATGCAGGAGCGATCTTAATATCTTAAATATCTTAATTTGTGTTCCGAAGATGAACGAAGGTCTTACGGGGTTGAAACAACATGAGGGTGAGTAAATACTGACAGAATTTTCATTTTTGGGTGAACTAACCCTTTAAGGCCAGGACACACAACCCGATCTCACGGGAATTTGTACGAATTTTACGAGGTGGCTACACTCGTATGAATTAGTATGATTTTTGCTAAATTGTACATATTTTACAAATTGGTCAATTCATGTGAATTCGTACGAATGACCTACCCCTGACCATCCGTATTGAAATGAAAAGAAAGCATGCTGAAAATTGGTGTGCACCTGGTAGGTCAAAAACATGAGGGGAAGCGTTAGGATGATACAACATCAGCAATTACAGACATTGGGATTAAATTTGTCAGAAGACCATTGACTTTGCCGACAAACAGTAGGTCATTTGCCCTGTAATTATTTCAGAGGTTGTGTGAGAAAAACACAGAGTTCAGATTCAGATGGGATTAAAATCACAAAGTATGTCAGTGAAACACACATTTCTCTAATGTGGGAAAACTAGGGAAAACTCTAATTACCTGGAAAACTAGTCCCGTCCAAATAGGGCAAAAAGCTCGGAGCGTGTGCACAGAAAGCAGTAGCGGTAGCGGCTTATTGCACTTTTAATATCAAGCACATCCCACTCTTTACTTTCTCATCATACCCCATTCTTTATTAAGTTTCTTTATTAATATCTGAAAGCTGCACAGATTATCATACGGACGTGAATATGACACATTTAAAGGGCATAAAATGTCTCTGCGGCAAAAGCAAAAGTCCCCTTTTGAAATTTTTCGAAATGTCTCGGCACTGCAGAGCACCATTTTTAATAAAAGGATGTGTTTAGTCCAGTCACTTTTGTTATTTACATTTAAATGTTCACTGCTCTTCTAAAAATCTGTATTTTCGCCATTACCACAAACAAGCCATGTAGCCTGAGTGCAGGAGCTCAAGCTTACCATAGAAATGTATGCGATTTGCCTTTGATTTCTGTCTTGACACTTCCGAACAGCATTGAATACACACTTTGGCTGGTACAACTTGACATATATTATTCTTCTAAGCTGTTCATTAACTTCAGTACAACAAAGGAATAGTGATTTTTCTTCAGAAAGCTGATCTCTAGAGATGTGTCTAATTTTTTATAGTTCATTTGTTGGTAAAGGGTATGGAAGCTTGTTTCTGCCACAGAAGATAAAGGTAATTGCGACTTTTTATCTCACAATTCTGACTTTTTCCTCACAATTGTGAGTTTACATCTCGCAATTCTGACTTTATTTCTCAAAATTGCGAGATGTAAAGTCAGAATTGCGTAATATAAAGTCGCAATTGCTTGATATAAAGTCAGAATTGCAAGATGTAAAGTAAGAATTGCTAGATAAAAAGTCGCAATTGTGTGTTATAAAGTCAGAAATGCATGCTATAAAGTCAGAATTGTGAGATTTAAACTATTCTGAGGGGGAAAAAAGTTAGTCTTTTTTCCCCCTTAGAATTGGCCTGATAACTCGCAATTGCGAGTTTATATCTCACAATTCTGAGAAAAGATGTCATAATTTCGACATATAAATTAAATAAATCGCAATTATGTGTTATAAAGTCACAATTGCGAGATATAAACTCGCAATTGTTAGAAAAATGTCAGAATTGTGAGATAAAAAGTCACACTTTTTTCTTTTTTCTGACTTTCTAACACGCAATTGTGACGTTATATCACGCAATTCTGACTTTATATCTCGCAATTCTGACTTTATATCACGCAATTCTGACTTTATATCTTGCAATTCTGACTTTTTATCTCCCAATTCTGACTTTTTATCTCCCAATTCTGACTTTATATCTCGCAATTCTGACTTTATATCTCGCAATTCTGACTTTATATCTCGCAATTCTGACTTTATATCTCGCAATTCTGACTTTATATCTCCCAATTCTGACTTTATATCTCACAATTCTGACTTTATATCTCGCAATTCTGACTTTCTAACACGCAATTCTGACTTTATATCTCGCAATTCTGACTTTATATCTCGCAATTCTGACTTTATATCTCCCAATTCTGACTTTATATCTCACAATTCTGACTTTATATCTCGCAATTCTGACTTTCTAACACGCAATTCTGACTTTATATCTCCCAATTCTGACTTTATATCTCGCAATTCTGACTTTATATCTCCCAATTCTGACTTTATATCTCGCAATTCTGACTTTATATCTCGCAATTCTGACTTTATATCTCCCAATTCTGACTTTATATCTCGCAATTCTGACTTTATATTTCGCAATTCTGACTTTATATCACACAATTCTGACTTTATATCTCGCAATTCTGACTTTATATCTCCCAATTCTGACTTTATATCTCGCAATTCTGACTTTATATCTCGCAATTCTGACTTTATATCTCCCAATTCTGACTTTTTATCTCGCAATTCTGACTTTATATCTCGCAATTCTGACTTTATATCTCGCAATTCTGACTTTCTAACACACAATTGCGACTTTATATCTCGCAATTCTGACTTTATATCTCGCAATTCTGACTTTATATCTCACAATTCTGACTTTATATCTCGCAATTCTGACTTTCTAACACGCAATTGCGACTTTATATCACGCAATTCTGACTTTATATCTCGCAATTCTGACTTTCTAACACGCAATTGCGACTTTATATCTCGCAATTCTGACTTTCTAACACGCAATTGCGACTTTATATCTCGCAATTCTGACTTTATATCTCGCAATTCTGACTTTATATCACACAATTCTGACTTTATATCTCGCAATTCTGACTTTATATCTCCCAATTCTGACTTTATATCTCGCAATTCTGACTTTCTAACACGCAATTGCGACTTTATATCTCGCAATTCTGACTTTATATCACACAATTCTGACTTTATATCTCCCAATTCTGACTTTATATCTCGCAATTCTGACTTTATATCTCGCAATTCTGACTTTATATCTCCCAATTCTGACTTTATATCTCGCAATTCTGACTTTATATCTCCCAATTCTGACTTTATATCTCACAATTCTGACTTTATATCTCGCAATTCTGACTTTATATCTCGCAATTCTGACTTTATATCACACAATTCTGACTTTATATCTCCCAATTCTGACTTTATATCTCGCAATTCTGACTTTATATCTCGCAATTCTGACTTTATATCTCCCAATTCTGACTTTATATCTCGCAATTCTGACTTTATATCTCGCAATTCTGACTTTATATCACACAATTCTGACTTTATATCTTGCAATTCTGACTTTATATCTCCCAATTCTGACTTTATATCTCGCAATTCTGACTTTATATCTCGCAATTCTGACTTTATATCTCCCAATTCTGACTTTTTATCTCGCAATTCTGACTTTATATCTCGCAATTCTGACTTTATATCTCGCAATTCTGACTTTCTAACACACAATTGCGACTTTATATCTCGCAATTCTGACTTTATATCTCGCAATTCTGACTTTATATCTCACAATTCTGACTTTATATCTCGCAATTCTGACTTTCTAACACGCAATTGCGACTTTATATCACGCAATTCTGACTTTATATCTCGCAATTCTGACTTTCTAACACGCAATTGCGACTTTATATCTCGCAATTCTGAGTTTATTCATATCTCGCAATTGTGAGATGAAAAGTCGCAATTATTTTTTTCTTTTTTTTTATTCAGTGGCGGAAACAAGCTTCCATAAAAGGGTAAGAGATCTGGCAAGCCACATGACTTCTTTGTAAAAGAGCCATAGGTTCCTGACCCATGTGTTACAGTAAAACCAGGGCTGCATGATTGAAAAAAAAACAAAAAAAAACAAGATTGTGATTTGGCTTAGTGCCATTACCAAACTTGCGATGACTGTATTTAATGAAGTCATCGCAAACTTTTAATGAGAAGCATTTAAAAAAAGAACAGGCCGTTGTCCTCTTGGGACAATTCCATGTTGCCCCTTAATTGGAAAGTTCATTTCTGACCCTGGTGTGAATATAACCAAACCTACATGAAGCCATTCATATTTCTGTTGGGTAATACAAATGTAGTCTAGATTGCAATTCCCATTGTAAACTAGACTGATGATACTTTCTCTTCTTGTTCTTCAGGACTCTGTAAAGGTGAGACTTTGGTCTGACTCCACTGCGTCCTTCGACACACACCAGAACTCTGCTCGAGCGTTTGCTGCGGCGTCGCTACCTGTCTGGATTTGTATCTTTCTTAGCATCTGTCTCAGCTGTAATGAGTAAACAGACTAAAGACTTTTAGGACATCTATTCTGACGGGCTCATGAGTTTGAACAGTCTGGAACATATTCAGCTACAGAGCTGAAGAAATCGGCCAAACTGGCCTCATTTCTCTAACACTGAAGTCATCGTGTTTTTTCTGTTTCCGTGGAACCGCCAGTAAAACCAACAGAATCTGAATTCGCAAGGCACTTTTGTAGAAATGAATGTGGTTAGTCAAACACAAAGGCCAGTGGAAAATGTACCTGTACATATGTACATAGCGTCACACAGAGTCAATATGAAACTGTGCTGTTCATTGAGAGTTTCAGTGTAGAATCATATATTTTTGTGGGGGTTGGGGTGAGAGCAAATTCAGAAGACTAGATTCAACAAGTTTCTAAAGCCCAAATTACCTTCCAGCACTCCAAAATCAATTCTTGATGAAATGTGGAGCGGAGAGAAATGAAGCTTTCTCTTCTGTCTTTTATAGTTCCTCATGCATCACTTCAACCATTTGGAGATCCCCTTGAGGAAAACAGGGATTTAATATCATTCTGTTCAACTTGACTGAAGAGAAGACATAGGCTATTTCTAATCAATAATGGAATGGTAATGCCTTTAGGTGGAAATAAACAATACTTTTCTCAAAGTTCATAGCACAAAATCAAATGCAGTATTTGCTATTTGGACATAAGCTACTTCAACTAAACAATCTTCAGACATTGACTTAAGACATTGTTCTGGCGTCATCACAGCTGATCTGCTTTATGTATAATATGGTGTGTTTATAAGGAATCCCGGTGGTTATGATCATGAACATTAGGGCTGATGATGTGGGAATGGGGTAGGAGAGGTGTTTGAGGGGTCCCGCTCCAGGCCCTGGTAAGAAAGCCCTTGGTATTTTAAAGGCTGGGAATCTCATTATGGAACATTCTTTGGTTCATCTTCATCATATGGCACTAATAAAAGATGCTGGTTCATTTAAAGCCTGATGTTGTTCCTTTGTGACCTTGAACAAACTGGCACAAAAATGTGGAAAAGTTATTCAGGTGAAGCTCCACACGGTGTGTGTCTTTGTCAAAAACATGCTTGGGGCCAAATGTGTGGAGAAACGGTTATTCATAGCGAGAAGAGAAGCTATAGAGATTCCATGTCCGACAGAGAGATGGTTTATGGCCAGGTAAATCAAGTGAACTGTGGCAGGGAGATTATTTGGATCTCAAGAAGGGAAGAACATTTTGTCAAAACATGAGCGTGCAAAATCCATTAATTCCACAAAGGTATTATTTGGGGGAACTCTATTATTTTTCAGTACCACAAAAAAAGTTCAAATTATTTGACTACCTTCTAATATAAAATAGTAAACAGATAAAAATGAAATATACTATGCTTTTACATGTATTCTTTAGTAAAATAAAATAAGTGTAATAAGCTCAGTACGCATAACCTAAAAATAAATCTGTTCGAAATTGACCAGTTTGGCGAACTATACTTTCTCTTCATCTATTGTCTCATTGGTAATGTTAATGATAAGCAGAGTGATGGTGTTCTAAACCAAATTATGAGTGAAATAACTCAAGACATTCAGTCAGCTGCTTTCATCATGGTCTGTTACCCAATTGCGAAGGATATCAAGATCCTCAGACCCACATGGGAAAATGCTGCAGCCCGTCCTGGCCCTGTGCCCAGCTATAATGGAGCTTTTCCATTCCAATCCTTTTTAACACATTTTATTGATTAGACCCCAGACACAGATATGGATTTCGTAAATAAAAAGGGCCATATTCAAGCAAAAAATTATGGTTTATGCTCTTTTTTCTTTTAATTTCCTTTTTCTCAAGCTCATTTCCCAGTTTCATTAGCAATCAGTCTTCATCTATTCTTTTTTTAGCCTACAAACCAGTAAAACAAGTAGCTACACATCACAGTCATACCTGTAGTAATTCAAAAAATCCTTGTATTTATGAGAAGTGTGCAATATTTAATAAATGTCCTATGTGATGTATTGTATACTCAAAATTTTTGTGGCTTATGTTTCACTAAGAGCAGACATTTAAAAAACAGGTGCAACGGCGCAACAAGTACACTGCATCATATTTTGGATTGGTTGCAAAATATTTATAATAAGCCCATATAATCACAGTTCTAGGAGAAAATCAATTAAATCTATTTGCTGAGGTATGTTAAAAGGAGTTCTTTTTTTTTTTTTTTTTTTAAAGAGCCAGAGGCCCCATTTCCAAAGGGCACAGTGCTATAATTCAACCGAGCACCTCTCCGGCCCTCATCCTTCCATTTTCAATCCCAGACCGTTCATTGATCCACCTGAGTGTAGACCCATATCATCACGCAGCGATCCATCTCAATATGATACCGACATCTCCATCAGAGGTAATCGTTGGGTACGTTTATCTGAATATGTGTTGAAATGAAGTATTCAAGCATGTTCTATCTAGACAGCGATCCAGTTAGAGATCTGGGACGCAATTTATTCTGAATAAACACCCTGTCACACTGAGATTATGTACAGCAAAGAGGATAATGTCATTTCACAGCTTTATTTATTTTTTTTTTAAATTAGCTAACTTTCCATATGTAAAATACAACTAAACATATTTTTTGAAAAAAAAATACTTTATACGCTGTATAATTTCACCTCTGCTTTAAATAGAAATAGGCTCAGTGAATATAAAAGGTGCAGGTTATCGCTGACATTTATTCTTTTAAAAAACGTGTAAATCCCTGTACCCTTTACTGTTTAAATCCATCTTTTACTTCACAGAATGAAATGTGAGTATTTCCACAGCATGGCTGCATTGGTTTCATTCATCTCACAGTGAAGATGTCAAAATACTTGGGGTTTCTCAGTCAATGGCTGGCAAAGGTGTCCAACCTTCTGTCATCTCCTGTCTAGATTATGGTCTGTAACCATTTCACGGTATTTACTATTTCATCATGGTATAAACACAAAGATGTAACGTGTCATCGCACAGAGCAAGGATCAGCTTCAAGATCTGAGTAAATCCTTGCTGATGCCATTTCTTTTTTAAATTTGAGAAGAACTTATATGAAGTCAAGCAAAATTGTAGTGACTAGGGACATACATTTTAAGGTTGGCCCCTTTTTTTCTTATGTCTGAATAAAAAAAAGAAAAGAGTTTTATATAGAGTTTTATGAGTTTTTTGAAAGAATTTTTAAAGTTTTTTAGAGTTTTATGAAAGAATTTTTAAATACGTTTTTGAGGTTCACTTATAATGTTAATAATATGAAAACAACTATACAACAACAACAAAAAAACTATATAATTGAAATTATATAGTTTTTTTTGTTGTTGTTGTATAGTTGTTTTCATATTATTAACATTATAAGTGAACCTCAAAAACGTATTTAAAAATTCTTTCATCTGGTGGTAAAAGGACTGGTTATGTAGGAGATTGTACTCTTCTATTATGTGTTTTTGTTCATACATGTCAGATTTTATGTTTGACATTTCATTTTGATTGTTTTGGAAAAAGAGCACTTGAGCACTTGGAGAGATCGTTCTGTTAGATGGTAAACATTTCACAATATTCATAACTTGTTCAAAAATGTCAGCTCTTAGTTGTCCGACTTTTTTTCTTTATTCCTGCTTGTACTAACAGAAGCTGAATATTGGCACTGTAATAATCTCTGTGGCATTCACATTTTTTTTCCCAAAGTTCATCCTCACCTATGATTATAAATCCCATCACAATCAATAAAACTATTCAGGGTTTTGAAACCTTTTGCCATTATAACTGCATCCTAGCCATGTCTATGTCTGTCTCCCATGGATGTTGTCTGTCTTTTTCCCAGTGGTGTGTTTGCATTCAAAGAAGTGACTCGCATACACAACTTTCATTATTTCCAAAGCCATCACTGGCGAAGAAAGAATTATAATCGATTTTTTTTTCCTCTCACTGCTGTAAACATTGTGGCAAAGCTGAAAGCAAAGTCATGCTGCATGTCAACTTAATTTTCCTGGGGTTTTTGTCTTTAGGGTAAAACAAACAGTTTTTTTTTTTGCTCAAATGCTTATCTGCGCACCCCGATATAAGTGCCCACGTTTAATTATTTAGACCATTGTTGAAATCACCCTGTGTTATGTGCTTTCTTGGAGTAGGTAATTAAAACCACACAAATTGCAAATGCAAAGAAAATGTGTGCTGCTTTCAATCTCTGTTGGCTAGAAAAAAAAAAATTACACCCTACATTAAAAATTGATGGATCTTTTAAAAGGGTTCAGAGTCTTATGACTTCTCATAGAATGATCCCACCAATATAAAGACTTTTATATTTCACCAGCCAAACAAAGTAAATGATCTGTAGATATACAAATATTAAGACCATTCAGGCTGTGATTGGATTTATAATAAAGAAAATATGTAAAATAATGGATTGGACATCAGCAATTTGAGATGATTGGAGACATCTGTGGACATTTCCAAATATATAAACATGATTGCAGTTGATATCTGTACAAGCTTCTACTTCGCTGAACTTTAAAGAGTACAGGAGATGAGCATGATCATCCTGACCCATGTTTCTTGTCATTTATTTCTCTAGAGAGTTGTGTCCTGCTGCCCAGCAGCCCTTCCACCTGAGACCTCAGGCACTTCTGCCCCATGCAGCCATTTCTATGCCAATCCACTGGAAAAAAAAACCATGATGACCCAATTTAACCCTGTTCCAAATCTGGAGTGGAATAGTAACAACAGGAAAACTAACAACCAGCATGAGTGTTATGTACATTATGGTCCATGTAGCTTAACAAGAACTGGTTTAGGCTATGTCAGAAAAGAAAATGTACCCATTTAAACTTGTTTTTATTATTGAGTTTGAGGTGTTTTATAAAAAATATCTAAAAAAATAAATATTTGGGAAATAGATTAAAAAAAATGGTGAGAAAAACCATTGGAACCAATTTTAAAATTGGTATCGGCAGGTCAAAATCAATGAAAATCGGAAATCGGAATCGTCCTAGAAAATTGTAATCGGTGCATCGCTAGTTAGAGAGTCAGACTGGTAAAACAAGGTTGTGGTTGCGATTCTCAATACTGGCAGGAAATGACTGAAGTGTCCTTGAGCAATGCACCGCTGTCCCAGCAAAATGTCTGCCCACTACTCTGGGGGTGTGTGCACTAACTTGGATGGATAATTGGTCTTTACATGTCACTTTACTTATTTACTGTATTTACTTATATTCACATACCCTGCTGTGCACGAGCATTGCTGTTCCTCAATTTGTGTTTCCCATTTGAGCGGTCAGGGTATGAGGCGCTGCTGTTTGCGCTGGGACTATAACGTTAGGCTTTAGCTTCAATTTTTAAGAAATTATTCTCCAATCGGTTGCATATTATGTCGTGAATATATCCCTCGAATGGAATCCTGCAGTCCCTTTTGTCTTGCTCTCTCAGATATTTCACTTGTTCGCCGAAAATTACTAATTATCTTATTGGGAATGTCGGAAACCGGTGCATCCACACTATAATAGATGTGCCAGCCGTGAAAGCTTGACAGGCGTAGCAACAGTAATTAGGGAGGGCTGGGCTTAGCGAAGGGTCTGTATATACAGTATGTATCTTCACTTTATAATACGGATCCAAATAATTAGTAAGTAATAGCTCACAGATGAAAGTGTTACTAGATACTTCTGTGGGAATTACTAATTATTTGGATCCGTATTATAAAGTGAAGATCATTGGAACTAACTACAAACCCAATTCCATAAAAGTTGGGACACTGTACAAATTTTGAATAAAAACAGAATGCAATGATGTGGAAGTTTCAAATTTCAATATTATATTTAGAATACAACATAGATGACATATCAAATGTTTAAACTGAGAAAATGCATAATTTTAAAGGAAAAATAAGTTGATTTTAAATTTCATGGCATCAACACATCTCAAAAAAGTTGGGACAAGGCCATTTTTACCACTGTGTGGCATCCCCTCTTCTTTTAATAACAGTCTGCAAACGTCTGGGGACTGAGGAGACAAGTTGCTCAAGTTTAGGAATAGGAATGTTGTCCCATTCTTGTCTAATAAAGGCTTCTAGCTGCTCAACTGTCTTAGGTCTTCTTTGTTGCATCTTCCTCTTTATGATGTGCCAAATGTTTTCTATGGGTGAAAGATCTGGACTGCAGGCTGGCCATTTCAGTACCCGGATCCTTCTTCTACGCAGCCATGATGTTGTAATTGATGCAGTATGTGGTTTGGCATTGTCTTGTTGGAAAATACAAGGTCTTCCCTGAAAGAGACGATGTCTGGATGGGAGCATATGTTGTTCTAGAACTTGGATATACCTTTCAGCATTGATGGTGCCTTTCCAGATGTGTAAGCTGCCCATGCCACACGCACTCATGCAACCCCATACCATCAGAGATGCAGGCTTTTGAACTGAGCGCTGATAACAACTTGGGTTGTCCTTGTCCTCTTTAGTCCGGATGACATGGCGTCCCAGTTTTCCAAAAAGAACTTCAAATTTTGATTCGTCTGACCACAGAACAGTTTTCCACTTTGCTAGAGTCCACTTTAAATGAGCCTTGGCCCAGAGAAAACGCCTGCGCTTCTGGTTCCCGTTTAGATATGGCTTCTTTTTTGACCTATAGAGCTTTAGCCGGGCAACGGTGAATGGCACGGTGGATTGTGTTCACTGACAATGTTTTCTGGAAGTATTCTTGAGCCCATGTTGCGATTTCCATTACAGTAGCATTCCTGTGTGTGATGCTGTACCGTCTAAGGGCCCGAAGATCACGGGCATTCAGTATGGTTTTCCGGCCTTGACCCTTATGCACAGAGATTGTTCCAGATTCTCTGAATCTTTGGATGATATTATGCACTGTTGATGATGATAACTTCAAACTCTTTGCAATTTTTCTCTGAGAAACTCCTTTCTGATATTGCTCCACTATTTTTTGCCTCAGCATTGGGGGAATTGGTGATCCTCTGCCCATCTTGACTTCTGAGAGACACTGCCACTCTGAGAGGCTCTTTTTATACCCAATCATGTTGCCAATTGACCTAATAAGTTGCAAATTGGTCCTCCAGCTGTTCCTTATATGTACATTTAACTTTTCTGGCCTCTTATTGCTACCTGTCCCAACTTTTTTGGTTTTTGTAGCTCTCATGAAATCCAAAAGGAGCCAATATTTGACATGGCAATTCAAAATGTCTCACTTTCAACATTTGATATGTCATCTATGTTGTATTCTAAATATAATGTTGACATTTGAAACTTCCACATCATTGCATTGTGTTTTTATTCACAATTTGTACAGTGTCCCAACTTTTATGGAATTGGGTTTGTAGTAATGACTCAAGTGTTACTACATGATCTAGTCATGATTTGTGCAAACGTTTGAGATTTTTGGTGAACTTTAGTATACTTTTAGAAAATGTCTTTAGTAATAAATGAGTAATTACTAGTTAGTTCCAATGATCTTCACTTTATAATACAAACCCAATTTAGTAATTCCCACAGAAGTATCTAGTAACACTTTCATCTGTGAGCTATTACTTACTAATTCGTTAATAAGAATTTCTTTTAGTTAATAGTAGTTACTAGATTGTTAATAAACTTTTTCAGTAGTTCTCTGGGAAGTATTAAACAAATAGTAATTATTGATTACTTAAAAGTGAGTGTGATGTACTCAACGTAGTCACAAAATCAGAAACCCTCCCCTCAAATTTCAATCACAAGTGGTCATGGCAGAAACATTTGTGAGGGATACACAACTTGTGAAAGATGACAGAATAGGACAGAATATAAATGTTGATACCAGGGGCAAACAGGACATTGGTCTTGATTTTACATGTCACAAGACCACATAAGGTCAATATTTTTTTAAATGTGGTGTTTTAGTCTAAGTCTATATGCGTTAAGGCTATCTATGTATTCCTAAAAGAAACTGAGAAATTCAGTATTCCAGGCAGATTTACCTGTAAGCAGTAGGCTGTATTGTAAGGGTTGTTTCCCTCCACTTTGTTAAGTCTGCAGAATTGCAGAGTGACTACAAAAAAAAAAACGTTATCAGTAAGATGGTATACAATTTTGCATTTCTTGTCTATTACCACCCTCTGCTACTTATACCAACGCCAAATAAACGCAGTTGTAATAGCAAAATATTTAGGAGGACGTTGCTATATTGACGATATTGTATTGTATTTGCAATGGGTAGCAATGCTGATACTGAATAAAAATTAGTTAGCACAGGTTATAATTGAGAAGGTTTAAAAAATAAGCATTATTTGCTTATGCTTACACTTGAAATGGTATAAAAATTGTATAAAACACAGTTAAATTGTACCCAGAATGTTACCTGAAAGATTGAAAGAGAGTGTGAGCGAAAGAAAGAGAGATGGAAAGCATGAGTTCAGGTAGAAAAGAGAGGAAAAGCAAAGCCCATAAGAAGAAGAGACAAAGAAGAGAAAAAGCCCAGAGAAAAGAAGAGTGTCCAAGAAAAAGAGAGCAGAGCTACAATGCCTGAATCCGAAATCGGCCCCTATACCCTTAAATATGGTTTTATTTGTGGGGACAGCCATTTGTTGTGGTGTTCGAAACCAAAGTGGACATTATTGAATAGGCTCATTCTATTCCACGTTGCACCGCAATAACGAGTGTACAACTGATGTACGCTCAATGGCTGTCCAGATTCACTCACTCCTTCAAGTGAACAGTATTACTGGACTAACGTGGGGAATAGTGATTGAGTGTTTAGGGTGTGATTACGGATTCTGCCAACCTTGTTTTATCCCTTCTTTGACCATGTGACATTCAAACTGACCAATCAGAAGATTATAGCTTTCCCCACCGTACTAGACAATTAGCAGACCCTGGATGTACACACATAAGAGCCAACAGGCCTTGATCACTATCAGCCCCTGTGTCTTTTGGAATTTCAAATGGCCCTTGGAGGGAGTTGGATCTGGAAAGCAAAGGATTCTCATCCTTACAATATCTTTAGATTTTGCCAAGTCAAACATTTTCTGCTTCCCGTAGTGACACTCGTTTGATGTTTGCGTACTTTATTTCAAACAAAGATTATTAGGTGTAATTACTCATGAAAAGACGTTTGAATTGTACATGTAGCAACCAGAATCACTGTTCATTCAATAAGTTTATATATGTGGAGTACAAGAAGATAGGTAAAAAAGATTTTGGTAAGTCGTTTTTGGTAAGTTTTGTTGGTTTATTTTGAGAATATAATATTCAATAGATGGAAAGAAAAGTGTTTTATTGTTATAAAACATGGATTTGTGACTGTAAGTGTCCAACGCATTCTCACCCCAAGGCGTCACCTTTGACCATGCTTCAATATTTGACGCTTTCCTTTAGCGTCACTTACATGACGCGATCCTACGGCGTCATCTAACTGACGCTAAAGGAAAGCGTCAGTTAGAGGACGCGGTTAGGTTTAGGTGTGGGGTGGGGGTAGGGTACACGCGATCCTAGGGCGTCATCTAACTGACGCTAAAGGGCGCCTAAAGCGTCAGATATTGAAGCATGTCCAAATGCTTCCCAAGGCGTCAGTTAGGTGACGCCTTGGGGGTGAGAATGGGCTGAAGTGTCAGTATAGAGAATGAACCAAACTACTGTTCAAAACAGACCATATTCAAAAAACCTGAAATTGATTGTGCTAAAACTTATTCCGACATAATACTTGTTTCCTGGAATTTAGCAAACTCAAGGTCAGATGTGCTGTTGTGCTCAATAACTGCTGAAATGAGGGAACATGGACCAAATGGAATCAGAAGGTGAGTAAAGAATATTTCAGCTCTTCAAAGGAGGGAACAGTGCTTTATTTGATGATTGTGTTGAAGTACTTCTCTCTCATTATGTAACTGCTAATTGGAATGCACTCTGGCACAGACTTGAAGAGACAAACAGGGTGAGAGATGTCAACAGTGCTCTTGATAACTGAAAGAGGCCCATACAGCCAATAAAAGCAGGAAGCCTTTGCGATTAAAACCATCCATAGATTGACAGTCAAGATGAGCGGCACTATTCAGATCGCTCACAGAAAATTTTGCAGGCAATTAAGGCAATCTATTTTGGTCTCTAAAAAAAAAATTCAGGCTCCATGTCTAACTCTAAGATATCTCTCTGATGTGGATAATTGATGTTAATGTGTCTGAATTTCAGATGAAAAAAATATGATAGCAACAGGTTATTTGGAAAAGATCATCAAGCTAACCATTAGCATTCTCAATGGCAGTTGCTCAGTTGCACCACAACAGAAGTATGCAGTCTGAAAATCTCCCATCTTGGATGGTCTTATAATTTAGCTTTTTTTTTCTTTTTCTTTCACTTTTAATGGCTGTGAATGGGAAAATTGGCTTTTTGGGGACATGGGGCTATATTCACAACAGGCCAATGATCCCAAGCATACGTAAGTCCTGGAAGATTCTACAGTGGCCATTACAGTCACCTGACTTGAACCCAATAAAACATCCTGGGTGGGATTTAAGGTGGTAGAGCGCAAAGCCAAGAATATTTCTGAACTGGAGGCTCGTCATGAGGAATGGGTTAAGATTCCTCAGATACATTGCTAGAAGCTGGTATCTGGTTATGCGTCTTATTTGCAGCTGGTCATAACAGCAAAATGATGTTCTACTAAGTAAAGCTTGAACTAAAGATGCTTGCAATGAAGGGTTTGAATAATTTTGAGACTGAAGTCAATTGGTCATTAAAAGTTGCATTTTCAGTTGAATTTGGGGAAACCACTTGAAACATTTGTTTGTTGTCAAAATGACTTTTGCTTGATTTGTTCGTAGCAAACTGCTGAAAAATGTCAAATTATCTGATATACGTATATAGTATAAGAGACTCATTAAGCTTGAAATACAGTCATGAGTGTCTGCAAGTTGGTCGCAGACCAAATTATACTGAATTTTAAAAATGTAATAAACAGTGTAACTATTTTGTTACATATTTTTTTCTGACAAATAATAATAAAAAGTTATTCAAAACTAGTGTTAAACTGACTAAGTTTGCCCTGACCTTTTCTTTTTTAAGTAAAAGCATGCTCACTAGAGTGCTGTATTCTTTGTGTATAATGCATTTAATATGTATTTTTGAATACATTAAAAAATAAGACAAAGGATGAGTCATGCCATTGACCCATAAAGGAACAGACTAAGTTTGTTAGTCGATGGTTGTGCCGGTATAGGCCTGGAATATGACTTGAATAAAGTGGAGAAGAGGATGTAGATATCCTGCCACGTGCCACACAGCTGATTTCTCTGATTTCTTACCTTTTTTAATTTGCCTGTCCTTTTATTTCAATCTGTCAACTCAAGAATTCAATCTCAGTTCTTTCTCTCCCTACTCACCATGCATAGCCATCCTCGTCCAGTCCATGTGGTCGGGCCGTATGTCAGTCAGTAAGCTGTCTATCACATGCGGTCCAGGCTATCCAGTCAGCCCTCCGGCATATACTCAGAGAAGCCTGGCTTTGCCTGATGGATTCCAAGCACACACCTCCCTCCAAACTTTCCCTCAGCTTACAGCAAGAGGCACTTCTGTCAGGAAAAAATAACGAGCAATGCAAACTCGCTTGACCTCCCTGCAATGAGGCAGATCCTTCTCCATAGACAAAATATGAAACAACACCAACTGCAAATGCAATACAATCTTTTTTTGATTTGTTTGTGCTTTTAAATATTTCCACAGATGCTGCATCTCTGAAGCCGTTGGGTAAATATTTCAGCATCACTCCTTTTTTGCCCAACATAACAGTATACTTATTGCAAACCTTACGGAGTGGGCTGCAATCAGACTTTGTCCAAATGCAATCAGTCAGGTGCTTCAAACACAATCAGGCGGAGATGTTAGCCATTAAGGTGCTAATAAGTATTCTTAACTCCTGTAAGACCCATGTAGGTACAACAGTACATATCCTTCTCAAGCCATTACAGTGCAATCTAGATACTCTCTATGCATACTGCAAAGCAGTATTATTTCTGAGCTGTGCATATGTCGATTTTTCCAGCCAGGATGAACATGGATACTGTCCAGCATGCTAAAACTGAGGTGCTCGGCCTTCCATTTGTTAAATAAATAAACAAGGTGATGATGAGGGAGGCAGGAGCATGAGTGCTTCTCATGATGATTCACCTAAATAACAAGCAAAGGAAAGTGCATTGGCAGGCATTTATAAACAGAAAACCAGAAAGTTTATGCTTCTCAAAGTGCAAAGACACTAGTTACTTTGCAAGCTCTTCTGAGTTATTGAGTTACTGCCCCCTGCTGCCCATCAGACACATCACATATGTTTTTGACATTTCTTTTTTGGGTTATTTGAACTGTAATTCCAACTGCAGTTATTGCACATGAGATTTTTGTGCTGGCCAATTGTATTTACATTCAACGACCACTTTAGCCTCTCCAGCCTATCACATGGTTAGTGAAATAAAGTGCTTTTGGGAACCATGCAACAATCTGAGTTCTCAACAAAAACATGCAGCAAGATGTTAATAACTCTCTTTTCCACTAATTCAACGTGAGCTATTTCCTTTGCATACTGGTCATGGGTTTTGAGAATATTTATGTGTTTTCCTCAGATGATGGTGCAAATTTTGATTGCAACATATTATTATGAATATCAGTGGTGCTTGAGGATTTTCTTGGGTTTCTAAAGGATGAATGTGACCAGTCGTAAATATAATGTCTTAAACGTCCATTTGCATTTAAAGAAATACGTCTTATTTTCTGTATCATTCTCATTCCCCATTTCATTTTAAAAGGTTACTGCGGAACTTCCTAGAATTCATATTTCGCATATGTGGCAAAATATAGGGTTGAAATATTTATTGTAATTTATATACTATTATAGTATTATTAGTAGGGCTGTGCAAAAATTAATTGCGATTAATCGCATCCAAAATAAATGTCTGTGTTTACGTACAATATTTGTGTGTGCTGTATATAATTATTTCGTATATATAAATACACACACATGCATGTATATATTTAAGAAAATGTGTTATTCATATATAAAATATTTATATTTATATAATATAGATTATGTATTTATATACAGTGGTGTGAATAAGTTTTGGCCCCCATGCTAAAGTTGCCTAAAAAGAGGAATAAAATATTATATGGATATAATATCCATCTTTTGGATATTGATCTTAATGCCTTAATTAGAAAAATGAGGAAAACTCCAACCTTTAAGGACACAAATTTTCTTTGTGAATGAATTATGTATCATAAATAAATAAATGTTTTTCCTTAAAATACAGGGTGCATAAGTCATTGCCCCCCTATGTTAAATTCCCATAGAGTCAGGCAGATTTTTATTTTTAAAAGCCAGTTATTTCATGGATCCAGGATAATATGCATCCTGATAAAGCTCCCTTGGCCTTTGGAATTAAAATATCCCCACATCATCACACACCTTCCACCACACCTAGAGATTGGCATGGTTTTACTTCAGTTAGCCTAATAGCTGGTTTGATTTGCATTGAAAGATGATCTTATGGAAAGTACCCCATGCCAATTCATTCAAACATTCCAAACGTTCACACTGCTGAAGTTTCAAGATCAGTTAATGTATGCTGAAGTTATAACACATTTCCTGTTTCACGTTTCTTGCCATAATTTCGTTTCCTTGCCACGGCCAAACCATTCAAGATATCAAAAATCCCCTCACATATTTTCATCCCCAATGACTTAACTTCAAGCTGACCGAGTTTCGTCGAATTTTGATCAGTGCTCTAGGAGGAGTACTTTAAATTCCATTGCATGTGTTTTAAAAACAACCCTAAATAGCTGACTTCCTGTTGGGCTGGGGTAAAAAGTAAGAGTGTGAAGTATATATGAAACGATGAGATCTACATGTGTACGGAGTTTCATATTATTACATGCAAGCATGTTTGATTTATGGACCAAGTTTTCGGACCCCGTTCCAGGGGGCGCTGTCGAGCCCCCCAGGTACCATCTTCAGCCTGGTCCTGATGGCCGCGGTTTCTGACCTGTGTGCAAAGTTTCAAGAGTTTTCCAGCACATTAAGGGCCCCAAAAGGTAGTAAAATAATAAGTACTAGAAAGGACCTTACCATGAGAGGAGACGACTGGTTGATGCCAAAAAGCAGCAGCAGAATGGAGAGAGAGGCTCTTGTGTCCATGTTGCCTCAGTTTGTGGAGATGTTCGGGGTGCTTCTTTGGTGAGATTTGATGCCTATGAGCTGTTCTGGCTGGACTTTATATTCACCTGAGTAGGTGGGTCTACTGGAGGATTATGGGTAGGGTCTTGGTGTCCAGAGTCTAAAATGTGTACCTTCAGGGAGGAAACTCTGACCTCGCCTGTTGGTCCAAAACTTTACACAATCATAAAATATAACTCAGCTTTTTTAACTAATTCCCTAAAATGGACTGTTGCTTTTGGACTGTTTCCTAAGACAGTCACAGAGGACAGCTTTTCTGTCTGGACTTTATATTCACCTGAGTAGGTTGGTTCACTGGAGGATTATGGGTAGGGTATTAGTGTCCAGAGACTAGTGTGTTTAAATAAAGGGAGTGCACTCTATGTTAAGTCCAAAGCTTTTTAAAATCAAGAGGACCCAAACTTGTTGAACTAGTTAATTGAAAAGCGGATGCACTACTTCTTAAAAAAAAGTGGTTGCCTTCATCTGTGCCAAGGATGTTCCTGGTCTGAATAAAAGACTCTGTTTCAACAACCCAGAGGAGCTTTTTGCAGAAGCTGAGGTACAATAAACATTTCTGGTCCAGACATATATCTGAATACTAAATTATTTCTATCTCAGATTAGATGTTTCAAGCTTTATTATCCATCAACAGTGATATTTTTTCTTGCATTTCAAGAAACTTTGTAATGATATGTCTTGTCTGTTTGCCTTTTTTCAGATCATCTGTTTGGGGCAGATTATTGGTGCTATTGTTGCTGAGACCAGACAACAAGCCAAAAGAGCAGCCGAGCAGGTGGCCATTACTTACCAGGACATCCAACCAATCTTTTTCACTAGGTATTTCTAAACAAATTTACATTTATGTAAGACATTTAAGTCTTTTATTAAAGTTTGGTCACAACATTTGTTTTTATTAAGGAGGCCATTGAAAACCAGTGCTTTTTTGACCCCAAAAGAAAACTGTGAAGAGGAAATTTTGGAGAAGCATTTGAGAAAGCTGACCCATATTGGGGGGGTTGTACAATTAATATGAATATGTAATTTGAATCAGATTCAACTCTGAATCTCTTTGTATAGAAATATTTTTTTTTAAACTGTAGCCTGACTGTCATACTCATATTCAGGTCAGAATGTGAGTCTTAAATTCCTCCATAGGGCTTTGATAATGAGACGTTCCTTAACCATATAGAACGCTATATGACAAAACGGCGCTACACTACGCACACGGCACCCGTTATCGTTAATATAACACGCGCTGTGATGGTTAGGTTTAGGTATGGGGTAGGGTAGGGTAGTCTTATATTACGCTAAAGGATTTATGAGGCCTTGGGTTTGCGTGAATATTAACGATAAAGGGTGCCATGTAGGTAGTATAGCGCCATTTTGTCATGTAGTGCTAAGAAAAGCCATGTTTCTAGATGACAGAGTATAGTTACACAAAAACAAAAACAATAAATGGGTGGAATCTAACACAATTGTGGTCTTTCTGTAGCAGCTTTTATTAAATGTTCACAAGCAACCCCGGCCATCTACAAGCTCATCGCATAGGCGCAACAAAGCAGAGTATCGCGTCCGGACAGTGGGACCAGACGTGGCAGTCACAGGCAAAGCTTTTGAAAAAAAAAAGAAAAAAAAATTGAGGACAGTTATATTGGCTAAGCTGAGGGCAGTCCCCACCGAGGGAGAAAGGTGTTCACCTCTTTTTAACACTAGAAGTGCCAGAATTCCAAAACTACTAGAACGGCCACAAGCGGTCATTTTGACCGTTAGATTCAAAACAGTGTTGATGAATAATTTTCGTAATTATTTTTGTCAACCACATTTTTTCAAAGACGAAAACGAGACGATAACTAAATAAAAACAAGGTTTGAATGACAAAGACTATGACGAAAATGTTAGATAGTGACGATTTGCGACGCGGTCAAGGCTATAATAATAGGACTCGCAGAACTAGTGAACAGCCCATGCAGCAAAACAAACAGCGCAGGACAGGGCAGCAGAGCTCACCACGATCATCCGACATGAATGGAACATCTGGATCCGCCGTGTCTGATGATAGCAGCCGTCTCTTTTTTCTTGATGTGGACTCTGACTCTGAATCACTCTCTGATGAGGAGGAAATGTTAACTTGCACCCAGGAAACGTCGCTGTCACTCCACCTCCGATTGTTCCCCTGCATCCGAATTATAGATAACTGTAGTCCGGTTTTATTTGCTTATTTCTGATCAACAACTAATGTAGAAATTATTATATGGCAAACACTGCTACAGAGGTGACCGGACGGACCATTCTGTTGACAGTTGAGAGAGAACACGATCAACCGCGGGATATTTAACAAAAAAATACCGCAAAATTCAGTGCGGTCAATATGACCGTCTATGGCCGAAATAGGTAAATATGTTCATTTTTTTTGTTTTGCCTTACGTTTACGTAACTTAATTTATATGAAAAGCATTTTAAATGAAAATACAGACAATTTTAGGAAAAGTCAGGTACCAGCAGGATTTTATTATTTTTTTCAACAAAGTTATTGTAGATATAAAATTCAAAACGGTCAAAATGACCGTTGTGGCCGTTCTAGTGTTAAGGTGCCCATTCTTCCTCGGTGCCCTCAGGGGCCCGTTCTGCCAACCCCGTCTTCATGCCAGGGTGCAGACGGTTCCAGCGAGCACCTTCTGACACTGAGGGTGGTCCCCTCCGAGGGAGAAAAGTTTTCACCTCTTTTTACGGTGCCCATTCTTCTAAAGGAGGCTTACTTCCACATTTCCATCCTTCCACAACACAGGAAGTTCCTGAGGTTTGCCTTCGGGGCGAGGCATTCCAATATAGGGTCCTTCCGTTCGGTCTAGCTATCTCCCCATACTTTCATGAAATGCACAGCAGTACTAGTGCCTCTGAGGCTTCAGGGCATTCACATTCTCAATTACGTCGACAATTGGTTGATTTTAGCTCAGACAGAGCAGGTGGTGGTTTGGCATCGAGATGTCGTCGTCCCGGTCCAATTCAGAGCCAATATAATGAATTAAATACTGAAATGGTGTAGCAGCATCACAGCATCTCAAGTTATAACAAGCTTTATTGTACAGAGGAAAAGGACTTAAATAAATCAGTAAAAAGTAAAGCGGATAGCAAGCGGATGTGGAAAATACCCTTGAGTATGTGTGTATGAGCGAAAGACTGAAACTGACCAATGTTGGATGACACACAGTTTGTCTAAATCACCACTCGGCCCCCTGAGTGATTGTCTGAGTGATTGCTTGCACCGAAAAAATCATCTTGATTCAGAGCTGCAAATTACATATCCAGATAAACAAATAAAACTACTTACTCATCCAAAAATACAAGCATACAAGTAAAACATCTGATCTTTATCACCTCTCTTCCATCTTTGATTACGTGTGTGTCAACCTTGTGGAAGAGCTCAGGGCTCGGGATTAGGTTCTATAATAAGTTTTATTCTGGACCTGTCCCATTTAAAGGACAACTTTGCCGCAAAATGAACCTTTGGTACCAAATAACAGATTGGTACCTAGTTGAACGTTCTCTGAGATTTGTTTTCATGATAATCGAATGTAAAGAGTTTTATCTCTAAAAACTGTTTAGCATATAATGCTAGTAAATAGGGCATAGAGTCATGAAAAATAAAAATCACTAGTTAATACCAATAACAAGCCTCAACATAGTCCCACACTAACACGGTAACATAATGAGGGTCCCTACATGCAAACCGAAGCATTGAAAACTTTAAGTGTACAGACAGTTTAATTAGAAGCTATTTTATAATGACAGTCCACTTCGCGTATACAGGCAGGAGCCATCTTTGGAAAACAGCCTCGGAATTACGTTTGTGAAATTTAATTAGATGGAAATGCATGAATTATATCTGTTTAAGTCTACACTGGCTGGGGAGAGGGAGGGCAGGAGGTTTTTCCGTCATTCATCCAGACCAATGATCAAGACTTACAGCTGGTGATGCAAACTAAAATCTCGCAATATTTGCTCTCTATATAAGAAATGATTGCAACGATTTACTGTGCACTTACTCAGTGGATAACTGTCCTATGGTCTTTCCGGTATCGAGTCGTCACCTCCAATTTATTTTCGGGACATGGAAAAAGTTTCAAGGAACTACAGCCTTGTTTATCAGAGCGGGGTAATCTTCAGACTGTACAAAACAGTGCACCTCTTGGTTGTCACGACTCAACAGCTCCAGCTCCATACAACACAGGCACTACTGTTCGGTATCCATAGCTTCAATGTCCGCAGGTTTCAGTTTCCCAAAGTACGAGGCTGTTTTGCGGCATTGACCACAGGTAGCTCTATCTCTCGTAGAGCTTCTGCAGCACTTCGTCGCATATCCCGGCTCGAAAAGATACGACTGTCCATCAAACATAAACGGTTCGCCGGTTGAATAATCCACCGTCTCTTTAGTGTGTATTTTAAGTCTCCTTTTTTAATAATTTGTATTTATTTATTTTAAATAAATAAAAAGTTAAAAAATATATATATTTTTTTATTATTTTATTATTTTCTCTGTTGCATTCAGTGCTTCTCTTATGTGCTTAGTGCTTTCTTCTGGAAACAACAGACCATTTGAGATTGCAAGCCACAGTTCAACTCACTAGGCACGGCGTTCGTGGTTTGACTTGTCGAGTTTTCCAAAGATGGCTCCTGCCTGTATACACAAAGTGGACTGTAATAGCTTCTTATTAAACTGTCTGTACACTTGCAAAGTTCTCAGTGCTTTGTTTGTAGGGACCCTTATTATGCTACCGTGTTAGTGTGGGACTATTTTGAGCCATGTTAGTGGTATTAACTAACGATTTTTATTTTTCATTACTCTATGCCCCATATACTAGCGTTATATGCAAAACAGTTTTTAGAGATAAAATTCTTTACATTCGATTATCATGAAAACAAATTTCAAAGAACCGTTGACTAGGTACCAATAGGGTTGGGTATCGAGAATCGAGTATCGATTGGAACCGAGACTAACTTTTCGTTTTTTCCGGAATCGTTCAAAAGTTAAAATTTCGATTCCTAGTTTCGATAATCACAGTCCGCCGAGCGGAAGAAGAAACCACTGAACAACACCAACGAAGAAGCGTCTACCGGAAGTGTTGGCATAACCACGCGAGTCGAACATGAGTACCTTACGTCGGCGATCCAAAGTGTGGCTTCACTTTTCTAAAAATAACGAAATCTCGGCAAAATGCAAAATTTGTGACAAAAGGAGTATTTTTACAGAAGGAGTATTTCCTTCAGAAAGGCCGTTGGTTAGCAAGGTTAGCTAAACTTTTTTGACCCTGCCTCTTAAAAGAATCGGAATCGAGAATCGTTAGGAACCGGAATCGAAACAAGGAATCGGAATCGGAATCAGAATCGTTCAAATTCAAACGATACCCAATCCTAGGTACCAATGTGTTATTAGACCAAAGGTTCATTTTGCGCCAAAGTTGTCCTTTAATGTTTGTTTTTCTGAGGCAGTGGTTGACATCTTCCTTGACTCTTCCTCTTTCTTCATTAATCTAGGATACAATATTTTTTTCCTTTTTGGTTGGCGTTTAGCCAGTGACCTCTGTTCATTTCTATCCATCATTGCCTACTTTTCAAACACAGAGCTCTTGATTGGCTCTTTTCTATTGACTGATTGAGGTCCTGCTGTCATTCTACATGTTTTGCCATCAGTGATTGATGACCCACCAATCTTTAACTTCCACTCTTTATGCAGAACTACACTGATAGCATCTTCCTTTGGGATATCTTCAATCCGTCCTTGTTTGGATTGAGTCATTGCAGCTTCGTTGCACTCGTGTTTGCTTTGTTGGTCATATCCTAGGGTCAGCCACGAGGTCAGAGTGTAAACAGGGGCTCCCCTGATGCCTCAGAGTTGCTGTTGTTCATTTTGTCATTGTGGAGGTCACTGGTAAAGGTGTAGATGTTATTAAAGCCTTTCAGCACCAGGCACATGCAGGATGCCAGTAACCTCTTCTCTTCCCGTCCTTCACTGTTTGTGTTCCTGACATGAATGATGATAACTGTGAGGCATGTTGAGCTGAAGTGAGCTTTTACTTTTCTAAACAATTACAATTACTATTTTCACCCGGGGGATGATGAAAAGGGGTGGAAATAAATGAAAGAACTTGCACTGGAAGAGTGACTCAACCATAACTAAATAATAAAATGGAGGGCTCTTTTAACTTGGGCCAGTCTTTTGACTTGACTTTAGCCACCTTGCAACCAACAATGAATACCATAACTGCATAGCAATGCACTAAAACATATTCAGAAAACCGTATGATGTTGTGCCCAATAAAAAATAGTTTATTGAGAGGTGGTTCAGGTATGGCAGCAGAACATTGAAGACAAATTCACAACTAATTCCTTCGAGATTTTCCTATGTGGTTTTATAACTTATGATTTATGTGTAAAATAAGGTCTGTGGTAGACATAACGTGACTATAGTTTGACGTTTTGTTCTACAACGTGAATTACATCAAAAACGTGAATTTTGAAGCAGTTATGTTGTTTTTTGAAAATGTACGTTTTTAAATATTAAATAAGACTGATTTTACTTCACTTTTATTTCATCCCATGCGGATTATATATATATATATATATATATATATATATATATATAGTAGCCAGCTTGCAGTTTGCTGATAATCCGGTAAAGTAAAATGCTCAAAACATCTCCTGAGAAAAATCACATGGTCAACCTAGTCTTGGCTATTTAATTTAGATTTAGTCTTACTTTCTTTACCCCGTCATTCAAGGCCAGGGCACTTTTTGTGCATTTCTAGAACTTTTGTTCCAAGGTAATGAAATCGACTGTGTTCCGATAGTTCTCATCTCAGCTCCGCCGAGAAAAAATAGACATGCCATTTCAAAAATCTTTCATTTGTTGTCAGAAATATGTTTTCAAAACAAATTCAACAAATTCAAATAAATGACTGCAGGCACATCAGGACCAAAACCGAGCAGGCTTATGTGCCGAGAATGAGCCCCGGAGAGCCCCGGATCAATTTAATCACTGTCTCTTACCTTATTGCTGTTGTTTAAACCATCAACAAAATGTTGCAACCTAAACAACATGTAGTTCAATTCTAATATCAGAACTTAAAGAAACGATTTCAACTTGTGATTCCAAAAAAAAAAAAAAAAAAATCTGCCCCCAAACATTTTAGAGTTTTCAGCTGTGATTTCTGGATAGGCAAGCATTCACATTTTCTTCAGACAAAGATTTGGAACAAAAATCTGGTTCAGTCTGTCTGTCTGTCTGTCTGTCTGTCTGTCTGTCTGTCTGTCTGTCTGTCTGTCTGTCTATCTATCTATCTATCTATCTATCTATCTATCTATCTATCTATCTATCTATCTATCTATACAGTATATATATATATATATATATATATATATATATATATATATATATATATTATCACGCATTTCAGACGTGATACTCAATGATGAAAAAAAAAAACCCAAAGAAAACGAGAATGAGAAAGAGAATGAGCCACCCTGCTCAACCCGTAAATAAATGCTTTGATCCGGCAGTTTTGTTTGAGTTCTTTAATGGTCTAGTGGTAGGTCTTTAGCCAAGCGTGTCAGAGGTTACAGGTTCTACGTTTTCTCTCTCTCATCAAAACTGAATATGTTCAACAGTGGTTACAGTCTATATCAAACAGGGACACGTTTTTGTGCATTTTATTTTGTGATTTCACCGGAATGAACAGTGAGTCTCCACAACTGCAATAGATTGAAGAGCTCGTCCGAGTGAAGACACTGTATCCATGACTCTGATAGCAGCAGACCTGAGTGCTCAGCTTGAGTTCAAAAACACATAGCTCTATATCTCTTATTTAATGCAAAAAATGATTGACCAGCATTTGGGTATCCAATTGAAATAATATATTATATAGGCCAATAAAAACCCTTGTATTTGGACCGGGAAAAAAGCACGGTTTCTGGAGAGCTATTCGTCCTCGCACGTCCTTCAGTGTGTATTTTAGTGTTGTTATCGAAGAACTTTGCCGTTATGGACATGGAGATTCGAGACGCTAAATTCACTGAAGATTCCGAAAAAATACCTGATGACGAGTGCCCATGCATCGCCACAGGGAAAGGAAAGGAGACAGCGTGCATTTTATAGAAACTTTGTTTGCCATCTGCAGTGATTTCGGCTTACAAGACTTAAGCCTCTAATCTCAAAAAATACATTATAGTAAATTTATGTGATAGTTGTTTTCATTTTTAATGTTGGGTAGACCTGACGATAATAAAAATATCACTTGTGTAACGGTCACAAGGTGGAGTGCCCTTGAGAGTCACCAGAGGGCACTCCACACCAGATTCATGTTTCACTCACAACTACATTTGCCAGAACTCACTGCCTGGACTCATCAGCACTCATCTCATTCACCTGGTTCTCATTGTCTTGTTCAGATCACTCAATAAATACCTTGTGCTCTCATTCACTCATTTCAAATCTGTTGCAATTCTGAGTGTTATCCTCCTGTGTTTGCTTCCTGTATTTTGACCTTTGGATTGTTTATCGTTGCTGACCCTTTTCTACCTGCCCTGACCCTGGATTGTTTCACTGGACTCTGATTCTCGCTGCCTGCCTCGACCCTCTGCCTGTATCTGGTTTGTCTCTGCCTTGTCTCCATTGCCCTGTTTGCTGATGTTTGTTCCCTGCCTGTTTGTCTTCTAATAAATGCTGCGAATGGATCCCATTGTGTCTGCTGCATCATAACAACTTGAAACATGAGCGGTGACAAGTACATATAAAAGACTTAGCACTGTAAACTTGTGCTCAAAGTTAGATTGTATGTCTTTGTCAACACATTGTTTTATTAGGGCCCAAGCCCTGAAAGGGCGAAGGCCCTATTGTTTTCCTTGCGATTATTTTTCTTCTCTATTATTATAATAATTATTATTTTACTACCTTTTGGGCACTTTTGGGGCCCTTAACGTGCTCGAAAACTCTTGAAACTTTGCACACGGGTCAGAACCCGCGGCCATCAGAGCCGGGCTGAAGCTGGTACCTGGGCGTGGCAGGGGGGCTCGTCAGCGCCCCCTGGAACGGGGTCCGAACACTCGGTCCATAACTCAAACACGCTTGCATGTAATAATATGAAACTCGGTACACATGTTGATCTCATCGTTTCATCTATACCTCGCGCTCTTACTTTTTACCCCAGCCCAACAGGAAGTCGGCTATTGAGGTTTGTTTGTAAAACGCTCGCAATGGTATTTGAAATACTCCTCCTAGAGCTTTGATCCACATTCGACGAAACTCGGTCAGCGTGAAGTCAAGACATTGAGGATGAAAGTTTGCGAGGGGATTTTTGATATCTCGAACGGTTTGGCCGTGGCGAGGAAACGAAATCATGGCGAGAAACGTGAAACAGGAAGTTTGTTATAACTTCAGCATACATTAACTGATCTTGATGAAACTTCAGCAGTATGTTCGCTGTAAGAGGACGATCACATGGATGTGACTATTGTGAGTCAAAGTTATAGCGCCACCAACTGGCAGCAGGAAGTGTGTCACTTTCAAAATGCTTTGATATCACCCTTTTATTTTTACCCGATTTGCTTCAAACTTCATATGTATAATGTAAACATACGGCAGATGTAGACCTGTGAATGGATTCTTGATATCTTTGAAGATGTTGCCGTGGCGACGCATCAAACTTTACCCTTCTTTTAGGATGCTTTTAGGATGCTTTTGAGACCCTTAGCATGCTTCAAAATGCATGAAACTCGACAGACACATCACATTTATTAGCCAGTAGACACGTGCAATGTTTCAGAAACGGGCGTGGTGAGGGCTCAGTAGCGCCACCTTTTGACAAAAGTAGGGTTGTTAGTTTTATCTACAGTTACAAAAATCGGTATGTATATTGTACTCCTCGAGCCGGACAACTTTCTAATTGACACTCATTAGCTAGGACCCACAGAAAGTCAGATATGTTTGTTTGAATGTGGTCTTGCTTAATCTGAGCCTACATCTCTGTTTTTGCCTGTCTGTGTATGTGTGTGTGTTTGTAGGGGGAGGGGTCTTAACCATTTCACTCCTGTGTGTATGGCCTGCATAAAAAATAAATGCCTTAAGCCTGGTATTTTTTTAAATAAGTTTTTTATTTTTTATAAGTAAAGGCATATAACCAGTTTAATTGTAGTGCATTAATAGTTTTATATAGTTTATTAATTAAATTAACTTGGTCCATAAACTTGATCTGAAAATTTGGTCCATAAATCAAACACACTTGCATGTAATAATATGACTTGAGTGTTAATCACATCATGTTTTCAGTTTGAATTTAAAATATATAAATTATGTAAAAAAAAATAAAGTTGATACAGCTGGAGCGCAGGCTGAGAATAGCGCTGTCATGACTGGATCACGAGATCATCAGTCATGCCCTCTCATACCTTACGCGCACACCACGCCCACTTACATCAGATCACATCAACATGTCAGCCGGAGGGATAACGAGGGTCGTCGTCGCTTTTGGATTCAAGAATTTCTTACAACAAGATGGCAAAAGAACAGCGCTTTGCAAGACATGCAACGTTAAGATCGCGGACAGTCAGATGACAACCTCCAATTTCGTCCGTCATTTGAAGAGCCATTCTGCCCACTGTGCCCAGTAAGTGCTTGTCAATTTGTTAATGTTATCTGGTTAGCTCGTTCGTAGTTAGCTAGCTAATAAGTTAAAGGAGAACTCCGGCGCAAAATTACACATTGTTACCTAGTCAACCGTTATCTGAGATTTGTTTTCATGACTGCCGAATGTAAATAGTTTTATCTATAAAAACAGTTTAGCCTATAAGTGACGTCCGACATTCTGCATATTGTGTTATTTTGTTAAGCCCCACTAAAGGCATAAAAAACTGTAAAGCACAATCAAGTTTTCACACTATATTCCAAGACTTCTAAAGTCATTCAATAGCTTAATGTGTGGTAAAATTAATATTTTAGTCTCTAAGTTAAAGTTAACGGAAAGTCATCTCGCCTCAGTCATTCTCCATGCATCAGCATTAGCGCGTCGCGTTCGGTTGCGACAGTAACACGACGACACTCTCTTCAAGATCAATGTTCCCAATATTATACTTTATTTGTAGATAAGGCATAAAGGTCTATGATTTGCATAAAATGACTATCTTGCTGGAGTGGAGTTTATTGCCCTTTAGAATACACTAAGCAGTGCTGCACGATTAATTATATCGCAGTCGTAATAGCGATCTCAAACCTATGCAATTATATAACGCAAAATGCCGCGATTTTATATGAAATAAACAAAGTAGGGCTATTAGCGCAGCATCTCTTCTTTTTTGTCATCCTTTGACTAGTGTTACAAGATCCCCCTCTTATTGGTTCAAATGCCTTTTCGCATTTTGCACGACAAGAAGTGAAAAGCTGCCTGTGAGTGCCCTAGATTAGAATAGATGAGACTCGCATAATGCGCATGCACTGACCGTGTGCCAGCCCAGAATAAACAGTTCTCTTTCGAGCTTGAACGAACAATAGCACACACAATTATGCCAAAATGTGATTTTGTCTAGTATCTTCATAACATAAGAAAAGTCTATGGACGAAAAGAGTTGTGCTATGAGGCGCGTGTGAGATCCGCGTCTCGGCAACGGGTGCTCTTAAAGGGCCAGCAGCGAATAAAGCGTTCTTTCAGTAAAGTTAAAAGAACAAAGGGAAATTAGAAAATTACTCACTGATCTTGAGTAAAGAACTTTTGTAGCTTTAATAAGGATTATTATATATATAATTTATGATTCAGGCAGCGCAGACTGTTTGATAACTTTATTCAATTTCTGTACCTGTTAAGACAGGAAGGGCACAGGTAAATATGTTTTTTATTATGGGTTTATGTGGGGATTGTTTGAAGTTCACTTAATTTAAAAGCTGTTATATATTTTTTTTAAGCGTAATAATTTTTTAAAAAGTTGATGGCTTTCAATTGATGGAATCACTGTAATGTTGGTTTGGTTGATGGTTTATTGATCATTATACACTGTAAAAAATTGCTGTAGATTCTACAGCAAAATTCTACAGAAATTTATTGTTTTATCATTTTACAAGTTATTACTGTAATTCGCAATGCATTATGGGTCAAACTGAGTATTACAGTTGTTTACTGTATATTTCCCTGTCAACTGTAAATTGATTTACAGGTAAGAGGTGTTTTCACTGTAGTTCATACGTTTTACAACAATTTACTGTGACGTGGCATGGGATTGCGCGGGCTGAATACATTTGAAATCTGGTGGACTGGAGCAGGGCAGGATCGAGTTGAAGATAAAAGGCACTATTTACTCAATTTTTGGTAAGTTAACTTAAATTTACGTCCATAAATATTTACAATCTAATGTATTACTTAATGAGCGATTCATATTTTGAACAGAATTCATAACATCGGCATGTCATTATATCATGCAATTATTGATCGACTTGTTAACAACTGCGTGTTATCAGGACATTTAGTGTGATGTAAAAGTGTTTGATTCCTATATTTTCCATCGAAACGTTACGTTTATTTAGTACAGCAATGTGTCTTTAATTTTAAATTTCTTGTTTCAGGCGAGGCAATCGCGACGGCGCGCGCTCAGTGGTGAGGCGATCTGAACTTACAAGCACAAGGTAAAACTATCTTAAATGTTATGGACGAATGCTGCCGTTTGTTACAGTTTTATTTGAATTTGCTCTCAAGAGAGTATTTTAGAGCATTGCAGTTTGCAAGACGACAGATCGGATCCACTTAAGTCTTGGTGAGAGTTAGCTTTCTTGACGAAAACATTGGAATAGGCTATATTAACATCGTTGGATGCTGCTATTTTCTCATTTATTTTACCAGTTTTGATTTCGTTTGATTTCGATTTTCGTATGAGAGCATGTAAAACCAGTGTTTAATAAAGGCCTGCATCATAACTATTTAACGCAAATCAATTTGCAGCGCACAATAGGTGCGTTCCATTCGACCGTAAGTGGACTGCGAAGTGGACTTCACAGGGTATTTAGCCATCTTAAGTGAGATTCCATTTGAAAGGGAACGAACATTTTCAGTTCGAAGGGCACTGCAAACGGCATAGGGAATAAGGGAACATTGGTACATCACTTCACAGGAAGTCAGTGAAGTCCACTTCAACTGATATACCGTGTTCAGGGAGTAGGGAGCAGTGAACACTGCGTAGGGACCCTGTCGAATGGAACGCACCTAATGATAGTAACAGGCCTATGCCTGTTCGTCATGCTCTCCAGAGAGTATTTTTTTCGAGCATTTGCAGTTTGGAAAACAAGGCATTCTGAAGTGCTGTTGAGATAGAACGTAAATACGCACGTGCAGTTAGCTTTGCTGATGAAAACATTAGAATATGATTTTAACATCGTTGCATGATTCTGCTATTTTATCATTTATTTCACTAGTTTGGATTTATTATTGAGAGCAAGTAAACCCAGTGTTTAACAAATCCCTGCGTCATAACTAAATTCAAAATGACTGGCAAAAGATTTGAAAGTTAATTTTATTTTCTGTTCAAAGTTCCCATATTTATCGTTTTCTTAATATAACTTGAACCTAAATCTAAATGAGAAATGTATCACTGTAAATTGTCAATATGATAGCAATATCATTGTAGGTCACATTAATGTTCTTAACTGCTGTTTTACCTGTGGTGTAATGTTACCTGACTTTTCACGTGCATTTAAAAATGTGCAGCTTTTAAGTTTCATTTATAGAGACCATACAGGTTATCAGAAGTCTTGTAAAGGTGCTAGATTTGACCAGACACAACACTGATTTGCAAGATTGGATACCATCATTTCACATGCATGTACAACTCTGAATTACTTAATTAGGCTTTTTAAAATGCCATATTGATGAGGGCTGGGAAATCTGTCTGTACTGCATTTACTGCATATACTGCACTTAATTACATTACATTTTTTTCCCTTTTATTATTTTTTTTTATTGTAGATGTCAGCAACAGCAGCTGAAGTGGAAAAAAGTTCTGCACTTCCAGACTCTCTGAGACTGATTGTCTTAGGTAATGTACGTTCCAGAATCTTTAAATTACTTAATACATTTTGCCTGTTGTATTTAAGCATACATTTTTATAAACTGTTTTCTTTTTTCTCTTCATTTGTTTTATTTTTAGGTGAAATTCTCACTGCAACCCAGTGGATGCTGAGTATTGAGGGTCAAGTGGTTCTGAATCAACACCCCAATTTCATGGCTGAATTTGCTGCTTTGTTTGCAACTTACTACAACTTTAATCTGGTGTACCAGCACGAGGCATCCTGCACACTTGAATTTGTTCAAAGGTAACAGATTACTGAAATATAAATTTGTATATGTTAAAGGATTAGTTCATCTAAAAATTAATGTTAGTTCACCTGTCATTAATTAACTACTGGCCTTCGTTCATTTTCGGAACACAAATTAAGATATTTTTGATGAAATCTTGCAGGGTTTCTGAACCACACATAGGCCACAAAATCATTGCAACTTCCAAGGTCCAGAAAAGCAGTTAAGACAATGTTAAAATATACCATGTGACTACTCTGGATCAACCTTAATGTTATGAAGCCACAAAATCTCTTCTCTTCTGTGTCAATCTCTGACGCTGTATTAAACAGTGCATCGCTTCCAGGTTCTACGTTAGAACAAAAAGTATTCTCATCACTTTATAACATTGAGGTTGATCCACTGAAGTTACATGGACTACTTTAATGAGGTTTTCACTACCTTTCTGGGCCCCGGACGTTGTAATGACGTTGTGGTCTATGTGTGGTTCAGATACCTCTCTGATTTCATCAAACACATCTTAATGTGTGTTCCTGAAAATGAATGAAGGTCAGTAGTGACAGATTAACGAGTAATTAATTACAGAAATGTCATTTTGTGGTGAACAAATCCTTTTTAGTAGTGCAAATAATGCTTATTGTAAAGTGGTATATTTTCATAAGTCTGCACATGATCCTAAAGCCTCTGATTTTTGAGCAGATGTTTACCAAGAACATCAATGAAAGTGGAAAGACCTCAGAGAAGAGGAACAACACAGTCAATCCTCATGTGTCTACTCTTCTCATTAGGCTACCCTGTGGACCTTGAGTGGTTAAGCATGTGAGTTGTCAAATGTATATATGAAACAAAAAACTGAGATGTCTATAATTACACAAAATGTAAAAAAGTACTTTGAAACAAAAATAATAGTAATAATAATAGAAAAGCAGAAATTTGAGTTAACAAGAGATGCGAGTTAACAATTTTGCCATTCTGTTGTTTGAGATTAAAGGGATAGTTCACTTTGAAATTAATTTTTGACATGTTTTAGCTTAGCTCAAGGGCATCCAAGATGTAGGTGTCTTTGTTTCCACAGTATTTTCAATTTTGACATTTTTCAGTCAAACCGTTGTTGTCCATCAGTCATACACTGGAGGCTAAGGGGGTCCACCAAAAAGCATGCACAGAGAAGTCAAAATTAAACATGATTTAATGACTCGTAAATGTAAGTAAACATTGATGGCCTAAGACCCGAAACGAGCGGTTTTTGTGAGAAAACGAACAGTATTTATATCGTTTTTACCTTGTGTAATCACAGTGACGTCCAAGTGACCTGAATCAGTTGTTCAATGTCCAACTGAACCGAACTGAATCAGTTCAATGTTACGTCGGAAGTGATCGCTTGCGTGTGTACGTCACTCATTGTTTATACAGAGATTTCGGAAGTTTTACCTTTTACTAAACATATTTAGATATACCGAAATCGTTTTCCATTGCGGTTTCCCGTATATCTAAATATGTTTAGTGAAAGGTAAAACTTCCGAAATCTCTGTATAAACCAAGGGGGTAATCCATCGACCGGAAGTTGAAGCCTCGCGGGAGCTGACATCTTGTAGCAGAACTTCACTTGTGTTAGCATTCCCATTGACTCCCATTCGTGTTGGCGTCACTTTGACAGCGAATAACTTTACATCTGAGGCGTTTGAAGACCCCATTTGTCCTTTATTTATTTCTAAAGAAACACGACAATGTATAAATAGCTCCATTACCTTGTAGCTTATGTTATGGCCCCGTAGATGCAGTTTTAGTGAAAGTAGGCTAACGATTGCGTCATACCCACGCAACTCTCTGTCGCACAGGAAAGAGATTACCGTATGTACAGGAGGAGAAGCTCGCGCCCAATCGGGGAAACGTGGAGGCAAAAAGACAAAATAATTAATCAGAATACCTAGAATACCAAAAGTGTCTCCTGCTCCACTTCCAGCGCATGCGCAGACCGAAGCACCCCTGCCGGCAGATCATTTTGTCATGGCTATGATTACAAGAGGTAAAAACTATTTAAATCCTGTTCGTTTTCTCACACAAACCGCTCGTTTCGTGTCTTAGGCCATCAATGTGTACTTACATGTACGAGTCATTAAATCATGTTTAATTTGGACTTCTGTGCTGCTCTTTGGTGGACCCCCTTAGCCTCCAGTGTATGACTGATAGACAACAACGGTTTGACTGAAAAATGTCAAAATTGAAAATACTGTGGAAACAAAGACACCTACATCTTGGATCCCCTTGAGGTAAGATAAAACATATCAAAAATTAATTTCAAAGTGAACTATCACCCAAAAATGGAAAATCATTCACCATTTCCTCACCCCCATGTTGTTAAAAACCTGTATGAGTTTCGTTCTTCTGCTGAACTTAGTAAATGGCTACCACCAACTGTTTGATTACCAACATTCTTCAAAATATCTTTCAATTGTATGGTTACCAAAATTCTTTAAGATATCATCTTTTGTGTTCAACAAAGAAAGAAACTCATACAGATTTGGAACAACTTGAGGGTGAGTAAATGATGACAGAATTTTCATTTTTGGATGAACTATCCCTTTAACTTTTATTGAACCCAGTATGTTGGTGTTAAGCCTTATTTGTAGTTATTTTGTGACTGATTTTGAAAAGATTTTCTGTACTTGAAAAAGTAAAATTGTTGTTACCAGTCTTGTAGTAATTTGCTGATTATTTTAATAAATATTTTTCTACAACAGCTTTGACTTTGTGTTTGTTTTTTTAAATGTTTATTTTAATGCATCTACATCAATATAATGGTAAATAATAGAGTACAGTTTACTGTTAAAATGATTCTTTTCAGCTTTTTAAATGTTAAACTATTACAGCATCTACTTGAATTTTGGGGGTATTTACAGGATTTTATTGGCAACTTTATTGCCAGGTAAATACTGTACTTTAGTGAAATTACAAAATATTGCTGTAAAATAAAATACAGGTTTAATTCAATGTTACTGTAAAAACTCTATAAATTACTGTATACCTATAAATTTCATATACAACAATTAACTGTAAATTGCTTTACAGTATTACACTGTAATCAATTTTACAGCAATTTCCAACATTTTTACAGGATTTTATTGGCAACTTTTTTGCCAGTAAATTCCTGTAAATTCTACAGGAAATTTTTTACAGTGTAGGTGTTATCAATCATTTATTGTTGTTGTTGTTTTTAGTTTGAGTTGAGAAATAAACATTAATCTGTGTGTGCATTTTACTTTAGAACCAAGCAAGTTGGACTCATGAAACCATTTTATTATATCGGAGTCGCAAATCGCAATTGCAATATTGGCTCAATAATGGCAATATGACATTTTCCCAAATCGTGCAGCCCTAAGCATAGATTATAGATACCATCCCTTCGCTATGTTCTTTTCAATGTGAAGCGTTGCGTGCTGTGACTTGGTGTTGCTTCAAGTGCATCATTCTGCACACGGGATGCGCATGATTGCTTATAATACTTTGGGGAGACAAGGGGGCGTGGCCTAAGGGAATAGCACTCGTGATGTTAAGTGATGTTACCCCGCCATCGCTGATACAACCTTTAGCAGTCATGTTTTTGCTTCTTGAGAGAGAGAGAAAGTGTGTGTGTGTGTGTGAGCAATGGCGGTTCTAGGCGGGGCCTGGGGGGGCCAGTGCCCCTGCGACAACAAGCTTGGACCCCCTTGTGGCCCCCTAAATGTGGAGTCAGTGTGAAATATTTTTTTATAGTGTGTCACGCATTGAGCATGACAGTCACTCGTTTCAGTCTTTTGTCTCACACTCCCGTCACACATTGTATTTCTCATGCGGAAAAACTATTAATAATATATTTAATATACGCAATTTCTCTGGCCGCGCCGCTCTCACGTGAGAATCAAGCGCGTCTCGCCTGGAGTTCAGCAGTCGACCCTGCTACGCATCAGCCAATCAAAAAAAGAGAAGTGCTACTACATTGGTTGTTAGTTTTATCTACAGTTACAAAAATCGGTATATACATTGTACTCCTCAAGCCGTACAACTTTCTAATACATAGTCATTAGCTCGGACCAAGAGGAAGTCAGATATTTTGGTCTGAATATGGTGAGCCTCTCTCTGAGCCTACGTCCCTGTATGGCAAGCCCTTTTAACATTTAAAAGCTAAGTTTGCCTGTCCGGAATTAACATTGTAGATATCAACAACGTCTTTCTGTCTATTCGTAATTACATTTTGGATAGTTTGTATTATCATTTAAGATATCTGTAACATAATTGTGACTAGTCGAAATGACAGAGTATGGCAAGCCGTTTTAACATTTAATCATAAAAGGGCCAAAGCCTTCGGCACCGCCACCCGGGTGCATTTAGGTAACTAAAGGAACCGGGGTTGCGGTGCCACCGGCTTGGGCCCGCCATCGCTGCTCGCAGCTATATTTAGGGCCCAAGCCCTGAAAGGGCGAAGGCCCTATTGTTTTCCTTAGGATTATTCTTTTCTATTATTATTATTATTATTATTATTATTATTATTTTTCTTACGACTATTCGGGCACTTTTGGGGCCCTTAACATGCTCGAAAACTCTTGAAACTTTGCACACGGGTCAGAACCCGCGGCCATCAGAGCCGGGCTGAAGATGGTACCTGGGCGTGGCAGGGGGGCTCGTCAGCGCCCCCTGGAATGGGGTCCGAACACTTGGTCCATAACTCAAACACGCTTGCATGTAATAATATGAAACTCGGTACGCATGTTGATCTCATCGTTTCATCTATACCTCGCGCTCTTACTTTTTACCCCAGCCCAACAGGAAGTCGGCTATTGAGGTTTGTTTGTAAAACGCTCGCAATGGTATTTGAAATACTCCTCCTAGAGCTTTGATCCAAATTCGACGATACTCGGTCAGCGTGAAGTCAAGACATTGAGGATGAAAGCTTGTGTGGGGATTTTTGATATCTCGAACGGTTTGGCCGTGGCGAGGAAACGAAATCATGGCGAGAAACGTGAAACAGGAAGTTTGTTATAACTTCAGCATACATTAACTGATCTTGATGAAACTTCAGCAGTATGTTCGCTGTAAGAGGACGATCACATGGATGTGACTATTGTGAGTCAAAGTTATAGCGCCACCAACTGGCAGCAGGAAGTGTGTCACTTTCAAAATGCTTTGATATCACCCTTTTATTTTTACCCGATTTGCTTCAAACTTCATATGTATAATGTAAACATACGGCAGATGTAGACCTGTGAATGGATTCTTGATATCTTTGAAACTGTTGCCGTGGCGACGCATCAAACTTTACCCTTCTTTTAGGATGCTTTTAGGATGCTTTTGAGACCCTTAGCATGCTTTAAATTGCATGAAACTCGACAGACACATCACATTTATTAGCCAGTAGACATGTGCAAAGTTTCAGAAACGGGCGTGGTGAGGGCTCAGTAGCGCCACCTTTTGACAAAAGTGGGGTTGTTAGTTTTATCTACAGTTACAAAAATCGGTATGTATATTGTACTCCTCGAGCCGGACAACTTTCTAATTGACACTCATTAGCTAGGACCCACAGAAAGTCAGATATGTTTGTTTGAATGTAGAGAAAATCTCAGAATTTTGCCAGTCTCTCAGTGTCCCTCTGTGTGAGTGAGAGGAGGGGGGCTTGTCAGGTTAATTTTAACCCTTTATTTGCTGTGTGCGACTTCTCTGGCATTTTCGGGGGCCTTAACATCCTCGAAAACTCGTGAAACTTTGCACACGGGTCAGAACCCATGGCCATCAGGGCCGGGCTGAAGCTGGTAACCGGGCGTGGCAGGGCGGCTCGACAGCGCCCCCTGGACTGGGATTCGAACATTTGTCCATAAATCAAACACACTTGCATGAATTAATATGAAACTCGGTACAATTATAGATCACATCAGGCCAAACAACTTTCGTGCTCTAAGTTTTATGACAGTTCAAATGGAAGTTATTTATGAATTATGAATTATGGGTTGTTTGAATAATTGTCCTAGGAGAAATACATCAAATCACAATGCATGTGTTTACCAATCACAACCAAACTCGGTGTGCATAAAGTCAAGACATTGAGGATGCTCAATTCCGGACGGATTTTTGATATCTAGAACGGTCTGGCCGTGGCGAGGAAATGAATTTTATGACTAAAAAAGGACACATAAAGTGTGTTATAACTTTGCTCAATTTACCTACAGTTACAAAACTTACCACGTATATTGTTCTCGTCAAGCCGATCAACTTTCCAATTTAAAGTCATTCGCTCTGAGCAACAGAAAGTCAGATATTGTAGTTTGAATGGATTTATTTCCCCTGCGATTCTCTCTCTCTCTCTCTCTCTCTCTCTCTGTGTGTGTGGGTGTGTGTGTCTGTGTGGGGAGGGGAGGGCTGTTGTCTGTGTTTATGTGTGTGTGTGTGTGGCTGGCTGTGATTTTTCCTACAAGTCCTTGTTTCTAAGTCCTTGTCTTTTTGCATAACAATTTTGCATAACAATATTTTTAAATGACAAAATAGGCATATAACCCCCATCTTTTAAATGTATAGATTGCTTTAAATAAAAGTAAGATTGTATTTGTAATTGAAGTTGAATGAATTTAAAATTCATGTGCTATATTTCAATATATTTGTTTTCCTTAAGATTTTAAAACACTAACTTCATTCTTATCTGAATTACAAATATTTGTTTCTGTATAAAATAATACTCTGACTAAAAACACATTTGATGTTTTTTTTTTTGGTATTTTTATTTACATGTATTTATGTGTGTGTGTGTGTGTGTGTGTGTGTATAAAGTGCAGGGTTTTTTTTAGATAAAGTAGAATTTCTATAACTATGTGTTGAACTAATGAATCACTCTTGTGTGTGTTAAACACAATCTACTTAATACAGACAACTTCATTATAAAGATAAATAACAAATCCAAAAAATATATGATTATAATCTATGACAAAAAAAGCCATTACAAACTATATTAATGGAAAATACACATTGCTCTTTGTATTGTTGTAAAATATTCATGAAAAACAAGATAACAAAAATCAAAAAGATAAATTATTTTAGATATAGCCATGTTTTAAATGTATAGCAGAGATGTTAATTGAGACAGCAACATACAAACTTTCTAGAACAACATGGACCTGGATAGCTGGTTTTTATGGAGGACAGTGAAGAGGAAGAGGGTGCAAATCAAACAGCTCATTCTCAGACTACACAGCAAACAGCTTAAGTTTTTAGTGCTTTGTTTGAGGTTTTTAGTGCTCTGTCCTATCTATTATCAACATATAATAGATGGAACAGAACAAGAAAGGCAATTAATAATCTGTCATTGCGTCACTGCATTATGATATGAAAGGCTCAGTACAGTGTGGCACAAAACGCTTATGCGCATCCCGAGTGGAGAATGATGCGCTTAAAGCCACATGGTTTTACAGCGCACAGCGCATCGAGTCCGCATTGATGCAAGCTCTACAATACACTTCTTTTTGATAGTCAAAGCGGGGGTTACGTTTTTACACGTCGTACAGAATAACCCTAAAGGCACCAAGGTGGCGGTGCCACCGGCTTTATATTAAATATAAATATAGCTGTGAGCAGCGATAAAGGGCCAAAGCCGGCGGTACCACCATCCCGGTGCCTTTGGGTAACTAAAGGCATCGGGGTTGCGGTGCCACCGGCTTGGGCCCGCAATCGCTGCTCGCAGCTATATTTAGGGCCCAAGCCCTGAAAGGGCGAAGGCCCTATTGTTTTCCTTGGGATTATTTTTCTTTACTATTATTATTAGGGCCCAAGCCCTGAAAGGGCGAAGGCCCTATTGTTTTCCTTAGGATTATTATTATTATTATTATTATTATTATTATTTATACGACTATTCGGGCACTTTTGGGGCCCTTAACATGCTCAAAAACTCTTGAAACTTAGCACACGGGTCAGAACCCGCGGCCATCAGGGCCGGGCTGAAGATGGTACCCGGGCGTGGCAGGGGGGCTAGACAGCGCCCCCTGGAACGGGGTCCGAAAACTTGGTCCATAAATCAAACACGCTTGCATGTAATAATATGAAACTCGGTGCACATATAGATCTCATCGTTCATATATACCTCATACTATTACTTTTTACCCCAGCCCAACAGGAAGTCGGTTATTTAGGGTTGTTCATAAAACACTCGCAATGGAATTTGAAGTACTACTCCTAGAGAATTCAAACTCACGGCACGAAACTCGGTCAGCATGAAGTCAAGGCATTGAGGATGAAAGTTTGCGAGGGGATTTTTGATATCTCGAACGGTTTGGCCATGGCGAGGAAACGAAATTATGGCGAGAAACGTGAAACAGGAAGTGTGTTATAACTTCAGCATACATTAACGGATCTTGATGAAACTTCAGCAGTATGTTCGCTGTAAGAGGACGATCACATGGATGTGACTATTGTGAGTCAGAGTTATAGCGCCACCAACTGGCAGCAGGAAGTGTGTCACTTTCAAAATGCTTTGAACTCACCCTTTTATTTTTACCCGATGTGCTTCAAACTTAATCTGTATAATGTAAACACATAGCAGATGAAGACCTGTGAATGGATTCTTGATATCTTTGATACTGTTGCCGTGGCAACGCATCAAACTTTAAAATTCTTTTTTTTAATGATTTTGAGACTCTTAGCGGCTTTTGGGGCCCTTAACGGGTTTGAAAACTCTTGAAACTTTGCACACAGGTCCGATCCCACAGCCATCAGAGCCGGGCTGAAGATGGTACCTGGGTGTGGCAGGGGGGCTAGACAGCGCCCCCTGGAACGGGGTCCGAACACTTGGTCCATAAATCAAACACGCTTGCATGTAATAATATGAAACTCGGTACACATGTTGATCTCATCGTTTCATCTATACCTCACGCTCTTACTTTTTACCCCAGCCAAACAGGAAGTCGGCTATTGAGGTTTGTTTGTAAAACGCTCGCAATGGAATGTGCAATACTCCTCCTAGAGAATTCAAACACACGGCACGAAACTCGGTCAGCATGAAGTCAAGGCATTGAGGATGAAAGTTTGCGAGGGGATTTTTGATATCTCGAACGGTTTGGCCGTGGCGAGGAAACAAAATTATGGCGAGAAACGTGAAACAGGAAGTGTGTTATAACTTCAGCATACATTAACTGATCTTGATGAAACTTCAGCAGTGTGTTCACTGTAAGAGGCTGATTACATGGATGTGACTATTGTGAGTCAAAGTTATAGCGCCACCAACTGGCAGCAGGAAGTGTGTCACTTTCAAAATGCTTTGATATCACCCTCTTATTTTTAACCGATTTGCTTCAAACTTCATCTGTATAATGTAAAAATACAGCAGATGTAGACCTGTGAATGGATTCTTGATATCTTTGATACTGTTGCTGTGGCAACAAATCAAACTTTAACATTCTTTTTTGATACTTTTGGGACTCTTAGCATGCTTGAAATTGCTTGAAACAGATAGATACAGATAGCTCGACAGATACATCACATTTATTAGCCAGTAGGCATGTGCAACTTTGGCAAAAGATTAAAGTAATGTCAAAAAAGTAAACAGTAAACACTAAAAGCCTCATATCTTCTAAAAATGTAATTATACATCATTTGTTTCTAAATTAAATTATACAAATATTATAATTAAACCAGTTTTTCCCTTTTTTCATTTAAGAATTATGTTTACGTTCAAAAACAGCCAGAATGGTTTTAAAATTCAGAAGAAGAAAAAATAATCTGAGTCATACGTAGTGCTATACTGCCCTCTTGTGTTCAATATCAGGTAGGCCTATTGTGTATATTCCCACCGGTTAATCAACGTGTGACTCCGCTGGGACTCGGGAACTTTTAAATCGCTTACTTAAAACCGAAAGTCAAAATACAGATATCCGCACAAGACATTAATGTTGTGGAGTAGAGTAAGCATTTTAAATAAATTCCTATTAAGTAACTAAACAGAATGAACGTTCACTCTGTTCTGCTGGTTCCTCGCTGTTGGCGCGCACAGTTATGAATGCTTGTGCAGCCATGAGTTTTAGTTTAATTTTAAAATTAGCGCAATTTTGGGATTTGTATTATTTGAATTTATTTTTAAAAAACACAATGTTGAGTTTTATTGTAACACTGTTTAATCGCGCCCACGGTTATATTTTGTATATTATATATAATTATAATGTATTTCTGTATAAAATAATACTACAATAACACATTTGTGACCGACCTGATCCAGCAAAATTAGTCACAGTGACCCAAATTTAAAAATTGAGATTTTTATATTAATGGAAAGAGGGCACTGTAAGCTTTCAAATGATACCTTGGTCATACCTTGAATGGTTGTAACAATATACAGATTTGAATTCTGGTCGTCTGCCCTTTTTTTCCAATTGAAAACCTAAGAAAATCGCTTTTAAAGTTTTTTTGCCCGTTTTTTTTTTTTTTTTTTTTTATCTTTCAAAATCCATAGCATTTTAAGGGATAAACTATTTATTTTATATAGCTTAATTTGACCAAATAGATTAACATATATAAATGCAATTTAACGAGGCTGAAACTCAACTTATTTTTAATTTTTTTGAAATAAATAATTAAAAAGTCACTTTTACAAAAATGTTCTAAAATCAGAAAGATTAAAGAGGAGTCAGAGAGAAATTCAGTTTTCATACGGATTAGCCCACATAAGCAGAGAGCAGTCTGTTTTCTTTCATTTTGAATGGTTGTGTTTAAAAGTAGACATTTCAATATATATATGTCTGTGAGGATACCTTATACGCTGACTTTCGGTTCATGAGACAAGCTTCAGTTCACGTGCCGCGCGTCTCCGCGTCGTGATTAGGCCTAGCCTATTGTCTGCAATTTATTTCTTATTATTAAATCCTAGTAATTGGTTGATGAAACATTGATTTAAATTAAGATAATTATTTTAAAACGAAATTTACTTTAAAGAAAGGCTTTGTGCTTGCATGTTTAAGCTATGTGAAAGTTTTAGTGCTGCTTCCAGAGAACGGTCACGTTCGGATTGTTTTTCCTCATAAATGCGAACACGGAAAATAAAATAAAGATTTTATGTTCTGGAGAGAGTCAACCCTTCTTCATCGGGTGAGTATTACTTTTGGTTTGTGCAGTGTGGTTCACATAGGCCAATTTATTAAAATATTTAATTATCTGGGAATTGGATCTCCTCCATAATGCTGAAATTGCCCAATTTAAAAAAAAAATTAGTAATAATTTAAGTTTTGTGGTGTAAGTCTACGTATTTTATAATGTTAACTTCAAATAATACTAATAGTAATTTAAAGATGTTGTAGCTAGCATTGGGTCTGGACGTGAAGGATAACTTCGGGAGTTGAAGGGACGTGTCGGTGTCGTGATTCTGTCTTCTCACACCGCGACACAGGTTCGTGGATCTGAGTGTCGCGATCGTTACAGCCTTACATAGGCTATATTCTTCTTGCAGATAAATATAGTCACGCAGTTTAGGTTAGAAGCCTCCAGTGAGTTCAACGTTTCAGGGGATACCCGGGAAATGCTCAGAGGTGACGAGGGGAGTTGAGAAGAGCAATGTTTATTTCAGCGAATTTAAAGCTTTGACAACTTTAATCGTTATTTAAATACCTTTACTCAATTATCTCGACTACGAAACCCTGTGAGATTATTTTTGAATGTCTGTTCTTTGAAATTAGCAAAAAAATTTTTTTTTTTTTTTTGTTATTTCATGGTTTTTCCACATAATCGGCCCATATCTTAAAATGGAAGGTTGCAACTTCCGACTCATTTCGCCAGAGCGGGTCATTTGATTTTTATTTTTTAAACAATGTAATGTGTAACCTAAAAATAAACAGATTATTTGATAAATGGTATATTTAAATCTGCATATTGTAGCCTAATATCTGCAGGGCAGCCTAGTCTTAATAAATGTATGCTTCATTTTTCATTAGTAAATTTGATCAATAAATTCAATAATTTAGAATAATAAGACACTATAGGGCTGTTACCCTAGGTAAGGCTGATCAAATTAAATCGGTTACACAATAATGTTACGAGATTGGTTTAACAGGAGTCAATTAAAAATCGCTGTAAAGAACGATACTTTTAAACATAACCCTAAATCACCATAAGGTGTCGCCAGATGACCGTCTTAATGAACGAGTCATGGATTCAAAATGCTGAATCATTCAGTAATGAGAAAACACATTGCTTTGAGATGCGCGATGGGTCGCTGTGATCTTTGTTTAACTATTTTCTCTGCTGAAACAGAAAAAAGTCAATATTGCATCTAAAAAGTCAATATTGCATATAAAATGTAAGTGACTTGACTTGTGTGTGTGACTATGTTTGTTGTAGTGATAAGAGTTGCACCCTTGTTAAAGTTTAAGGCCTTGTGTTTTTGGATATATATCTTTCTTTCTTTTTTTTTCTTTTTTTACAAAATATGCATATAACCCATATATTTTAGATTTATTATTTGCTTTAAATTAAATTAAGATTGTATTTTTGGTAATTGAACCTGAATGAATTTAAAAATGAATGTGCTATATTTCAGATCATATATTTGTTTTTCTTAAAATTTGAACTAACTTTATTCTCAGCTGAATTATAAATATTTTATTTCTGTATGAATTAAAAACACATTTGATTTTTCTTTTTTAATCAATGTAGAATGTGTAACTGAAATATAAACAGATTAGGGCTCTGTTCGAGGACAAGTAACTAAAACCAATGCGACATGATGAATGTTTGTTTCCCAAACCATCTCAGAGTAACAGCTTACTTTTCTTTCTTACTATATTCTTTCTTACTATAAACTGTGCTGTAGAGCTTGCATCAGTCAAAGCAGGGTTACATTTTGCATGTCGTGCACAATAAACCTAAAGGCACCAGGGTGGCGGTGCCACCGGCTTCATATATATATGTATATATACAGTATATATATATATATATATATATAGCTGTGATCCGCGATGAAGGGCCAAAGCCAGTGGCATGGCCACCCTGGTGCTTTTAGGTAACTGAGGAACCGGGGTTGCGGTGCCACCGGCTTGGGCCCTTCATCGCTGCTCGCAGCTATATTTATTATAATAATTATTATTTTACTACCTTTTGGGCACTTTTGGGGCCCTTAACGTGCTCGAAAACTCTTGAAACTTTGCACACGGGTCAGAACCCGCGGCCATCAGAGCCGGGCTGAAGCTGGTACCCGGGCGTGGTAGGGCGGCTCGTCAGCGCCCCCTGGAACGGGGTCCGAACACTTGGTCCATAACTCAAACACGCTTGTATGTAATAATATGAAACTCGGTACACATGTTGATCTCATCGTTTCATCTATACCTCGCGCTCTTACTTTTTACCCCAGCCCAACAGGAAGTCGGCTATTGAGGTTTGTTTGTAAAACGCTCGCAATGGAATGTCATATACTCCTCCTAGAGCTTTGATCCAAATTCGACGAAACTCGGTCAGCGTGAAGTCAAGACATTGAGGATGAAAGTTTGCGAGGGGATTTTTGATATCTCGAACGGTTTGTCCGTGGCGAGGAAACGAAATCATGGCGAGAAACGTGAAACAGGAAGTGTGTTATAACTTCAGCATACATTAACTGATCTTGATGAAACTTCAGCAGTGTGTTCGCTGTAAGAGGACGATCACATGGATGTGACTATTGTGAGTCAAAGTTATAGCGCCACCAACTGGCAGCAGGAAGTGTGTCAGTTTCAAAATGCTTTGATATCACCCTTTAATTTTTACCTGATTTGCTTCAAACTTCATATGTATAATGTAAACATACGGCAGATGTAGACCTGTGAATGGATTCTTGATATCTTTGAAACTGTTGCCGTGGCGACGCATCAAACTTTACCCTTCTTTTAGGATGCTTTTAGGATGCTTTTGAGACCCTTAGCATGCTTCAAAATGCATGAAACTCGACAGACACATCACATTTATTAGCCAGTAGACATGTGCAAAGTTTCAGAAACGGGCGTGGTGAGGGCTCAGTAGCGCCACCTTTTGACAAAAGTGGGGTTGTTAGTTTTATCTACAGTTACAAAAATCGGTATGTATATTGTACTCCTCGAGCCGGACAACTTTCTAATTGACACTCATTAGCTAGGACCCACAGAAAGTCAGATATGTTTGTTTGAATGTAGAGAAAATCTCAGAATTTTGCCAGTGTCTCAGTGTCCCTCTGTGTGAGTGAGAGGAGGGGCGCCTGTCAGGTTAATTTTAACCCTTTATTTGCTGTGTGCGACTTCTCTGGCATTTTCGGGGGCCTTAACATCCTCGAAAACTCTTGAAACTTTGCACACGGGTCAGAACCCATGGCCATCAGGGCCGGGCTGAAGCTGGTAACCGGGCGTGGCAGGGCGGCTCGACAGCGCCCCCTGGACTGGGATTCGAACATTTGTCCATAAATCAAACACACTTGCATGAATTAATATGAAACTCGGTACAATTATAGATCACATCAGGCCAAACTACTTTCGTGCTCTAAGTTTTATGACAGTTCAAATGGAAGTTATTTATGAATTATGAATTATGGGTTGTTTGAATAATTGTCCTAGGAGAAATACATCAAATCACAATGCATGTGTTTACCAATCACAACCAAACTCGGTGTGCATGAAGTCAAGACATTGAGGATGCTCAATTCCGGACGGATTTTTGATATCTCGAACGGTCTGGCCGTGGCGAGGAAATGAATTTTATGACTAAAAAAGGACACATAAAGTGTGTTATAACTTTGCTCAATTTACCTACAGTTACAAAACTTACCACGTATATTGTTCTCGTCAAGCCGATCAACTTTCCAATTTAAAGTCATTCGCTCTGAGCAACAGAAAGTCAGATATTGTAGTTTGAATGGATTTATTTCCCCTGCGATTCTCTCTCTCTCTCTCTCTCTCTCTCTGTGTGTGTGGGGGGGGGGGTGTGTGTCTGTGTGGGGAGGGGAGGGCTGTTGTCTGTGTTTATGTATGTGTGTGTGGCTGGCTGTGATTTTTCCTACAAGACCTTGTCTCTAAGTCCTTGTCTTTTTGCATAACGATTTTGCATAACAATATTTTTAAATGACAAAATAGGCATAACCCCCATCTTTTAAATGTATAGTTTGCTTTAAATAAAAGTAAGATTGTATTTGTAATTGAAGTTGAATGAATTTAAAATTCATGTGCTATATTTCAATATATTTGTTTTCCTTAAGATTTTAAAACACTAACTTCATTCTTATCTGAATTACAAATATTTGTTTCTGTATAAAATAATACTCTGACTAAAAACACATTTGATGTTTTTTTTTTTGGTATTTTTATTTACATGTATTTATGTGTGTGTGTGTGTGTATAAAGTGCAGGTTTTTTTTTAGATAAAGTAGAATTTCTATAACTATGTGTTGAACTAATAAATCACTCTTGTGTGTGTTAAACACAATCTACTTAATACAGACAACTTCATTATAAAGATAAATAACAAATCCAAAAAATATATGATTATAATCTATGACAAAAAAGTCATTACAAACTATATTAATGGAAAATACACATTGCTCTTTGTATTGTTGTAAAATATTCATGAAAAACAAGATAACAAAAATCAAAAAGATACATTATTTTAGATATAGCCATGTTTTAAATGTATAGCAGAGATGTTAATTGAGGCAGCAACATACAAACTTTCTAGAACAACATGGACCTGGATAGCTGGTTTTTATGGAGGACAGTGAAGAGGAAGAGGGTGCAAATCAAACAGCTCATTCTCAGACTACTCAGCAAACAGCTTAAGTTTTTAGTGCTTTGTTTGAGGTTTTTAGTGCTCTGTCCTATCTATTATCAACATATAATAGATGGAACAGAACAAGAAAGGCAATTAATAATCTGTCATTGCGTCACTGCATTATGATATGAAAGGCTCAGTACAGTGTGGCACAAAACGCTTATGCGCATCCCGAGTGGAGAATGATGCGCTTAAAGCCACATGGAGTTACAGCGCACAGCGCATCGAGTCCGCATTGATGCAAGCTCTACAATACACTTCTTTTTGATAGTCAAAGCTGGGGTTACGTTTTTACACGTCGTACAGAATAACCCTAAAGGCACCAAGGTGGCGGTGCCACCGGCTTTATATTAAATATAAATATAGCTGTGAGCAGCGATAAAGGGCCAAAGCCGGCGGTACCACCATCCCGGTGCCTTTGGGTAACTAAAGGCATCGGGGTTGCGGTGCCACCGGCTTGGGCCCGCAATCGCTGCTCGCAGCTATATTTATTATTATTATTATTATTTATACGACTATTCGGGCACTTTTGGGGCCCTTAACATGCTCAAAAACTCTTGAAACTTTGCACACGGGTCAGAATCCGCGGCCATCAGGGCCGGGCTGAAGATGGTACCCGGGCGTGGCAGGGGGGCTAGACAGCGCCCCCTGGAACGGGGTCCGAAAACTTGGTCCATAAATCAAACACGCTTGCATGTAATAATATGAAACTCGGTGCACATATAGATCTCATCGTTCATATATACCTCAAACTATTACTTTTTACCCCAGCCCAACAGGAAGTCGGTTATTTAGAGTTGTTCATAAAACACTCGCAATGGAATGTGCAATACTCCTCCTAGAGAATTCAAACACACGGCACGAAACTCGGTCAGCGTGAAGTCAAGACATTGAGGATGAAAGTTTGTGTGGGGATTTTTGATATCTCGAACGGTTTGGCCGTGGCGAGGAAATGAAATAATGGCGAGAATCGTGAAACAGGAAGTGTGTCATAACTTCAGCATACATTAACTGATCTTGATGAAACTTCAGCAGTTTGTTCTCTGTAAGAGGACGATCACATGGATGTGACTATTGTGAGTCAAAGTTATAGCGCCACCAACTGGCAGCAGGAACTGTGTCACTTTCAAAATGCTTTGAAATCACCCTCTTATTTTTACCCGATTTGCTTCAAACTTAATCTGTATAATGTAAACACATAGCAGATGAAGACCTGTGAATGGATTCTTGATATCTTTGATACTGTTGCTGTGGCAACGCATCAAACTTTAAAATTCTTTTTTTTTTGATGATTTTGAGACTCTTAGCGGCTTTTGGGGCCCTTAACGGGTTTGAAAACTCTTGAAACTTTGCACACAGGTCATATCCCACAGCCCTCAGAGCCGGGCTGAAGATGGTACCTGGGTGTGGCAGGGGGGCTAGACAGCGCCCCCTGGAACGGGGTCCGAAAACTTGGTCCATAAATCAAACACGCTTGCATGTAATAATATGAAACTCGGTACACATGTTGATCTCATCATTTCATCTCTACCTCACACTCTTACTTTTACCCCAGCCCAACAGGAAGTCGGCTATTGAGGTTTGTTTGTAAAACGCTCGCAATGGAATGTGCAATACTCCTCCTAGATAATTCAAACACACGGCAGGAAACTCGGTCAGCATGAAGTCAAGGCATTGAGGATGAAAGTTTGCGAGGGGATTTTTGATATCTCGAACGGTTTGGCCATGGCGAGGAAACGAAATTATGGCGAGAAATGTGAAACAGGAAGTGTATTATAACTTCAGCATACATTAACTGATCTTGATGAAACTTCAGCAGTATGTTCGCTGTAAGAGGACGATCACATGGATGTGACTATTGTGAGTCAAAGTTATAGCGCCACCAACTGGTAGCAGGAAATGTGTAACTTTCAAAATGCTTTGAACTCACCCTTTTATTTTTACCCGATTTGCTTCAAACTTCATCTGTATAATGTAAACATACGGCAGATGTAGACCTGTGAATGGATTCTTGATATCTTTTAAACTGTTGCCGTGGCAACGCATCAAACTTTACCCTTCTTTTAGGATGCTTTTAGGATGCTTTTGAGACCCTTAGCATGCTTCAAAATGCATGAAACTCAACAGACACATTTATTAGCCAGTAGACATGTGCAAAGTTTCAGAAACGGGCATGGTGCAGGGACTAAATAGCGCCACCTTATGACAAAAGTGGGGTTGTTAGTTTTATCTACAGTTACAAAAATCGGTATATAGATTTTACTCCTCAAGCCGGACAACTTTCTAATTCATAGTCATTAGCTCGGACCAAGGGGAAGTCAGATATTTTGGATTGAATATGGTGAGCCTCTCTCTGAGCCTACGTCCCTGTATGGCAAGCCCTTTCAACATTTAAAAGCTAAGTTTGCCTATCCGGAACTAGCATTGTAGATATCAACGTCTTTCTGACTAGTCGTAATTTCATTTTGGATAGTTTGTATTATCATTTAATAGATATCTGTAATGTAATTGTGAGTAGTCGAAATGACAGATAGAGTATGGCAAGCTGTTTTAACATTTAATCATTTAATCATGAAAGGGCCAAAGCCTGCGACACCGCCACCCCGGTGCCTTTAGGTAACTAAAGGAACCGGGGTTGCGGTGCCACCGGCTTGGGCCCGCCATCGCTGCTCGCAGCTATATTTCATATTGAGTCCGTGTTTTAAGAATGAGGAGTTTAATAATGACTCTTTCATAAAAACAGGCTTTTGCCGTGACCCACTGGAATAACAGTGTAACTGCACCGATTGACAGTCTAGATTGTGCATGTCAGTGCTAAATGCTGATAACTTTTGAAATATTAGTAGGGTACTTTTGGAAATCTTTATTGTAAAAAAAAAAAGTTTATAAATTAAATAACTGCATAAGCTTATTTATTTTGCATTATAATTCAATAATAATAATATTGGACCATTTTTAGGGCCCAAGCCCTGAAAGGGCGAAGGCCCTATTGTTTTCCTAAGGATTATTTATTAGGGCCCAAGCCCTGAAAGGGCGAAGGCCCTATTGTTTTCCTTCCGATTATTAGGGCCCAAGCCCTGAAAGGGCGAAGGCCCTATTGTTTTCCTTAGGATTATTCTTTTCTATTATTATTATTATTATTATTATTATTATTATTTTTCTTACGACTATTCGGGCACTTTTGGGGCCCTTAACATGCTCGAAAACTCTTGAAACTTTGCACACGGGTCAGAACCCGCGGCCATCAGAGCCGGGCTGAAGATGGTACCCGGGCGTGGCAGGGGGGCTCGTCAGCGCCCCCTGGAATGGGGTCCGAACACTTGGTCCATAACTCAAACACGCTTGCATGTAATAATATGAAACTCGGTACGCATGTTGATCTCATCGTTTCATCTATACCTCGCGCTTTTACTTTTTACCCCAGCCCAACAGGAAGTCGGCTATTGAGGTTTGCTTGTAAAACGCTCGCAATGTTATTTGAAATACTCCTCCTAGAGCTTTGATCCAAATTCGACGATACTCGGTCAGCGTAAAGTGAAGACATTGAGGATGAAAGCTTGTGTGGGGATTTTTGATATCTCGAACGGTTTGGCCGTGGCGAGGAAACGAAATCATGGCGAGAAACGTGAAACAGGAAGTTTGTTATAACTTCAGCATACATTAACTGATCTTGATGAAACTTCAGCAGTGTGTTCGCTGTTAAGAGGACGATCACATGGATGTGACTATTGTGAGTCAAAGTTATAGCGCCACCAACTGGCAGCAGGAAGTGTGTCACTTTCAAAATGCTTTGATATCACCCTTTTATTTTTACCCGATTTGCTTCAAACTTCATATGTATAATGTAAACATACGGCAGATGTAGACCTGTGAATGGATTCTTGATATTTTTGAAACTGTTGCCGTGGCGACACATCAAACTTTACCCTTCTTTTAGGATGCTTTTAGGATGCTTTTGAGACCCTTAGCATGCTTCAAAATGCATGAAACTCGACAGACACATCACATTTATTAGCCAGTAGACACGTGCAATGTTTCAGAAACGGGCGTGGTGAGGGCTCAGTAGCGCCACCTTTTGACAAAAGTAGGGTTGTTAGTTTTATCTACAGTTACAAAAATCGGTATGTATATTGTACTCCTCGAGCCGGACAACTTTCTAATTGACACTCATTAGCTAGGACCCACAGAAAGTCAGATATGTTTGTTTGAATGTGGTCTTGCTTAATCTGAGCCTACATCTCTGTCTTTGCCTGTCTGTGTATGTGTGTGTGTTTGTAGGGGGAGGGGTCTTAACCATTTCACTCCTGTGTGTATGGCCTGCATAAAAAATAAATGCCTTAAGCCTGGTATTTTTTTTAATAAGTTTTTTATTTTTTATAAGTAAAGGCATATAACCAGTTTAATTGTAGTGCATTAATAGTTTTATAGGTTTATTAATTAAATTAACTTGGTCCATAAACTTGATCTGAAAATTTGGTCCATAAATCAAACACACTTGCATGTAATAATATGACTTGAGTGTTAATCACATCATGTTTTCAGTTTGAATATAAAATATATAAATTATGTAAAAAAAATAAAGTTGATCCAGCTGGAGCGCAGGCTGAGAATAGCGCTGTCATGACTGGATCACGAGATCATCAGTCATGCCCTCTCATACCTTACGCGCACACCACGCCCACTTACATCAGATCACATCAACATGTCAGCCGGAGGGATAACGAGGGTCGTCGTCGCTTTTGGATTCAAGAATTTCTTACAACAAGATGGCAAAAGAACAGCGCTTTGCAAGACATGCAACGTTAAGATCGCGGACAGTCAGATGACAACCTCCAATTTCGTCGGTCATTTGAAGAGCCATTCTGCCCACTGTGCCCAGTAAGTGCTTGTCAATTTGTTAATGTTATCTGGTTAGCTCGTTCGTAGTTAGCTAGCTAATGTAAGTTAAAGGAGAACTCCGGCGCAAAATTACACATTGTTACCTAGTCAACCGTTATCTGAGATTTGTTTTCATGACTGCCGAATGTAAATAGTTTTATCTATAAAAACAGTTTAGCCTATAAGTGACGTCCGACATTCTGCATATTGTGTTATTTTGTTAAGCCCCACTAAAGGCATAAAAAACTGTAAAGCACAATCAAGTTTTCACACTATATTCCAAGACTTCTAAAGTCATTCAATAGCTTAATGTGTGGTAAAATTAATATTTTAGTCTCTAAGTTAAAGTTAACGGAAAGTCATCTCGCCTCAGTCATTCTCCATGCATCAGCATTAGCGCGTCGCGTTCGGTTGCGACAGTAACACGACGACACTCTCTTCAAGATCAATGTTCCCAATATTATACTTTATTTGTAGATAAGGCATAAAGGTCTATGATTTGCATAAAATGACTATCTTGCTGGAGTGGAGTTTATTGCCCTTTAGAATACACTAAGCATTAGTGCTGCACGATTAATTATATCGCAGTCGTAATAGCGATCTCAAACCTATGCAATTATATTTCGCAAAATGCCGCGATTTTATATGAAATAAACAAAGTAGGGCTATTAGCGCAGCATCTCTTCTTTTTTGTCATCCTTTGACTAGTGTTACAAGATCCCCCTCTTATTGGTTCAAATGCCTTTTCGCATTTTGCACGACAAGAAGTGAAAAGCTGCCTGTGAGTGCCCTAGATTAGAATAGATGAGACTCGCATAATGCGCATGCACTGACCGTGTGCCAGCCCAGAATAAACAGTTCTCTTTCGAGCTTGAACGAACAATAGCACACACAATTATGCCAAAATGTGATTTTGTCTAGTATCTTCATAACATAAGAAAAGTCTATGGATGAAAAGAGTTGTGCTATGAGGCGCGTGTGAGATCCGCGTCTCGGCAACGGGTGCTCTTAAAGGGCCAGCAGCGAATAAAGCGTTCTTTCAGTAAAGTTAAAAGAACAAAGGGAAATTAGAAAATTACTCACTGATCTTGAGTAAAGAACTTTTGTAGCTTTAATAAGGATTATTATATATATAATTTATGATTCAGGCAGCGCAGACTGTTTGATAACTTTATTCAATTTCTGTACCTGTTAAGACAGGAAGGGCACAGGTAAATATGTTTTTTATTATGGGTTTATGTGGGGATTGTTTGAAGTTCACTTAATTTAAAAGCTGTTATATATTTTTTTTAAGCGTAATAATTTTTTAAAAAGTTGATGGCTTTCAATTGATGGAATCACTGTAATGTTGGTTTGGTTGATGGTTTATTGATCATTATAGGTGTTATCAATCATTTATTGTTGTTGTTGTTTTTAGTTTGAGTTGAGAAATAAACATTAATCTGTGTGTGCATTTTACTTTAGAACCAAGCAAGTTGGACTCATGAAACCATTTTATTATATCGGAGTCGCAAATCGCAATTGCAATATTGGCTCAATAATGGCAATATGACATTTTCCCAAATCGTGCAGCCCTACTAAGCATAGATTATAGATACCATCCCTTCGCTATGTTCTTTTCAATGTGAAGCGTTGCGTGCTGTGACTTGGTGTTGCTTCAAGTGCATCATTCTGCACACGGGATGCGCATGATTGCTTATAATACTTTGGGGAGACAAGGGGGCGTGGCCTAAGGGAATAGCACTCGTGATGTTAAGTGATGTTACCCCGCCATCGCTGATACAACCTTTAGCAGTCATGTTTTTGCTTCTTGAGAGAGAGAGAAAGTGTGTGTGTGTGTGTGTGTGTGTGAGCAATGGCGGTTCTAGGCGGGGGCCTGGGGGGGCCAGTGCCCCTGCGACAACAAGCTTGGACCCCCTTGTGGCCCCCTAAATGTGGAGTCAGTGTGAAATATTTTTTTATAGTGTGTCACGCATTGAGCATGACAGTCACTCGTTTCAGTCTTTTGTCTCACACTCCCGTCACACATTGTATTTCTCATGCGGAAAAACTATTAATAATATATTTAATATACGCAATTTCTCTGGCCGCGCCGCTCTCACGTGAGAATCAAGCGCGTCTCGCCTGGAGTTCAGCAGTCGACCCTGCTACGCATCAGCCAATCAAAAAAAGAGAAGTGCTACTACATTGGTTGTTAGTTTTATCTACAGTTACAAAAATCGGTATATACATTGTACTCCTCAAGCCGTACAACTTTCTAATACATAGTCATTAGCTCGGACCAAGAGGAAGTCAGATATTTTGGTCTGAATATGGTGAGCCTCTCTCTGAGCCTACGTCCCTGTATGGCAAGCCCTTTTAACATTTAAAAGCTAAGTTTGCCTGTCCGGAATTAACATTGTAGATATCAACAACGTCTTTCTGTCTAGTCGTTACACTTTGGATAGTTTGTATTATCATTTAAGATATCTGTAACATAATTGTGACTAGTCGAAATGACAGAGTATGGCAAGCCGCTTTAACATTTAATCATGAAAGGGCCAAAGCCTTCGGCACCGCCACCCGGGTGCCTTTAGGTAACTAAAGGAACCGGGGTTGCGGTGCCTCCGGCTTGGGCCCGCCATCGCTGCTCGCAGCTATATTTTTTTTTTTTTCTTTTATTTTTCTAACGACTATTCGGGCACTTTTGGGGCCCTTAAGATGCTCGAAAACTCTTGAAACTTTGCACACGGGTCAGAACCCGCGGCCATCAGAGCCGGGCTGAAGCTGGTACCTGGGCGTGGCAGGGCGGCTCGTCAGCGCCCCCTGGAACGGGGTCCGAACACTTGGTCCATAACTCAAACACGCTTGTATGTAATAATATGACACTCGGTACACATGTTGCTCTCATCGTTTCATCTATACCTCGCGCTCTTACTTTTTACCCCAGCCCAACAGGAAGTCGGCTATTGAGGTTTGTTTGTAAAACGCTCGCAATGGAATGTTAAATACTCCTCCTAGAGCTTTGATCCAAGTTCGACGAAACTCAGTCAGCGTGAAGTCAAGACATTGAGGATGAAAGTTTGCGAGGGGATTTTTGATATCTCGAACGGTTTGTCCGTGGCGAGGAAACAAAACTATGGCGAGAAACGTGAAACAGGAAGTGTGTTATAACTTCAGCATACATTAACTGATCTTGATGAAACTTCAGCAGTGTGTTCGCTGTAAGAGGCCGATCACATGGATGTGACTATTGTGAGTCAAAGTTATAGCGCCACCAACTGGCAGCAGGAAGTGTGTCATTTTCAAAATGCTTTGAAATCACCCTTTTATTTTTACCCGATTTGCTTCAAACTTCATCTGTATAATGTAAATATACGGCAGATGAAGACCTGTAAATGCATTCTTGATATCTTTAAAACTGTTGCCATGGCAACGCATCAAACTTTACCATTCTTTTAGGATGCTTTTGAGACTCTTAGCATGCTTCAAATTGCATGAAACTCGACAGACACATCACATTTATTAGCCAGTAGACATGTGCAACGTTTCAGAAACGGGTGTGGTGAGGGCTCAGTAGCGCCACCTTTTGACAAAAGTGGGGTTGTTAGTTTTATCTACAGTTACAAAAATCAGTATGTATATTGTACTCCTCGAGCCGGACAACTTTCTAATTGACACTCATTAGCTAGGACCCACAGAAAGTCAGATATGTTTGTTTGAATGTAGAGAAAATCTCAGAATTTTGCCAGTGTCTCAGTGTCCCTCTGTGTGAGTGAGAGGAGGGGCGCCTGTCAGGTTAATTTTAACCCTTTATTTGCTGTGTGCAACTTCTCTGGCATTTTCGGGGGCCTTAACATCCTCTAAAACTCTTGAAACTTTGCACACGGGTCAGAACCCATGCCCATCAGGGCCGGGCTGAAGCTGGTCATCGGGCGTGGCAGGGCGGCTCGACAGCGCCCCCTGGACTGGGATTCAAAAATTTGTCCATAAATCAAACACACTTGCATGAATTAATATGAAACTCGGTACAATTATAGATCACATCAGGCCAAACAACTTTCGTGCTCTAAGTTTTATGACAGTTCAAATGGAAGTTATTTATGAATTATGAATTATGGGTTGTTTGAATAATTGTCCTAGGAGAAATACATCAAATCACAATGCATGTGTTTACCAATCACAACCAAACTCGGTGTGCATGAAGTCAATACATTGAGGATGCTCAATTCCGGACGGATTTTTGATATCTCCAACGGTCTGGCCGTGGCGAGGAAATGAATTTTATGACTAAAAAAGGACAAATAAAGTGTGTTATAACTTTGCTCAATTTACCTACAGTTACAAAACTTACCACGTATATTGTTCTCGTCAAGCCGATCAACTTTCCAATTTAAAGTCATTCGCTCTGAGCAACAGAAAGTCAGATATTGTAGTTTGAATGGATTTATTTCCCCTGCCATTCTCTCTCTCTCTCTCTCTCTCTCTCTCTCTCTCTCTCTCTGTGTGTGTGTGTGTGTGGGTGGGTGTGTGTGTGTGTGGGGAGGGGAGGGCTGTTGTCTGTGTTTATGTGTGTGTGTGTGTGTGTGGCTGGCTGTGATTTTTCCTACAAGTCCTTGTCTCTAAGTCCTTGTCTTTTTGCATAACAATTTTGCATAACAATATTTTTAAATGACAAAATAGGCATATAACCCCCATCTTTTAAATGTATAGATTGCTTTAAATAAAAGTAAGATTGTATTTGTAATTGAAGTTGAATGAATTAAAAATTCATGTGCTATATTTCAATATATTTGTTTTCCTTAAGATTTTAAAACACTAACTTCATTCTTATCTGAATTACAAATATTTGTTTCTGTATAAAATAATACTCTGACTAAAAACACATTTGATGTTTTTTTTTTGGTATTTTTATTTACATGTATTTATGTGTGTGTGTGTGTGTGTGTGTGTGTGTGTGGTGTGTGTGTGTGTATAAAGTGCAGGGTTTTTTTTAGATAAAGTAGAATTTCTATAACTATGTGTTGAACTAATAAATCACTCTTGTGTGTGTTAAACACAATCTACTTAATACAGACAACTTCATTATAAAGATAAATAACAAATCCAAAAAATATATGATTATAATCTATGACAAAAAAAAGCCATTACAAACTATATTATTGGAAAATACACATTGCTCTTTGTATTGTTGTAAAATATTCATGAAAAACAAGATAACAAAAATCAAAAAGATAAATTATTTTAGATATAGCCATGTTTTAAATGTATACAGAGATGTTAATTGAGGCAGCAACATACAAACTTTCTAGAACAACATGGACCTGGATAGCTGGTTTTTATGGAGGACAGTGAAGAGGAAGAGGGTGCAAATCAAACAGCTCATTCTCAGACTACACAACAAACAGCTTAAGTTTTTAGTGCTTTGTTTGAGGTTTTTAGTGCTCTGTCCTATCTATTATCAACATATAATAGATGGAACAGAACAAGAAAGGCAATTAATAATCTGTCATTGCGTCACTGCATTATGATATGAAAGGCTCAGTACAGTGTGGCACAAACCGCTTATGCGCATCCCGAGTGGAGAATGATGCGCTTAAAGCCACATGGAGTTACAGCGCACAGCGCATCGAGTCCGCATTGATGCAAGCTCTACAATACACTTCTTTTTGATAGTCAAAGCGGGGGTTACGTTTTTACACGTCGTACAGAATAACCCTGAAGGCACCAAGGTGGCGGTGCCACCGGCTTTATATTAAATATAAATATAGCTGTGAGCAGCGATAAAGGGCCAAAGCCGGCGGTACCACCATCCCGGTGCCTTTGGGTAACTAAAGGCATCGGGGTTGCGGTGCCACCGGCTTGGGCCCGCAATCGCTGCTCGCAGCTATATTTATTATTATTTTGTAACCTTTTGGGCATTTTTGGGGCCCTTAACGTGCTCGAAAACTCTTGAAACTTTGCACACGGGTCAGAACCCGCGGCCATCAGAGCCGGGCTGAAGCTGGTACCCGGGCGTGGCAGGGCGGCTCGTCAGCGCCCCCTGGAACGGGGTACGAACACTTGGTCCATAACTCAAACACGTTTGTATGTAATAATATGAAACTCTGTGCACATGTTGATCTCATAGTTTCATCTATACCTCGCGCTTTTACTTTTTACCCCAGCCCAACAGGAAGTCGGCTATTGAGGTTTGTTTGTAAAACGCTCGCAATGGAATGTTAAATACTCCTCCTAGAGCTTTGATCCAAATTCGACAAAACTCGGTCAGCATGAAGTCAAGACATTGAGGATGAAAGTTTGCGAGGGGATTTTTGATATCTCGAACGGTTTGGCCGTGGCGAGGAAACGAAATCATGGCGAGAAACGTGAACCAGGAAGTGTGTTATAACTTCAGCATACATTAACTGATCTTGATGAAACTTCAGCAGTGTGTTCGCTGTAAGAGGCCGATCACATGGATGTGACTATTGTGAGTCAAAGTTATAGCGCCACCAACTGGCAGCAGGAAGTGTGTCACTTTCAAAATGCTTTGATATCACCCTTTTATTTTTACCCGATTTGCTTCAAACGTCATCTGTATAATGTAAACATACGGCAGATGTAGACCTGTGAATGGATTCTTGATATCTTTGAAACTGTTGCCGTGGCGACGCATCAAACGTTACCATTCTTTTAGGATGCTTTTGAGACCCTTAGCATGCTTGAAATTGCATGAAACTCGACAGACACATCACATTTATTAGCCAGTAGACATGTGCAAAGTTTCAGAAACGGGCGTGGTGAGGGCTCAGTAGCGCCACCTTTTGACAAAAGTGGGGTTGTTAGTTTTATCTACAGTTACAAAAATCGGTATGTATATTGTACTCCTCGAGCCGGACAACTTTCTAATTGACACTCATTAGCTAGGACCCACAGAAAGTCAGATATGTTTGTTTGAATGTGGTCTTGCTCAATCTGAGCATGCTGTCTTTGCCTGTCTGTGTATGTGTGTGCGTTTGTAGGGGGAGGGGTCTTAACCATTTCACTCCTGTGTGTATGGCCTGCATAAAAAATAAATGCCTTAAGCCTGGTATTTTTTTAAATAAGTTTTTTATTTTTTATAAGTAAAGGCATATAACCAGTTTAATTGTAGTGCATTAATAGTTTTATATAATTAGTTTATTAATTAAATTAACTTGGTCCATAAACTTGATCTGAAAATTTGGTCCATAAATCAAACACACTTGCATGTAATAATATGACTTGAGTGTTAATCACATCATGTTTTCAGTTTGAATATAAAATATATAAATTATGTAAAAAAAAATAAAGTTGATCCAGCTGGAGCGCAGGCTGAGAATAGCGCTGTCATGACTGGATCAGAGATCATCAGTCATGCCTTCTCATACCTTACGCGCACACCACGCCCACTTACATCAGATCACATCAACATGTCAGCCGGAGGGATAACGAGGGTCGTCGTCGCTTTTGGATTCAAGAATTTCTTACAACAAGATGGCAAAAGAACAGCGCTTTGCAAGACATGCAACGTTGAGATCGCGGACAGTCAGATGACAACCTTCAATTTCGTCCGTCATTTGAAGAGCCATTCTGCCCGTAAGTGCTTGTCAATTTGTTAATGTTATCTGGTTAGCTCGTTCGTAGTTAGCTAGCTAATGTAAGTTAAAGGAGAACTCCGGCGCAAAATTACACATTTGTTACCTAGTCAACCGTTATCTGAGATTTGTTTTCATGACTGCCGAATGTAAATAGTTTTATCTATAAAAAACAGTTTAGCCTATAAGTGACGTCCGACATTCTGCATATTGTGTTATTTTGTTAAGCCCCACTAAAGGCATAAAAAACTGTAAAGCACAATCAAGTTTTCACACTATATTCCAAGACTTCTAAAGTCATTCAATAGCTTAATGTGTGGTAAAATTAATATTTTAGTCTCTAAGTTAAAGTTAACGGAAAGTCATCTCGCCTCAGTCATTCTCCATGCATCAGCATTAGCGCGTCGCGTTCGGTTGCGACAGTAACACGACGACACTCTCTTCAAGATCAATGTTCCCAATATTATACTTTATTTGTAGATAAGGCATAAAGGTCTATGATTTGCATAAAATGACTATCTTGCTGGAGTGGAGTTTATTGCCCTTTAGAATACACTAAGCATTAGTGCTGCACGATTAATTATATCGCAGTCGTAATAGCGATCTCAAACCTATGCAATTATATAACGCAAAATGCCGCGATTTTATATGAAATAAACAAAGTAGGGCTATTAGCGCAGCATCTCTTCTTTTTTGTCATCCTTTGACTAGTGTTACAAGATCCCCCTCTTATTGGTTCAAATGCCTTTTCGCATTTTGCACGACAAGAAGTGAAAAGCTGCCTGTGAGTGCCCTAGATTAGAATAGATGAGACTCGCATAATGCGCATGCACTGACCGTGTGCCAGCCCAGAATAAACAGTTCTCTTTCGAGCTTGAACGAACAATAGCACACACAATTATGCCAAAATGTGGTTTTGTCTAGTATCTTCATAACATAAGAAAAGTCTATGTATGGATGAAAAGAGTTGTGCTATGAGGCGCGTGTGAGATCCGCGTCTCGGCAACGGGTGCTCTTAAAGGGCCAGCAGCGAATAAAGCGTTCTTTCAGTAAAGTTAAAAGAACAAAGGGAAATTAGAAAATTACTCACTGATCTTGAGTAAAGAACTTTTGTAGCTTTAATAAGGATTATTATATATATAATTTATGATTCAGGCAGCGCAGACTGTTTGATAACTTTATTCAATTTCTGTACCTGTTAAGACAGGAAGGGCACAGGTAAATATGTTTTTTATTATGGGTTTATGTGGGGATTGTTTGAAGTTCACTTAATTTAAAAGCTGTTATATATTTTTTTTAAGCCTAATAATTTTTTAAAAAGTTGATGGCTTTCAATTGATGGAATCACTGTAATGTTGGTTTGGTTGATGGTTTATTGATCATTATAGGTGTTATCAATCATTTATTGTTGTTGTTGTTTTTAGTTTGAGTTGAGAAATAAACATTAATCTGTTTGTGCATTTTACTTTAGAACCAAGCAAGTTGGACTCATGAAACCATTTTATTATATCGGAGTCGCAAATCGCAATTGCAATATTGGCTCAATAATGGCAATATGACATTTTCCCAAATCGTGCAGCCCTACTAAGCATAGATTATAGATACCATCCCTTCGCTATGTTCTTTTCAATGTGAAGCGTTGCGTGCTGTGACTTGGTGTTGCTTCAAGTGCATCATTCTGCACACGGGATGCGCATGATTGCTTATAATACTTTGGGGAGACAAGGGGGCGTGGCCTAAGGGAATATCACTCTTGATGTTAAGTGATGTTACCCCGCCATCGCTGATACAACCTTTAGCAGTCATGTTTTTGCTTCTTGAGAGAGAGAGAAAGTGTGTGTGTGTGTGTGTGTGTGTGTGTGTGTGTGTGTGTGTGTGTGAGCAGTGGCGGTTCTAGGCGGGGGCCTGGGGGGGCCAGTGCCCCTGCGACAACAAGCTTGGACCCCCTTGTGGCCCCCCTAAATGTGGAGTCAGTGTGAAATATTTTTTTTATAGTGTGTCACGCATTGAGCATGACAGTCACTCGTTTCAGTCTTTTGTCTCACACTCCCGTCACACATTGTATTTCTCATGCGGAAAAACTATTAATAATATATTTAATATACGCAATTTCTCTGGCCGCGCCGCTCTCACGTGAGAATCAAGCGCGTCTCGCCTGGAGTTCAGCAGTCGACCCTGCTACGCATCAGCCAATCAAAAAAAGAGAAGTGCTACTCAATAGCCAATCAGAAAAGGGCACTATTGTATCTGGGTAAAATTTAACGCAACAACCAATGAAAAAAAGCATATCCTGGAATTGTTCATATGATTCTGTTACAACATCTTCCGAAAGTTTCTTCACCCGTCCCACAGATGAAACTAATCACTGGAGCTCCGAACATCACTTGGAGCACGGAGTAAGTCATGATCTCCTGTTTTAATGTTACAACAAATTCACAACTTGTTTGACAAAAACTATGACAACTTGACTGATGTAAGATGAATCTTTCCCGTAGCGTAAGCTAGCTTACGCAATGCTCGTTCCCTCATCTAGAGAGAACCGAGGTTACGTTAGGTAATCGATTCGTTTCCCATTTAATAAGTATCAGTCTGTAACTTAGACAACAGTTTTACAGCCTGTTCACTGACAACACCTGCTCAGAACAAATAGTCTAGGCCTAGTCATCTTATTACACGAATCACGATGACTGACATATTGTCACATTATAAACATCTCTCTCTCCAAATAGGCGTAAAAATTTTATTAGCACTAGATAAATTAAAATGTAATGCATAGTCGATTTTAAAACATCTCTCTCTCCAAATAGGCTTAATAATTTTATTAGCACTAGATAAATTAAAGTGTATTGCATAGTCGATTTTATAGGTCACTTTTAAAATCATGTCATATTTTATAATTATATCCTGGCCAAGGATGCATTAATTATTGCTTCTGTCTTTCAAAGATGTCAGGAAAAAAAACAATTATAAAAAAGCTCATTCACCCTGAGAGGAAAGCCCCCTAAAAAGGCCTGTTTAGAGGATAATTTGCTGATCTTTTTGCAAAAAAAAAAAAAAAAAACCCACAAAAATCGTAGATTAATTTGTAAAAATTATATATATATATATATATATATATATATATATATGTAACTACTCGCTGATTACAAAACAGTCCACGCTTCCGAAGTACTGATGTCCATTTTTGTTTATTTATTCCAGAGACACCGTGAAAACTAGACACAAAGGAAAACCAAACCATAATTTTACACACAACACCACTACAAACACAAACCAACATAATATACAAAGTATTAAAACATTTACCGTATTCGCCTGGTAACCAACAGTAGATTTAAGTCAGGAGCACTATCCTGCGGTCTTAGTTTCACATCACATCATTACATTGACGCTAACACGTCCAGCTGAATTAATCAGCACACACAGGATCACATGACCTCAACTTCAACGATAGAATAATAATAAAATACAAACGGCAAACAAATTAAGAAATTCACCATACAGAAATACACATTTAAACTATGAAATCCCAAAATAAACTATAAAGTCAAAATAAACATTAACCACTCAAATCACCAAAATATCATCCCCTGAGCTGACCTTCCAGCGTCAGCTACACTCCCACCAAATTACCATTGAGTGATAAGAAACAAACACAACCAATCAAATGGTAATTTCCAAGCTCCAACAGGAAACATGAAAATCGGCAAAAAAAGCAAAAAACAAAAAAACCACAAAAAAAGGTTCATATTTCATAATTACACAATCTTCTGTTAAAATGAACAAATTGTTCACCATTCTTCACATTCTACTGTCAACCAGCATTAGGGCAGCACAAATCAACATATCACAGCATTGTACTAACATGATTCAACTTCTAATGAGTGATAAGATATTAATTTTCACCTTTTGCTACAAGAACTACCAATTTTTGGATGGGTCGTTCAATAACAGAGGGTTTAGTGAGGCGTTCACCCCTTTTCCCCAACTTCCGATCACCAATCTGTATTTTAGCTTTCCGTACCAGTCCATCATCAGCCTTGCAAACTTCAACGACCCTAGCCAACCTCCATTCGTTGCGGGGAGTTTCCTCTTCCTTAACAATGACAATGTCCCCCACTTGCACATTCCGCCTTAGTGCATGCCATCTTTGCCTTAGAGAGATATTAGCAAGATATTCTTTCCTCCATCTGCTCCAAAACTGTTCACTCAAATACTGCACCTGCCTCCAACGTTTCTTTGCATAAAGATCTTCCTTAACAAATGCACCCGGAGGAGGAAGTGGGACAGACGACTTCATGGTAAGCAGGTGATTGGGGGTTAAAGGCTCTGGACTTGTAGGATCACTGAGACCATCCACTGTCAATGGCCGATTGTTGACTATTGACATAGCTTCATAGAAGAATGTACGTAAAGAGGCATCATTAAGTCTTCCACTACTTAGTGCCAAAACTGAACTCATCACACCCTTTACAGTTCGAATCTGCCGTTCCCAGACACCTCCAGCGTGACTTGAACTGGGTGCATTCAGGCAGAAATCGCACTGCTTCTCTGCCAGATATGCTGCCACTCTCTCTTTACTCACTTCTCTAAAAGCTTTCTTCAACTCATTCCTTGCCCCCATGAAGTTTGTTCCTTGGTCTGATCTAATATGTCTGACAGCTCCACGGATGGCTAGAAAACACCGTAAAGCGTTGATGAATGCATCAGTCGTCATGTCCTCCAACATCTCTACGTGGACTGCTCTGGAGCAAAGACAAGTAAAAAGAAGGCCATATCGTTTATGTGTTTTACGACCTTGCTTGGTGTAAAAAGGACCAAAACAGTCCATGCCACAATAGGTAAATGGCGGGGAGGGGTCAGTTCGGTCATGGGGCAAGTCCGCCATCCGTTGTTGTTCTGGCGGCCTACGTGCTCTCCTACAAGGAACACACTGTCGTATGTAGTGCGCTACCACCTTACTGCCACCCATGATCCAAAAGCCATTGGCTCGCAGTTCATTCAGAGTCTGTCCCCTGCCTTGATGTTGAATTTTTTGATGATAGTGTGCCAATACAAGGTATGTGATCAGACCATTACTTGGAAGGATTGCTGGGTATCGTAATTCAAGAGGAGCACATGCCCTCCTCAATCGTCCTCCCACCCTCATTATTCCATCCTGCATGAATGGATCAAGCTGATACAGAGGATGGCTTGAAGGCAGCCTGCCCGAGTCCTGACTGAGTACATTCAACTCTTCTTTGAAAGCATCCTGTTGTGCAAGCTGAATAAGAGTAAATGAGGCCCTCCTCCTCTCCTCGACATTTAAAGATGTTGGAGTCTTCATCTTCCTTGCTAATCTTTGGATGCGAGCAATGACATTCACAGCTGTAGTCCATTTTGATAGTCGTGATAGTCGCTGTTGAAAATCCACCTCAGTCATAATCTCGGTCCTCAATACCTGGACAGCCTTGACCTCCGGGTCTCCCACCGACAGCTCCAACGTTCCTTGTTTAGCAAATATCTCTTTCTCCCAAAGGAATCTGGGCCCTGTCAACCAGTTTGAACTGATCAACTCCTCTACAGTAAGGCCCCTCGAGGCATGGTCAGCAGGATTCTCTTCTGTATTGATGTAATACCACTGTCTTGGATCGGTGGCCTCCCGAATTCTCTGGACCCGGTTAGCAACAAAGACATGAAATCTTCTTGCTTCATTGTTGATATAGCCAAGGACCACTTGAGAATCTGTCCAGAAATATTCTCTATCGACTCTGAGTGCCAACTCCTCTTTCAACGTACTACTAACAGCAGCAGAGATGACTGCTGCAGTTAACTCTAATCTTGGTATAGTGACAACTTTGATGGGAGCAACTCTTGCTTTACCCATAACTAAAGCACAATGTATCTTACTTTCACTCATCAATCTGATATAAGAGCACTGCCCATAGCCTTGACTGCTAGCATCAGAAAAGTGGTGCAATTCAATGCTCAGAATCGGCCCAAAATTTGGAGGGGCGAAACATCGTGGAATCTGTACCTTCCCTAGGTTGGGCAGATCATTCAACCAACTCTCCCACCTTGGTCTCAGTTCAGAGGGTAACGGTTCATCCCAACTGATGCCCTTCTGGCACATCTCCTGCAGGACCTTCTTGCCAGATATGACAAATGGGGCCAAAAACCCCAAAGGGTCATAGACTGAAGCCACCATGGACAGAATTCCACGTCGTGTCGCAGGTTTCCTTTCAAGAACAACCTTGAATGTGAATACATCATTCTCTACATCCCACCTTACGCCCAAGACATTTTGTACTGGAAGAAAGTCATGATGAAAGTCAACGTTCTTTACTTCAGCAGCATGATCACACGGACTGATTGACTCCAACACTTCTCGGTTGTTTGAAATAAACTTGTGAAGATGCAGCTTTCCCTTAGCACACACGGCCTGAGCTTCCTTCACCAGCTTGATTGCTACCTCAACAGATTCCAGGCTTACAAGGCCGTCGTCCACATAAAAATGGTTCCTGATAAACCCTGCTGCCAAAGGATACTCACTCTCATTCATATTGGCGAGATACTTCAGGCCATAATTGGCACAGCCTGGAGAAGATGATGCTCCAAAAAGGTGTACTTTCATGCGATATTCTCTGGGTTCTGCGTCGGTATCCCCATTTGCCCACCACAGAAAACGCAGATAGTCCCGATCTTCCTTAATAACATGAAATCTATGAAACATTTTCTCAATGTCACACATGACAGCGATAGGGTGTTTACGGAAACGGCAAAGCACTCCAGTCAATCCATTGGTAAGGTCAGGCCCTGTCAATAGATGGTCATTTAACGCGGTACCTTCATACCTAGCGGCGCAGTCAAAGACTATCCTGATCTTATTTGGTTTCCTATGGTGATAGACGCCTTGATGGGGAATATACCACACATTACCCGGGTCTGGTTGCTCATTTGCTATTTCCGCATCTCCATCTCTGAAGACATCTTCCATAAACTTCACATAGTCCTGTCTGAATTGAGGATTCTTGTCCAGTTTCCTCTTGAGGTGCTTCAACCGTCCTAATGCAAGACTCCTATTATTTGGAAGCTGAGGCCGTATTTTAAAAGGAAGAGGCATCTCAAGATGGCCATACTCATTTTGATAGACACCCTCTTTTACTACCTGCAGGAACTGAATATCATCTTGTGATTTACTCTTTTCACCGGATGAAATATCTATAAAATCCAGCTCAAGTGCCCTAATAACAGTGGCAGGTGTCACGGAGGGGAGTTCTCTGACTGATATGCGATGGCATAAACCAGTCCCAAACTTGGAGTTTACACATCCTGGAGTTCCTCCTATGATGCTCCAGCCAAGGTCCGTCTTGATGGCATAAGGCTCTTCATCCCCACCAGTGATGACCTGTCGTGGCATCAGTGCTCTGGAGCAATCATAGCCGATCAATAGACCTACTCCACAATCCATCCGTACGGGCATTTCATTAGCGATCACCTCTAGGTGTCTCCACCGTTTAGCTGTTTCGCAGGTTGGAATATGTGTGGGCACAAAGGGAATAAAGTCTCTTGTGTAAACAGGAGGCAGACAGATAGGGATGTCCGAAGAAAATCCTCTAACCTGAAGTCCACTTACACTGTGACTCATTACAACAGAGTCTTTTTCCATCATTGTGGAAAGCTTTAGTTTTACCGGTTCCATTAATGCCTGCAAGCTTTCACACACTTCCTGATCCACAAATGTGTGACTACTCTGGGTGTCTAGTAAAGCATATACACAGACTTCAGACTCTGAGTTAGATAAAGACAGCCATACTGGGACAATCATAGATGTTATATCACCTTCTCCACCCTTCGTACAGCATGTTAGAGAGAATGCATTCTCTTCCGTCTGCAAAGCTATCCGTGGAGACGACTTGTTTTCTGGCTGACGATCTTCATGTAATGAAGTGGGGTGGCGCTTCTTGCATAACCCACACACAGCTCTATTTCTGCAGTCTTTGGAGCCATGCCCTCTTCTTAAACATGCAAAGCACAACTTATTCTCCATGACAAACTTCCTCTTTTCCTCTACTACCCTTTCCATTAGTTTTGGACATTCCTGAATAGAATGACGATCATCACAGAACATACATTCAACTGAATTTAGGCTACTCACAAAGGTAGTTTTCTTCCTACAAGTCTCTTCAGTCTCACGGTCGGTAAGGTCACTGAATTCAGCCGTAGCATATGCTGCATCTAAAGCCTTCGCAGTGGTTGCAAACGTGTTTACTCTTGAACGCTTTATTTCCTTAGATGGCTTCTCTTCAACAGTCTTTAGTGCATACAATGATGACACAGGATTGCACGCTATGCGTGCTTCTTTTGATACAAATGAGGCAAACTGATTAAAGCTTGGATAATCTTGGTCTTTATCCAGCTGTTCTGTGACATAACGGTTCCACCTGCTTGTCACCCAGAAAGGAAGCTTGGCCAGTATCCTCTGATTTTCCTCGCAATCATTCAGCACTTGAAGACCCTTAATATGCGGCAAAGCATCACTACATGATTGTAGGAAGTCACTGAACTCTCTTAACTTGACGTACTCGGCTGCACCAATCTTAGGCCACCTATTAAGTTTCTCTCTAAAGGCACGTTGCACCACAAAGGAGTGACCATATCTGGCATTCAATTTCTCCCACGCTTGCTGATAGGCCTGTTCATCTTTCCTGTAGAAGCTACCTTCCAGAGCCGATCTTGCCTCACCGTCAACATACTTCTGTAAGTAGAAGAGCTTATCTGCGGGATTTGAGCACCGTCCCTCTATTAGAGCTTTAAAGGTGGTGCTCCATTCTATAAACTTCAATGGGTCGCCATAAAATACAAAGGGTTCTGGAGCTGGGAGTCGAGATAGAGCCATAGACCCTTGTAAGGCCTGTACTAAGGATACTTCACTTCTTGTAACTTGCTGATTCAAACATGTGTTAGGAACCAGGGGGCTGTGGTTACTCACGTCACATACTGAATCACACCGTTGACTTTTTATCCTTGACTCCTCCTCAGTATACACTCTGAGCCTTGCCTCCATAACCTCAATGTCTCTACGATCTTCCAGCTTCTTCAGTTGCTGCCTTTGTGCTTCGATGTCAGCCTCCATTTCCACTTCAGCCTTTTTCGCGGCCAACAGCGCGGCAGTCTCTGCTCTCTTAGCTGAAATGCTTTCAGACTCCGATGCAGGTTTAGAATGATTGCTAACGACCGTAGCTCTACCCACCGTGGATCCATATATAGACCTAGCGTACTCACAGTCCAGTAGCATACGTAACCTTGCTCTCTCAGCTTCAGCATCAAATTCTATGCCATCTTCCACCATGCGTACCCTCATTAATTTCATCAAGTCTGCCGTTACAGCCGAACATGCATCAATTTTTCTCCTAGTTTCTTGGCTTGGTGGTGCTTGGAGTCGCATGTTATCATATAACTCTTTCAATTCAAACTCTTGCCTCTCAACCTCATCCATCATGTCACACAAGTCTTTTTCAGAACACTCACGTTTTAACTTTGAACGAACATCTTTGGCTTGAGACTTCCATTTCTCATATACAGATTTAAACTTCCTCTCCTTTTGAATCAGTTCTTGCTCTTTTAACTCCTGCATCTTTGGAGTTAAACGTTTATCACGGGAGGATTTTCTGATTTCAGTCGTCTCTAATAACACAGAATTAAGCTCTTTACGCCTTGCCTCAGATTTCTCGGTGCATGATGCACATGATACATGTCGAGGCCTCACAACACCATCCAAATTCTCTGCCAATAAATCTACTTGCTCTGATAATGGAGAATCATTTTGTTCAGCTGACTCACCCTGGACTGACATTTTTCTAAAAAATTTGTGCTTTTACAAATAGTACAAAATATGACATTTATGATCGCAATAGATAGTAGTGAAACAATCTTAGACTGAGTAACAAATTAACTTAAATGCCCTTAACACTTAGACATTTATCTACTTAAGAAATCTTAAACACATTACAATCATGCAGTTAAGAATCAGTTATCTCTGGAACTTTTTTTTTTTTTTTTTTTTTTTTTACTTAAAACTATCCATCATTTACAAAAAGGATCATTTGACATTGCACATCTAACCTGCTGATACGCAGCTGACACAAAGTTGCGTGAGAAGATCCTCCATTGACGGTCATGTAGAAGATTTGCACACTAAAGCTCGCAACGGTCCATCATAGAAGGCAAACACTGCACGCCAAGTCCTTTAAGTTCACCACGGGACACAATCGAACGGCACGCGAAGTCCAAGGAAGGCACAACAGATCCGCACACCGAAGACAGCAGCATCGACGATCACCACGGAAAACAGTTCATCCGCGTGCAGAGACTTGGAAGTGGCAGGCTGCTCGCCGAAACTGGAGGATCACCGCCAAAGCACATCTCGTAGTCGGTAGAATGGAATTAGGTTACGTTTTCACTGTAACTACTCGCTGATTACAAAACAGTCCACGCTTCCGAAGTACTGATGTCCATTTTTGTTTATTTATTCCAGAGACACCGTGAAAACTAGACACAAAGGAAAACCAAACCATAATTTTACACACAACACCACTACAAACACAAACCAACATAATATACAAAGTATTAAAACATTTACCGTATTCGCCTGGTAACCAACAGTAGATTTAAGTCAGGAGCACTATCCTGCGGTCTTAGTTTCACATCACATCATTACATTGACGCTAACACGTCCAGCTGAATTAATCAGCACACACAGGATCACATGACCTCAACTTCAACGATAGAATAATAATAAAATACAAACGGCAAACAAATTAAGAAATTCACCATACAGAAATACACATTTAAACTATGAAATCCCAAAATAAACTATAAAGTCAAAATAAACATTAACCACTCAAATCACCAAAATATCATCCCCTGAGCTGACCTTCCAGCGTCAGCTACAATATATATATATATACATACATACTGTATATTCAATGTAAAAAAATAAAATGGAAATTCAAATACACACTGATATATGTAATGCAAATGTAAAAATATAATGGAAATGCAAATTGTTGGATAATTATAATCATGGTATTTTGCTTATTTATGCATTCAGTGCAGTGCAGAAAATGATAAGGTCTAAATGTAACTGGCCCCTCTAACAGTACAACTGGCCCCAGCTTGGCCCCCCCAGTTGAAATGGTCTAGAACCGCCACTGTGTGTGTGTGAGAGAGAGAGAGAGAGAGAGAGAGAGAGAGAGAGAGAGAGAGAGAGAGAGAGAGAGAGAGAGAGAGAGAGAGAGAGAGAGAGAGAGAGAGAGAGAGAGAGAGAGAGAGGAGAAATGTAACAAAGTTTAATATTGTTTGTAAACTGTGTTTGAGAGAGAGGAAGGTGTTCAGAGAGTCTGTAGGATGTTAAGCTGTTATTTGTTTTATGGACTCAATGTTGAAAATTTAAAACATTTCAAACACACTGTTGGCAGAAGTGAAAAATAAATAATTTTATGAAGTTACAATTTTGTTTGATTCCATGGTGTATTTTACTGAACATGAGTATTTACAATGCAAATTATTGTAATTTACTGGCAAATACTTATCTTGTCTTTTCATTTTATTAAGATCAGATTATGCATGTAAAATTAAAATAATAAGGTGACTTGACTTGCACTTGACTTAACCTACTACAAGACTTGACTTGACTTGACATAGCCTGTGACTTGACTTGACTTGCCCCCCCCCCAAAAAAAATACTTGGGACTTACTTGAGACTTGCGTGACCTGCGCCCATCTCTGCTCTAAGTTTTAAGACAGTTCAAATGGAAGTTGGGAATTATGTGTTGTTTGAATAAATCTCCTAGGAGAAATACATCAAATTACAACGCATGTGTTTACCAATCACCACCATACTCGGTGTGCATGAAGTCAAGACATTGAGGATGCTCAATTCCGGACGGATTTTTGATATCTCGAACGGTCTGGCCGTGGCGAGGAAATGAATTTTATGACTAAAAAAGGACACATAAAATGTGTTAACTTTGCTCGTTTAACCTACAGTTACAAAACATGCCACGTATATTGTTCTTGTCAAGCCGATCAACTTTCTAATTAACAGTAAGAAGCTCAGACCAAAAGAAAGTCAGATATTGCAGTTTGGATGTGTATCTTGTCTCTATCAGTGTCTGTGTGGGGAAGAGGGAGGGGGGGGGGGTTGCTGGTGTCTGCGTTTATGTGTGTGTGTGTGTGTGTGTGTGTGTGTGTGTGTGTGGCTGACTGTAGATTTTTTCTGCAAGTCCTTATCTTTTTGCATAACAATTTTGTATTTTTTTAAATGACAAAATATGCATATAACCCTAATCTTTTAAATGTATAGTTTGCTTTAAATAAAAGTAAGATAAATTGGTAAACTACAAATTGGTAATTGAAGCTGAATGAATTTAAAATTAATGTGCTATATTTCAATACATTTGCTTTCCTTAATATTGTAAAACACTAACCTCATTTATATGTGTGTGTGTGTGTGTTTGTATGTATATTTTGCAAAGCCCTCACTGAGGCCATCCTTAAAAATATTTTGGTTTGCAGTAACAGCAATTTTTTTAAAAAAAGGGTCGGTAGGTGGTAGGTCTATATTTTTTTTTCCAAGATTCAGTGTAAAAAAAAAAAGGTAAAATTTTGGAGATGGTGATCGTGAATTTAAAAAAAAAATGCATATTGTGACGTCACTGACTGGGTCTACAAACTGTGCATCGGCCGCTAGGTGTTAATGCAAAATACGACCAGTTACATTTTAGGCTAGTCACAAAATGTATAAAATATCTATTTGTTATGCATATCTACATGAGATAAGCAAAAACAAGTACAAACACATGGTCAAACAAAGAATATAATTAAACAAAGATACAAATTAGCCTATATACACAGTGCTTTAATTTCAGGAAGGTCTAAAATTAGTTAAGTCTGTCGCTCTCTCTGAAAAGAAATTTAATTTAGCTAGTAATCAAATGTAAAATGACACTGCATAGTTTATCATAGTTAGATTAATGCTTATTAAAGTTTAAGTTATTCATTCAAGAGCTGCCTGTGAGTGATTTTTATCTGCCTTTTGTTGTTTGATTCGCATTGGCTCAATCGTCACGTTTATTAGACTACTGCCCCTTTAAGACCGAACGCAGAACTCTACTGTAATAGATGACTGATGATGCACCATCGTTTTCTCCCAACTATTTACGTCCAATTAAGACATAAACTGTGTTTATGTATATTTGATGGTTTAGATGCGCACATGAAGCCCAAAATGAGGCGATAGCCTACTTTTCTTGTCTCGTTTTAGTGCATTTCGGAGCGCGCGTCGTGAACAACGTCTCTTGCGCAGACTTTAGTACTTTTAATAGCTCTTTTAATGATTGCACGCGTCCGCAGTTTAGCAACAGTACAGACTGCATTTTACAACAATCACCGATCGTGCTGATTCTGACGGTACGTTTGGGTTTTAGGAAGAAATGACAGCGCAACGCTGTGAAGGGGAGGAAGTTGCGCTAGACAGAATGCGTCTGTAATGGTTTCATCTCAAATATCTTCTTTTTATAATCTTTGAAAGCGGAAATCTAAAATACAATTAGAATAATATCCCAGATCTAAAGTGTAACCACGTTTTGTCCTCATTATCACTCATTAAGCAGGGCTGTCGTGCTGTGCGCGCTCCGGCTCCGGGTGAGAGATCGCTCTCTCTTCTGGACTGCGAATAGCAAAATTGCATCACAGACAAATTGTTTAATATTTTTATTATATATAGAAATGGTTGATATTCAGCCCCGTTGCCCTTTTAATAGCGGGAACACTGAAACGAGCGAACGTACAAGCCATATAGTGACACGCGTAACGTTAAACCAATGGTGTAAACATAATCTGATGAATATGACGCCACGGGTTTTTATTTAAGAAAGAACGTAGCCTACGTTTGTAGGGTATGTAGACACAAGCAACTTTCACAATACTAACTAAAATATAATTAATATTATTTTATTGAATTTGAATTAGTCGTTTGAAGAGTAAAAAAAAAATCGGTCGGTCTGAACGCAGGTTACAACCGGCAAGTCGGTCGGACAAAAAGGAAAAAAAAAGAAAAAATTGGGTCGGCCCTAAATTGACAGGGTCGGTCGGGTTACGGCAAACAAGAATATTTTTAAGGGTGGCCTGATGCAAGCTCTTCTGCACACTTCTCTTCGACAGTCAATGCGGAGGTTAAGTTTTTGCACGTCGTGCAGAATAACCCTCTTTATATATATATATATATATATATATATATATATATATATATACTTAAAAAAGCGGGGGTTAAGTTTTTGCACGTCGTGCAGAATAACACTAAAGGCACCATATATATACTTAAAAGTGGGGTTGTTAGTTTTATCTACAGTTACAAAAATCGGTATATACATTGTACTCCTCAAGCCGTACAACTTTCTAATACATAGTCATTAGCTCGGACCAAGAGGAAGTCAGATATTTTGGTCTGAATATGGTGAGCCTCTCTCTGAGCCTACGTCCCTGTATGGCAAGCCCTTTTAACATTTAAAAGCTAAGTTTGCCTATCCGGAATTAACATTGTAGATATCAACAACGTCTTTCTGTCTAGTCGTTACACTTTGGATAGTTTGTATTATCATTTAAGATATCTGTAACATAATTGTGACTAGTCGAAATGACAGAGTATGGCAAGCCGTTTTAACATTTAATCATGAAAGGGCCAAAGCCTTCGGCACCGCCACCCGGGTGCCTTTAGGTAACTAAAGGAACCGGGGTTGCGGTGCCTCCGGCTTGGGCCCGCCATCGCTGCTCGCAGCTATATTTATAACTTGATTTCCATAAAAGTAAATAAATTTCAGAGGCTAAAAAGTAATTAGTACTTGAGTAGGCTTTTTGAGAGGGGTACTTTGTACTTTTACTTAAGTACATTTTTAACACCAGTACTTTTGCTTGTAATTGAGTATTACTTTAGCAACTACTTGTACTTGAGTACAAATTTTCAGTACTCTTTCCACCTCTGTATGTAATTGCAGTTTTGTTATAGTTACTGTAAAATTAGCCCCAATCTACCCTTTGTCCTGTCTTAGATACTTAGACAGATGTATATATACTCACCTAAAGGATTATTAGGTACACGATACTGTGCTTTCGCCTTCAGGACTGCCTTAATTCTACGTGGCATTGATTCAATAAGGTGCTGAAAGCATTCTTTAGAAATATTGGCTCATATTGATAGGATAACATCTTGCAGTTGATGGAGATTTATGGGATTCACATCCAGGGCACGAAGCTCCCGTTCCACCACATCCCAAAGATGCTCTATTGGTTTGAGATCTGGTGAAATTAGGGGCCATTTTAGTACAGTGAACTCATTCATGTTCAAGAAACCAATTTGAAATGATTCGAGCTTTGTGACATGCAGCACCTGCTGGAAGTAGCCATCAGAGGATGGGTACATGCATGGTGGCCATAAAAGGATGGACATGGTCAGAAACGATGCTCAGGCAGGCCGTGGCATTTACACCACCACCACCAGCCTGCACAGTGGTAAAAAGGCATGACTGATCCATGTTCTCATTCTGTTTACGCTGAATTCTGACTCTACCATCTGAATGTCTCAACAGAAATCTTCATTTGTCCAATTTTGGTGAGCCCCTGCAAATTGTAGTCTCTTTTTCCTATTTGTAGTGGAGATGAGTGGTATCCGGTGGGGTTTTCTGCTGTTGTAGCCCATCCGCCTCAAGGTTGTGTGTGTTCAATGCTTTGCCTTGGTTGTAACGAGTGGTTATTTCAGTCTAAGTTGCTCTTCTATCAGCTTGAATCAGTCAACCCATTCTCCTCTGACCTCTAGCATCAACAAGGCACTTCTGGAAAAATCAGAAGAATAAGGCAATTTTAACAGCTATGTCATGTGGAAACTAGTCTCGCGTAGCCAGACCTTCAGACTGACGGCTGAAGGTCTGGAATTCATAGCAGCTTTCTTTGGCCAAGGCCCGCCCATAAGGCCGTTTGACTGACATGTCAAACAACCAATTACAGTTCGTTTCGTTTAGCGTCACGTTTCAGGGCGTGGAAATGTCCCCACAACAACAGATCAGCGTGCAACAAGTCAGTCAGCAGCAGTTACTGGAGTGCCTTATGGATCAATTCGTTAACAACGCTCCGCGCTATTAAATTCGCCCACGAACTCGCGCTCATATCCATCTTATGCCCGCTTTGTCAACGCCGCACATTGAATACTCACATGAGTCAGGCTGTGAATGTAAGTTACGTCCCCGCCACAGCGCGCTCACGCCTACTAAATAAACGCTTCACCTCCGGCGCCACGTACTCGCTATTCCCTTTAGCCTTTAGTTTAGCACATCTAGTGGATGCATAACGCAAACCCAGACAAACGTTTGACTCTGCAGTATCTTATGTGCCTTATAATCCAGTGCGCCCTATATATGAATACTGAATCGGCCAGCTGCGATGTCAGCGTAGACCTGTTTGCCCACAAACACGGCTGATATCCCCTTCGCAACTAGGTACTTCACTTGATTTTCCATAATAGATAGGAGGGGACATACAACTACGTTTAGCTGATCTTGATAAATGCTCATTGTCACCTTTTACTGTCTATGATTGTCACTCATAAACACAACAGTTTTTCTTCCGCAATCACACATCTGCGCTTTGTTTCCCGGCGGACCGAAAATAAACGTGACACTGACGCCCCCGGAAATCCGATAAAATTCAACCGATCAGGTGACGACTTCGACATTCCTGAAGTGTTTCCAGTTAAGTGTACCATATGCATCAGACGTTTAGCCAACGTTCCGTGGGCGTGACGTCTGAGGCTGAGACTATGTGGAAACTGTCACATCCACCAGCTGGAGTGCTGTTGATGTCCACCAGAGGACACTCCTCCTTAGTGCGTAATCAAATAATGAACTGCATTTCCCAAAAGCCATTACCTGGACTCTTTTCTCATTACTTTCAGCAGCGTCCCATTGCCTAATTGTCTCTGCCTTTATAAGCCCTGTGTTTTCAGTCATTGTTTGTGTCACACTGCAATCCTGAGCACTCGCTCTTTAGTTTCCTGTGTTATGATTTTGATTATCTGTCTGGTTTCCTGGATTTCCCGGTTTTCCTGGAATTTGGTCTCGATTGTTTGCCTTGTGTTTTTGATCTTTTGCCTAATAAAACTGTACTTGGATCCTCAACCTGTGTGTTTTACAGCAGTTCATGACAGTTAGTGACTGGTGATTTTATAACAATGCTTTATGAAGATTCAAAAAATCAGTGGGTCAAAGCATGTATCAAACTGTCTAAGTCATGTGATTTCAGTAACAGAGGCTTGGGCTTTGTTACGTCATAACCGTTTCGAAACGTTTAGAAATTTAAATGGTTTGCCACTGGAGGGCAATGATCTCTGTGAACCTATGAATCATGCAGATTCACTGAGATCACCCTCCCAGAGGTGAATCATTGAACATAAATCAGTTTTATAAATTTATACATGTTTTAATTAGACATTAGTATAATTTAAAGCAATCATTTCTGAATTGTTAATTGAATCCTATTGGCCTGTTTAGCGGAGCAATCCATGGAACAAACAAAACGAGCTCTGACAAATTGATAAAAGAACACAAATTACACAGAGACTTGATATTTAATCCTATTAGATGATTAGTTAATTGCATTTTATTACTTTACTTTCAACAAAACATTTGCAAAGTGTTTATAAAAGGTGTTTTTATGCATGTTTGGCTTGAGTTTTTTTTTTTTTTTTTTTTTTTGCATTTCCACAGTTCTGACCTGCAGGGACCACCGGCGTAGATAGGTCTAATTGCAGAACTTACTGGATGCGTATGCAACCCACGTTCCCTGAACAAGGCAAAAAAATAATAATAATTTGCTCTGAAATGACACACTCGAGTCTGTTGGCTCTGACAGCATTGCATCACATGCACCTGCACAATATTATAGCCTATATGTCACCCGCTTTTCACTGTGAAGATGGCGCTGCTGGTGACATGAAGTAGAGCTCTTGCTGCTTTTTTTTTGTTTGTTTGTTCAATTTGGTTCGTTTGGTATAGTGTCTGTTATGTCCCTTGCTCATATTTCGTATTCGTGGACTCAGTGTGCAAATTTGCTGGATGCCACTTGTGTTATGAACTGTATGCTGCTAGTGTGCAAAGTGAATTGGAGGAGAATGGTATGTATGTATATTAAGAACAGTTGGTGTCGTAACTTTACAGTGAGATACAAAATATGCAACCCCAACCTGGAGATGTGTTACCTTGCTGCCATATTATTTGCCTAGAAATTTACTAGTATATTTGTGTGTGTTGTGTACTACGTTCCACCAAGTGGGAACGCTAACATGGCAGCTAAGGTTATTACAGACTGTGTCCATCGCCATCTACAGAACAAACCTGACGCTCCCATGCTGATACTTGGTGATTTTAACCACTGCAGCTTGGATAAAACTTTACTTGGATTTCATCAATATGTTAAGTGTAGCTCTAGATACAACAGTAGCCTATACTTGATAAATGCTATGGCAATATCAAGGATGCCTATACAACTAGAGCCAGACCCCCTTTGAGTAATTCTTATCATAATGTTATCCAGCTGCCAGTTTGGAAATTTTACAGTCAAATCAAAGACTCAAATTTTTAATTTGGTCAAGACAGCAGGCAAAATTATGGGTACATCGCCAACTCTTTACCGGCAGGAGCTTTTTGAGCAGACAACAATTAGGCAGGTTAAAAACATTATATCTGATAATACTCATGCATTGTTTTCAGAGTTTGAGTTATTGAACTCAGGAAAGAGTGTGCAAGTATATTAGGTTTAAGCGCTCATTTGTTCCTCTGTCAATTAAGCTCATAAATGATCAGCGATGAACATGTGACTATGACTTTATTAATGTGTAGGGTGCTGCCCCTTTAAGGACGTTGATTCTGTGGGCCCATGTGATCGCGTAAAAAAAAAAAAAAAAACGGAACTGAACCGAACTGAGTAAGAAAGCAATGTTGATGCTCATTTGCAGACTTTCTAATGTTCTACAACAATTACAACTAAGACCTTAATCTAAACTATATATTCCCAGCGTGGTAAGTCACATGTTGTTGTTATAAGTATATTGATAAAAGCACTGTGGAGCATGTAGATCGCTATTTGTGATTAGCGCCTAAACGCCTAATGCTATTAGTTTGTTTATTATGTTTGGATAGACATTTTAGTTTAAATTGCCTATTTTAAATATATATGCAATATGTGTAGCATTTACAAAGTTTAATAGGTGTTTATAATACAGCGACTGTTTAGAAATCTGTATTGATAGTTTATTATTCCTATGTGATAATGTTTAATACGCTACATAGTCTACCACGTGTGATATTTGCATTGTAGGGAATATCTTTGATTTATAAATATATACTTTAATGTTTATCATCTAAGCTGATGTTATGTTGTAGAAACTTATTTGGAGAAGTGAAAACATTACTGGATACTAAATGTGAATTGTTTGTAATTTACAGTTTGACCGCGCACACACACTTATGTGTACATTGTGAGTTCTACACAAGTGGAATAAAGAAAAGAGAAAACACAAAATCCAAGTTAATGTTATCATTTATGGGTAACAATGTATTGTGTATCCGTGATTAAATGTTATGTATGGTCATGTTAGGATATTACATTTGCATTTATAAGTAGACTTTAGAAAATGGTGATTTGCAATTTGCACAGCTTTTCAGGTAGCTTGAATATTCTATGTACTTTTTGTCTTTTTACTCTTTTTTTCCCCATTTTCTATAGCTGTATGCTGTATATTTGTGATTGAATTAATCACTTTTGCTAAGCAGAATTCAGTAACTGGTGATTTGCTATTTTTGCACAGTTCTCAGTCTGAGTTGCTTAATGTTTTATACTAATGTCTTTAACGGTTTTAACCCTATACCTGTGTTTTGTCTTTGTTGAAATCTTCATGTAGCAATCTCTTTATACAAAACTAATTTCTCCTTGGGGAGAAAAATAAAGATAATTTGACTATGATTTCTGAAAATAGTACTATGTCAACTAGTGATATCAGCACAAGAACTGTTGAGGAATATGCAAAATAATTTAGACAATTGTTTTTGTCATAAGTTATAATAACTGACAGACATACACTATCATTTTAGCTGCTCTGCGCATGTCCTCGCACAGAGCGAGGCTTGAGCTCAGCTTTGCGTCTGAGACACTAATAGACTTAGCCTGGCTACGCCAAACCACGTGTCTTTGAGAATGAAATGTGGTCTGGAAACCACGTTCATTTTCTCGTATTTGAGGCGTGGTTTAAGAATGCCTATAGCCGTATTATTGGGTGCTACGAATGTCTATCAAATGCACCTGTACGTAGCTCATAGCCAATCGGGTCAATGAAACCAGATGACATATGTAGAGCGACATAAAATTAGACGAGGAAAAAGACGATGTGTCAGAGATTTAACGTAAAACTTTAAATAATAGCCGAGTCGCAAATAGACGCCTGTCTCTTTTAAACGACTGGTGTGACGGCAGGATTGGGTAAATAAAAAAAGTGTTTCCAGAGTGCCATATCACATACAACAGAAACTCTCTTTGCTTCTGCAATTGCAAAGATATCAGCAACTTCAGATAGTCACACAGAAATGTGTGCGCCTCTTCTATTTGTTTTGTCTCAAGCACAAGACTCTGTGCTTTCCAGTCACCATCAATGAAATGGGCAGTCACTGTCATATAGAGTCGTCTAAGAGATGTCCACATATCTGTGGTCAAGCTCTGTGCCTCGCTGTGTTGTATTAATTCTCAAACTTTCTCTTTGAGGTCCTCATGTTTTGCAGTTAGTGCATGCATGATTGTGTGGCGTGCTGGCACTGTATATCCAGGTTCCAAAAGTTTTAACAAGTTCTTAAAACCTTGGCCCCTTCACAACAGAAATGGGCCTCGATAAAGTCGACAATTCTTCCTTCCGTGATATTATTTTTGCGTTTGGATGATAGAGGAGGCTTAACATCCAGCGTGGTCTGGGTGTGTCTGGGGGAGTTTCTACCGTCATTGCGGGCAGGTGCGCCTTATAAAACGATTATTTCTAATTTGCATATTTCAATGTTTTAGTCTAATAATTTATTATGCTGGGTTCACACCAAACGCGAAAAGAGTGTCTGGCTTTTTCAAGCCAAAAATTTTCAAGCGTCCAACTAGACGCGACAGACGTGAATTTGACACTCTATTTGCGTTTGGAAATATGCCAATTCTTTTGTTATACCCTACTCAAAACGGATGGGGCAACCTAACGCAGACAAGTTAGATTACCATTTTTAGGTGATGTGCCATGTTTGTAGTTGAGCTGTGATATGCAAACTGTTGCTTGCCAACGTTGCATTTGACTTTTTTTCCATTATCTATTTTTGTAAAGTGCTGCCACACTTAATGCTTTCCACCTGATGAAATTAACATGGTAAAAAATCGACCAGAATTTCGTTTTGAATTTTGTTCGAGCCAGATCGTATCGACCAATAAATTGACTAAGATTACAGCCCTACTGGGGTGGCTCCAGCCTCAATCGGACAGTGAGGGAAGAGCAGCCTCTGTCAAGGGAAGACACAGACTTGCCGCAGGGAGCCGTACCATGTAAGAATACACGAATGGGATTGCTGTGGGGATCACAGCATATGGACCCAGCCTAACACAGGTTCCACCAGTGCATACGAATGATAGGCCTGGCTTCGGACGTTCCACCATGTCCGTTACCTAAGGGTATGGAGGAACTCGACAGGATTCGGCTAAAAAAATTTTGGTTACACTTTATAACCAACTACACTTTATAATCAACTAAGTGTCATTAGAGTATTAGTAGGGTGTAGTAGACTGTCAGTAGACTGTTAGGTTAGGTGTTAGGGTTCAGGTTAGGAGAACAAGTTGACTTGTAGTTGCTAAGTTACTTACAGTCAGTTGAATGTCTGTTGGGGGACCAACAAAATAAAGTGTTAGCAGATATTAAGCTAACAGTCTACTAATACTCTAATGATAGTTAGTTGACATGTAGCGGCAAAGTTACTAATAGTAAGTTGAATGTCTAAAGTGGACTATCAAAATAAAGTGTTACCAACATTTTTTAGAATTGTGCATGTATCCAGTCCTTGGGAAAACTTTCTCACCAAGATGAAGGCAACCACATGTAGTAGGCCAACCTCTGCTTGGAAACAGCCTTCCCTGCTGGTTTCCGTTAACAGACAAAAGTTGGTCTGAGGTTAAGGCTTTGAATTCTGTGCACTTATAACCACAATGGTGTGGACGGACTGAGGAAATCTTGGGCTGAGTCTGCGTCCTCCGGGCAGTACTTGCAGTTTCACCGCCTGGTCCTTCTTAAGGAGAGGTAGGAACCTTGGGCACAAATCCAGGCCGGGATCTCAGCTCGTAAGAGTAACCGTCTTGAATTCCAGGCACAACTCATTGACTGACAGTGAGCAAGTCCCTAATCTCTCGTAGAGACTATGCGAGCAGGAAAACTGTTTCAACTCCGAATTTTTAACTCACTGCCTGCAGTGGCTCAGGGGCAGTCTCCGCTGTGCAGTTGCATCAGAGAAGGTTCAAGAGGATAAAGGGGTTGCAGGGATTTCCCTTGCTTCCTCAGGAACCTGACAACATCATTTTGAGGGTGGAGCAACAGCCTACTCCATCCAATCAACCAGTGAAGAGAGGAGAGAACAGGGGTAATGTGTTCCCGCTTCCGTGTACCCGTCAACAGGTGAGCTGCTGCATTCTGGACCCTCTGCAGTCTGGAGAGAGAGGCCATTACAATAGTCCAGATGTGATGAGATAAAAATATGAAGGAGTCTTTGAAAGTCTATAAAAGACAGGAAAGATTTGACCTTGGTGACTTGTCTCAATTGGACAGAGAGAAGACTCCGTGGCCACAAAGGGAGCTAGAGCGGGACTCCACCTCCGTGGATGAAGGTGAGTCTCGATGTTGGCACTGGGATCCACAAAACCATCCACAAACACTGCTTCAGCATGCTGTAAGCCCAAACACGTGATGCATCTATTATGACCATCAGCTGGGGACAGGGAACGACCACATCCAGAAACGCATGGGTGGAATGGCAATCAAAGAATGCTGTTAAAACAGCAGTTGAGAGCTCAGAACGCTTGCAATCACCGCTGCACTTATGCTGTAAACACACCAGCACAGGGAGAGACTTCCAGAAGCACACTCGCTTGTTAAACTCTTCCACCACTCCACCACTCTTCAGAGACATCGACATCCGATCAGCTCCGAAACTCCATGAAAGACATGTGTGTGCATCCGCTGGGCATAGCGCGAGATGCAAATCTCGTACGCCAATACTGTATGTATTGGCTCATTTTTTCAATACTCGCACAGTAGATGACAGGCTCCCTAAGCGTAATCCTAATCAGTACGGTATGTCCGACTACATTGAACGTGACCAAACTGAAAGGGAACTCAAAACCTTCATACCTCCATGGACAATTGCCTTTTGAAGTGAATTTGAACGTGTGAACTTGTGTCGTCTGCTCAGTTTAAAAACACTTGGCAGTGGAAATTGTTGAAGCATGTTTTGAATGTTTTCCTCTCCGAATCGTCATATGCCTAAATTTAAACAAAATAAATCCACATAAACATTGGTCAGTATTAGAAAATGCAACCAATGACATAAAATACTGCAGCAACAATGTAAAACCATAAACCATGAATATGTAACCTATCAAAGCTACACAATATCAACAGTGACTTCATCGTAAGGCCCATTTACAATTATTTATTTGATATCTCACAATCCTGTCCATTCCATTCCCTGACTGTTGAGCTAAAATAAAGATGGCGTCTGAAATTTGAGGTTGGTCAGTTTGTGTAAAGTGTTCATTTTGACCAACTTTTCCCACTTTTTATGGCATTTCTAGCGAGAAGTTCGCATTGTAGTAATTACCTATCCAATTGTTTGTCACCAAAGCCCTCTCTGTTTTGTTATCATGTCTCGTGAGGTATCTTCATGCAGAAATGCTGCCTGCTAAGTCAATGCCTGAGAGGGCAGGGATGCAACAAGTCAGCTGCCTAGGTTTTCGGATGCAGCATAGTTTTCATTAACTCCGCTTCCAGCATGAGACTATTCGAGTGTTGCTGTTGTCCTCAGACTGTTGTGACTTATGGTTCTGCAGTTGGTAAGTAGGCCTATTGGAGATTTAAACGCTTTAAAACAGTTAATAATTTTGTGAAGCAATTGGTTCAATTGATTCAAATCTTAGCCAAGTTTAGTTCTACTCTTTCTACTCTTGCACAGATTAAATATTAATGTTCCATGGAGTAAAAAGTAATTTAGATCACATAAAAGGATGGCATAGCTTTCATCTCTGTTAAAACTTTAACTAATGTGATGCTGTAGCTAAGTATTTAAGGTTGTCTTTTAACCAGTAGGACATTGCATGACCGGCGAATTTGTATCCTCTTCAGTCTTCACTAGAGGTGGAATGGCAGAAGTCCTAGTCACCAGTTTTACAACAGGTAGGAGACACATACTCTTCAACTTTTTAAAGGTGGTTGCTGATAGCTGTTGTTGTGCAAAACCGTTTCCAAAGGTTGTGGAAGAGCTGCTTACCGTATGTGTACTGTTTTGTTTTTTCAATTTCCCCTGGATAAATAAAATGCAGCCTGTTCTACTTATTGCAATATGCCCTTAAAATTAGCAAAACTGTTGATAAAAAGTTAATGCACATTTTCACAATAATATTGTCACATCTGTTGTGGTAAAGCAACACACATGAAGAAGGCAATGTTATAATCTTTAATAAACTCTAATATTTTTTTTTTTAATAAAGAAATCGTGCAGTAGAATCACGGGAGAAATATCTACATATCACACAGCAAATCAAAGACGATATCCAGCAAAGAACGGAAGAAAACAAAGTATATAACTAAATGTAGGCTATAGTGACATTTAAATTAAAAATTTGATAAAATGCATTTATTGTGTACATACTTGATTTTACATGGTATTTTTTTAAATGCCTGCATATAATAATATCTGTAATTCATTTCTGTAATAACATATATAATTACACTGTTAACCCTTCCCTTACCCTTAAACCTATGCATACCACCAAACCTTTCCCTAACTACCCGTATCCTACCTCGAAAGCAGCACAAGTGTTTTACAATGCAAATATCAACACAATAAGTCCATTGTAGGCGGACGTAAGTGCATAATAGTCAAAGCAAAGGCAACTAATATAAAGTGTGACTGAAAGGGTTTATTCTGGTGGTCCTGGCATTGCTTGGCACATGTTTTTCAGGCCTGGTGAATGAATGATAAAACAGTGTCCATGTGTCTGCTCATTTCTAATGGTTGACTGCAGTGTGAGCCTTAGTTTTTCATTCTCAGTTAACTTTCCCTACAAATGATTTATTGTAATTGTCATCTTGGCTTTGGTGAGAATAAGGTGTGCATTAATTAGTTTCATTTGTCTTTATAGCGAGTCATTATAGTTTACAGTACTGTCTGCATTGTAAACACTAAGTTACATTTATTTTTAGTAAATCCATTGCCTCAACTTAATGCTCTCAAATATGTCATAAAAGTCACCTAATGAGCATAAAGAATGAACTCAAACATTAAGCTAACAATAAGTTCAACTTTTAATCAGTTAAAAGTAAACTTTACGTTTGTGATTGAAATACTGTGGTTTATATTTGTTTATAGACATATAGGGTTAAATGAAGCAAATTATTACACCCTCAGGTAAAAAATAAAAATGCCCATAAACCTCACTTCATGTAGCCGATGCACCTAAATTTAGTTTTTCGACAGAGATGTCCAAGTTCAGCAAAAGGTCAAATAGTGACACATATTTCTTTACAACAAAACTTTAAATATACTTTAAAGTTATATATATATATATATATATATATATATATATATATATATAATTTTTTTTTAAAGTGCCCATATTCCCATGCTTTGACCAAACACACATAATTAAATGATGATGCAAGTACAAGGCCTTTCTCTATATTTCCCTAAGCTTTGTTTGTGTACATTTTGAGTAATGTAGAAATGTAGAAGTTTGAGTAAGATTCCAAAACGTATTTTTTTTTTTAACGTTTAAAGGTACACAATGTAATGTAATATGCATTTTGCAGAAGGATGATGTTTTGTTTGTGTGCTTCAGCTCGGTATCACTGTGCAGACGGATATGGTTCTGTCTCATAACTAAAGCGAGAAGGAGAGATTATCATACTCATGAAACATTCACTATAGCTTAAGAGATATAAGATGAAAAGGATCTCAAGCCATGACTAGTTAATTGACACAGTACTTCGTTAAAAATAAATTCCACAACTACAGTGCTAATGAAATGACCCTTCACAATAGATAATACTTTACAATCATATACCTTCCTGGCCTGTTGAGTAATAAAAACACAATCTCCACATCACGTATAAAACATTTCTCAAATCCCTCAGTTCTCGCCATCTCGGCAGACATGGCTAAATCAGTGATTTTCATTCCTGGACACCCACAACGCTGTATATTTTCTCTGCTAATAAGCTGATGATCTCAATCAGGTGTGTTATGAAGATATAGCAAACAGCAGATGGCACTGTTGACATTCACTAAAACATCAAAATGCTCGTTCACAGTCAGACACTATAATAGGTGATTCTTTAACTTATAGTTGATGACCCAGGGGTTATTTGTTAGCAAGACTTACAGATTTCAACATTTTCATGTTGTTACGACCTCCTAGTCTAGGGTTAGGAATGCCAATAACAAAACAACTGAAATAGCTTATCCCCTCTCCTGTCCCAGATCACATTCAAAGTACCACAACACAATGTAGTGTCAAAAAGATAAGCTGGTAACACTTTACAATATGGGTGCAATATGCATTAATTCATACTTAACCAATGCACTGATAATCACGAGTTAATGTATAACTAATGAAGAACTAAACCATTAATTAATGATTACTGCATCAGCAACTAATAAAGAGTCTATATAATTAATAGATTAGGTAATACATGAATTGCTATTAATTCAATGCGTCATTGTGTATTAATTCCTTCATAACATATTTTATTAACTAATGGTGTAAATTAATGTGTTAATTACCACAATTAGTCAAAGCTATGCACTTCAACTTCCAGTTGTCTGCTTTAATCATTAGCTAATAATTTGCAAAGGTATCATTGTGTTATGACTTTACTTGTTGGGGCACATCATTATTAACTAGTAATTTAGTAATTGCAGTGATTTGCACATGAATTTGCACTAACAATGAAGTAATTAATCATGTATTAATGCATATTAGTGTACTTGTCATATTATCTGGAAGTTGAAATACAAGGCTTTGGCTCATTCTGGTAATTAACATATTAATTAACACTATTAGTTAAAAAAAACGAGTTATTATGGAATTAATCCACGTTTACTATTTAATTAATAACAATTCATGTATGAACTAATACATTAACCTTACAGACTCTTAATTAGCTCCTAATGTGGTAATCATTAATGAATAGCTTAAATAATAATTAGTTACAAATTAATTCGGAATTATCTGTGCATTAGTTGCTTATTAGTGCACCCGTATTGTAAAGTGTTACCGATGAGCTTTTTTTATTTACGCAGAAATAAAGAAAGCAGAAAGCGTGAAAAAGCATGAAAGAAAGCAGAAAAGCGTGGTGATGGTCACAGAAAGACTGTCATGGAAACTTTGTATATATCTCTAGTTAAAGTTAGTGTTGGAGTCTTAATTAAAAGCAGCTTGAAAATGAAATAATGTTTGACACATCTGATGTGTAAAGAATAGTAAACATCATTTTAAATGCTACACTAAGTATTTGCTATAAAAAGCACTACAATGCAGATTGCCGTATTGTAGTACGTTACTAAACAATCTGAAATACAAACAAATTCAGTGTGTATTTATTAAAATCTTAAGTGGATTAAAGTCCACTCTAACCCCTACCCCTAACCATATGAGTGCTGCAGGGATTTTTCCAGGCCAAAACCTGGAAACAAGTTAGCATTGTATCACTTCTGGTTCCATCGAGTTTTTTGGTTGAATGCCTCAAGGTCTGTGATAAATCAATATTCTCATATATTATTTTATGACATAAAATACATCAGTAATAATCCCCCTCGTGATTATTTTGAAGTCTTCAACTTGTCTTAAAGGCATTTCTGACAAGTGAATAAATACAGAGGTTGACAGGGACATTCAATGTACCGAGACTAGTAGTTAGACTCATCTAGTCACATATATTCAAAATAAATGCCTCTGAGATATGCTGCTGTTAATGATGGGAAAGGGGGAGAAATTTCAAAGAAAAAAGTTACAAATGTGTTCCTTATTTACCTCTAAAGATTCCATAGTACCTCAAAGTACATCTTTTGAAAGGGTATCACCTCACTTGAAGATGTAGTACCTTTTAAAAAAAAAAAAAAAAATTGGGAATGAACTGTTATCTCAAGAAATGATCCATTATACACGCTAATTATGCAACCTTGTTACTTTAATCATAATGTAATAAGTCTTGCAATAATGTGATAAATTGTTGGTTGAGTCTGAATTGTCTTCAGAGTTTCTCCTGTCTCTGCTGTGTGTTGCCCCCTAGCAGCAGCCAGAGGCATAACTCGCTGTGATATTTCATTCCCAAGGCCTGTATAATTAAAATGCCCAATAACAACTTTTACTAACATGATGCCTCTTTTTCTGGCATAATTTTAGTGACATTCAATCTGCTTAGGAGTCACTAACATTTAACTCGCACATTTAACAGAGCACCAGAGGTGTTTTGTGAAAGCACCTCTTTGATATGAGTTTACAAGGCATCTAACCTCTACAAAAATAACTAACAGGAATGCCATGAATGATTACATTGTTCTAAAGGAATTCAATGGAAAAAGCACACAAATGAGGCTGTGGTGAACATTAAGGTTTTATTTATTTGTTTATTAATTTCAGGAAATGAATGCATAAAAAATGTGATGCTGCATTGGCTTTAGTTTTTTAAGTAAAGCCCTCAACTCAAATTCAGTCAACTTTCTTCTCCTATTGATGGTCAGCCAAAAATTTTTTCCTTTTTCTAGTTTATTATATGTTTTTGTCAGGCAATGTCATTAGATACAGTATCTTTCTATCACAATTATACAATATATGAACACAATAATATATTTAGTTTGCGTAAACTTTGCAGTATATTACAGTATTTATAAGTGTGCAGTTCTATTATTAAAGGGATATGTTTAGTTATTCAATAGGTGCTTTGTGTAAATTTGCCAAATTGAGCATATTAGCATTATTACTGATGTGATGCTGGGTTAATTTCTCAGTGGACTGGTAGCATGATCTCGTCTGAAAATTTTAATCATCCTTCCACTTTGCCACTACTTATCCTGCATTAATTCAAATGCAAATCAGCTCTCAAATGTAAGTCTAGGTGGAGAGGAAATTTTTTAATTCATGAAAGTTGGTTAATAGTCGGGCGTTTATTATCCAGGCAGACCCAGTGGAGGGCTCAATTTGTAGTAGGGTTTTTTTTTTTTTTTTTTTTTTTTTTTTTTTTTTTTTGTGAACCTTCCTGGTTAATTGTGTTTATGGGTTAAGTAGGTTCTTAAATCATGCATTTCTGTTATGTAATAAAAAATTATATATATATATATATATATATATATATATATATATATATATATATATATATATACACACACTGTATGCATGTTTATATATGTATATATGTTTATGTAGTATAACACAACCCAATGTAGTACTGAATGACATTGTGGTACTTTTTTATGTCTGTGATAATGGCAAGAAATAATGTGAAATAATATCTTGCTGTCAGTTGTGTTAGGTTTCAGTTGTGTCTAGTGTCTGTGAAAGGCACAGGGACCCAGAGGCAGAGCAAACCCTCCCTGTTTCATGTGCTTGCTGATGTGTGGAGGTGTTAAAGTATGGTTTTGAAGCAGACAGTAGACATTTTATTTGAAACCATGATGGGCTGATCAGCTATACTACTGAGGAAAATGATGGAAAGCAAAGAAGTGCTGAATTTTATACCAACCGGTAAGTTCATCTGCATGTGTTTAGTCAACTAAGTTGGGGTAGAGACCTGTAAGTGGAGTTTTGGTCACTTGTGAATCAGTTAGTCTCCTTATCAGGGTAATTTACAGAATCACTTGTTGTATTTGCTTAGACTGGAAGATTAGAAGGCAAAAGAAATACTTCTCTTCCTTTAATCTTGCCAATTTTGAAGGACTGTGAAAATGTTTCCTATTCAAATGTGACAATCAACACTGCATATGGGACATATGCATTTTTAAGTCAGGTGTTTTAAACTGTTGTTGGAGTTTTAGACTCTAACGTAGCCTACTACTATAGAAAATGAGTATTATTTAAATGAAGAGGATTTAAGAGGATTATCTATTTATTTTTTTGTGTGTGTCAACTCATGCTACTCATAAATAAATATTGCAGTGCAAAATTAGGTAAAAAACGGTGTAAGAATGAGTCAGGATTCAGCTGGTTATGAAAAGCCAGCTGAAGATGTACTGTAAGAGCAAATGTAAAGCAAGTATGATGATCCATCTGTGTTAGATAAACATGATTGCATTGAATCACTCGTCTAAAACATAATGAATAAAAAAAAATAATTGCCAGAGAAACCCTCTCACATCAAGCTTCATTGTCTCCTTATGATTAAAACAAACAATGTTTGCAGACTCTTTGACATGGCAGATGCCAGGGATACAATATAATTATTATAATTGTTATTAAAAGCTCTGTAAAGTATGGGACAAGCTTGATGATTAAAGAGAAGCAACAATGTATACTGAATATCCGGTCTGTCCTTAAAAGTTCGCCCAAAAATGAAAATTCTGTCATCATTTACTCACCCTCATGTCGTTCCAATCCCCTAAGACTGAACAGATTGAATTTACTCTTTTATTCATAAACATTGATCAGCTGATGTTTGAGAAAATATGAGGGGTCACTAACTTTGTCAATTCTTTTACTGTTTTAACCAGTTACTGCATTTTAAATGATGACATCAGTAATTATATTATGTTTTTATCGTGTGTGACAGTGAAAATACCATGTCACGTCAACAACCTGAACATAAACGGAAGCTGACCCATACTTGCTTGACGTGTGAGATCAAATCTCATTGGTTCTTGCTGAAGCTCAAACGTGATGCGTAACGTGAGAATGAACCTCATTGTTTCTTGCTGAAGCTCAAACGTGCGGTCTAATAAGAGAATGAACCTCACTGGTTCATGCTGAAGCTCAAACGTGCTGCGTAACGCGAGAATGAACGTCATTGGTTCTTGGTGAACCTCAAACGTACTGCGTCACATGAGAATGAACCTCATTGTTTCTTGCTGAAGCTCAAACGTGCCGTCTAACGCCGGGTTCACACCAGATGCTGAAGCGACGCGGAACGGAAAATCACGCGCGGTCGGGCGCCTGCCTGTTCACATGTGGACTTTGACATGAGTGCCATGCTTTAGTCACAGCTGTACTGTTTTTTGTTCCTTTTTTATAAGTCTTGAATACTGCAGTTTATGACGGTGTTTCTGATGTTTTTGCAGTCTCCATGTACTTATATTGTAAGCAGGAATTAATGTGTGTGTGTATATATTTGTATATGCACCTATATATGTTTGTGTATACCTTTTGTATATATTTATGTCTGTTTCTTGTAGTGTTTTTCACTTCTTCACTTAAAGTCCCCGTGAAATCAAAATTGAAACTATTTACTTTGTTAGCCCATATTACTAGTCTTGTGGTGAACAATTAATCTGTGCAAGTAAATATATATTAAAAAAAAATGTTTTACCTTGGTAATCTTTAATCAAAATCTGAAAAGTTACTTCCGGTCTGGAACGGTTTCTTTTTCTGATGACGTAGGTTTCACAGCTTGGGTGGGGAAATGCTTAACCACTCCCCTCAAACCGTTAGTTTACTATGAGCGAGAGATGGAGAGGAGGAGCGCTAGAGTAAAACCCTGCCCTCTGTTCAATATTCCGTTTCACTTGGAAATACGTCACAGCACTGGAGAAAAATCGTTTGCAACTTCCGGTTCACGGGGACTTTAAGTGAAGAAGTTAGGGTTGATCACCTAAAAAACTACAACTCCCACCAGTGGACTACAACTGGCCCTACCTGACCTCTGCAGGTGTGGGTTATCATTGTTGATTGTCCTGGTGTGTTTGAACACAGTCAAATGGAACGTTGTGTATGCCCTGAGGATGGTTGTATTACCGAAAGGTTGGCATTAAATTTTGCTTTAAGGACTCAAGTGTGCAGACAATTTATTTATTTTTTGGGTTGTCAAGTGGTATCTGTCTGGCACCTTGTTTGCTGTGAGTGGGGTGAAACTCTTTCATATTACATCATGGGTAAGTAAATAACCTCATAATATAAATACACCATGTTTCTGTAACCAAGAAGTTTGTACACTTATTTTATTAATCCGTTGTCGAGACACACGCAGCCAGAGAGACAACTCCTGCCTGCCTCTCTCTCTCGTTGTTTCCCTATTTGTTTGTGTGTTCGCATTTGTCACTCTCGGTATTTTAATTTGAAAACTGCTTGTATTTTGACAATTGACCAGATGGTCGAGTGTTTATTGGTGTAACTTACGCGAATCACTCGCGGCTCACGGAAAAAATAAAACAGACGCCGAAACTGGCACTTCACGGCACGGGCCGGCTGCTTCCGCATCGCTTCAGCTTCCGGTGTAAACCCGGTCTAACACACGAGATGATTGATGAATGTTTATATGTGAATGCAATGCATTAAAAAAAAATTGGATGAACCAACACTTTGAGGAACTCAAATCCGCCATCAGGTCTCAGAGAGAGTTAAAACAACTATTTTGGGGTCAGTGCCAATTTACTTTAGTTCCTGCTAACAGGACAGCATAGTCAGCAACAGGAAGTCAGTGAGCCTGCTAACAGGAAGTCTAGTGAGGCAAGCAGCAGAGAAAATATGTCCATGAGACGGAATTTGTGTTGTATTGTAAGCAAAATATGATTACATGCTTTCCTCTTATGTGTCGCGTCCCTTTTTTGAATAAACAAAAAGCAAACAACAAACCTCTAATTAAACACAAAATATTAATTTGACATTTTATTACCTCAAGTTGTCTCGTAGTAACTTGAGCGGTCTGTTATCTGTAGTTGTAGTGATTGTTGTCATGCAGAAACAGACTGCTATGGCTCATTTAAAGAATCGAAATTGAGCATGGCAGGAAGCCGTGTAAAAATATAAATAAATTATGTATGGTTCTGCTCTAAGCATGGACATAGACAAGTTTGTGAAAGGACCGCTAATGCCTGGTAAACATAATGCAGACAATGAATCTATATCAATAGTCGCAACGCGAGCGGCGCAACATGACGCAACAAAAGCATATAGAACCCATAATAATCAGTGTTGCTGTCTACACCGAGTGCAGCGCGACACAACAAATCCCCTAAACTGATGCCTCATTAGCACTAGCACACCTTTTGACACAGAGGATAATGTGATGTGAAATGTGACGAGACATATCTCGCACTCGGATTTACCAGTACAACTGTGGGTAATGAAGAGAGACCACAATGTGTTGTTGCGTGTTTTAAAATATTAATTTCTGAGAGTATGAAACTGAACAAAACAACAAGACTTCGACCACTTAGACTTCACATCACAAACACAAAGAAAAGCCCATTGAAGGTGACAAGTTGTACTGTATTAATTACAATGTTTCAAACAAATCCTATTGGATTTTGCAAGCAAGCTCATTTCCGAGAGTGTCTTTATGTGGCTGCGCGTAGTCAAGGCTGTCCCAAGTATTGGTGGGGCTCCCTCTTGGTTCTGTCTTTAATTGTATGACTAATAATGTTCTTATCATGGACATTTTTGGATTGATACATTAATTTATGATAAAGGACCATACCGAATCTGGGCAGACATTATGTTGCTCTCTTTGTCACGGTCAAAGCAGACCAATAACATTTTGAATGGGTTTTCCTTACTTAGTTACTTGTTTGCTGTCACAACACAAGTCTTTCTTGTGTGATATTACGTTATTTTCTTTGGCGGCATGCTGCAGATGCCGTGGACTGAGCTTAAGTTGTGTTGAACACAGAACATTGCTTTAAGGGATCCATTAAGGACTCTCAGAAATGGTTTTGTCACGTACGGTGTGTATGTCCAGCCATTACAGGACTCGTGTGGCCTGAGGGCTGATGAGGTCCTGAAGTGAGACTAGAAATGACAATCTTTCCTCTAATCCCAGATGTCACATGTCCAGACTGTAGAGCAAACCAATCCACAAAGGAGGAATTTCCATTCTCAGACACTCTCTCAAAAGAAAATACCTAGTTTTGGATTAGACCAGTATTTAGGAAGCATAGATATAGGAACAAATTATATTTTGTCAAAAAGATAATTGAATCAATTTTTCCAGGCCAGCAGGGTTGCAAGGGCAGCAATCTGCCTTAGGGCTCAAAGCACTACAGTGTTTTGAGGCCCATCTAGTGTGAGGACTGTTGTAACAAAGCAAGTTGTCTGCTAAATTAAAGATGGCGGGATGATGGTGGAGCAGTGCTCATTGGAGATAGCAACACGATGTGCTTCGAATATCCTACAGTCTGTGATACAATTTTTGTGCAGAAAATAACCTCTTTATCCCATCCACCCTGAAGAAAATACGTGACGGCTCTGAGCCGTCCATGCATGACGATATCAGGGCTGGTGTAAATTGGATAAATTTCAAAGATGGGAAATTTCCATTAAATCCCAGTCTCTTTGATGGCCTGGAATAATTGTGTGCAGCTGAGGTAAGAGTAAGAGTCAGGATCCTGAATTTATAAGAGTGACTCATGACTGCTCTTCACTCTATTGCCCCTCTTCAGTGCCATTATAAGGCTCATTTACAACTTTTCATTCATTAATTATACTGACAGTAGAAGCAGATGCATTGAATTTCCCCCTCACATTTTCATTATTTTAAAGCATCCAAGTGCAATTAACTAATTCATCTTTAATTCGGTAATTGCTGCAAACTCGCATGAGTAGGCTAATTAGCAAACAACAACGATCCAATCCCTTCCCAATGGACAAAAAGTCCCACCCTGTTTTTTTTTTTTCTCGTTTGAGAAGCTGTTTCAATTGGATGCATATCACAATAAGGAAGAAAGACAATTTCATGCTGAATTTGGGTTTGTTTATGCAAAAAAAAAAAAAAAAAAAATCTATCTGTATTTCTTTGTCTTGTCCATTTTCCACCAAAAAGGAACTGGTTCGGAACTGGTGCTGGTTCAAAGTTGGTTCAGAGTTGGTTCAACTTGTGAACCCTTTCAGAACCTGTTTGTGCCCCCAGGGAACGACGTTGTTACGCCACTGTGTACGCCATATGTCTTAGCTAGAAACGCTTAGTTGCGAGTACAACATTACTTTGGGATTATCTCTAACTTGTGTACCAAGAAGGCTTTAAAAACAATTGAAATATGTAAGTCTTTTAATCTTTTCTTTTGATATGTAATATTTTCTGATTAGTTATGTACCCCTGTCTTGTCTTTTTTCTTTCCATTTATTTCTTCTATATTGTGACTATTTTCTTCTTTGCTTATAATGTTTAAAAAAATAAAAACCCGCTTGCGCCAACTTCAAGCATAACAATGACAAAGGCGGACTCCATCGTTTTTCTGCAAATGTTTCTCCTGGCTTTGCGATGTTCAGAAAAGATGTTTAGAACACATCTAAACCCGCCCCCGACGTAAGTATGACGGTTCTAGTCCAGCAAAGAGTTGGTGCTGTTTTGGAACCAGTTTTCCTGGCCGAGAACCGGTTCTTTGGCTGTCAAAACACAAAGAACTGGTTTGCGCGCAGGCACCGGCTCCGAACCGGCTCTCAAAATGCTTTGGTGGAAAAGGGGTATCTGTCTATTGCTATCCAACTATTTTTGGTAAAGTATTGTAATTCTTCTTCTGACCACCTTGAAATATGTGAAGAAACTCATTTGTATGAAGATGAAGTCTCAGTTGAGGCCTGTTTCCTCCACAGACACTCCTGGGCAGACAAAAAATGGCCACCTCTTCCAAGGGATGGGTGAGAAAGAATTGTTTTTAAAATATTTTCTCTGTTCCTATATGCATCTGCTCGCCACACCTGTTTAGTTAGCACGTTTTATGTTAAATGAAAGACAAACAAAACAGGTTGAGGAGGGTGAAGATGAGAGGGCTGATGTGTTAAATACTGCTGAATTGATCATACAAGCATAACTTAAAAATAATCAGCTCAAATTCACAGTATCGCATTAAGTAAATACCATCAAAACCGGAGACTGCGAGTAAACAAACTTCACAGCGTATCAACCCAAGTGTAAAACAAAAAGCTGCAGCCGGCACAAACTCAGAATATCATGTAGTTTTTTACCTCATGTCATGATTATACTCTTCCATGCAAAGATTGATTGGGGTGGCTATGGTTATAATGCTCTGTGTGTCTGGTTTTGCAGGGTTTTACTTGGGTAGCTTTAACAGGGTGGATCTGAAGTCACATACCATAAATAGTATTAAATATTCGTCTCTGGTTGAAATGAAAATGAGCATGATTCATTGAACAGGAAGTGAACACCTCTCAGCCTCTATAAAAACACTGCCACATTTCATCTACAGCAGCTGTAAAAGGTCACGTCAGACTGAGTTAGGCAGGGAAATTAGATTATAATAATCATCTTAAAGCTAAGAAAGTCTCACTTAAGGAGCTCTATTGTGACATGTTGATGCCTCAGAGCCGCGAGATGCCGCAGAGAAGAGAGCTTGAGGAAACTCGAAACTCTCACGATCGTAACAGACAGCAGTCGAGACGCCCATTCAGCCGACCATCTCAGGTCAGAGCGTGTGATGCATCACAGTGTGTGATGTTTGTTTAGATCTGTGTGGTGCGGTTCAGATATGATGTGCGTGGGTGTGTTAGATGAGATTCTCTTTGAGACTACTTCAAAAATCATTGTGATGGTAGCCTGAGGTATAGATGGATCCCAGTAGTATCAACCATCAGCAGCAGCTCAACCTCCTCCACATTTTGAACACCTATCAAAAATGATCTCTGTTCACTTTCCACCTTAAAAACAATCAGTATTGTTTTCCTATTTTGGCTGATATGTTGGGGAAGCAGGCTGTGCCAGGTCTTATTCCTAAGTGACTGCTGTGTCAGGGTTCAGGGACCACAATGCACTTCTGATGTGTCTGTGCTGCAGACTTTGGAACTCTTTGACTATTTATAACCAGGGAGACATAATACAAAGGGTTCATGGCTTCAAGATAATGAAAGAAAACATTTCTTCTGGGAGGCCTGGGTATGTCCTTCATACTCATACATCCATGTAACAGCACAAGGGTTTTAACAATTTATCATTTATTTTCCCCTCTTCCTGTCCTTTCTACTATGAATAGACGACGTTTCAGGATTTGGCCTTCTACATACATCAAGAAGAGTAAGCCATTCTTACTAAAGCTGTTTTATAATTAAAATCTGTTGTTTAATCGAGATGTGTAAGGCTACGAAGCCTCACGCTTCAATTTGAAGCACATGAGTGCATTTTTCTCTTTTTTATGATCTGAAGTTCTGAGGTGGAATTTTAGAATAATTGATATTTTTAATGCTTTTGAAAGTCTCTTGATCATATTTTGATCCAAACCAGCATGTTAGAATGTTGTTGTTTTTTTTGAATAATCATTTGACACCGAAGACTGGAGTAATCACAGAACTAAATTACATTTTAAAATATATTTAAATAAAACAGTTGTTTTAATTGTTACCAAATTCACTACTGTGCTTCAATGTCATGGGTTTGCTTTGAATAAAAAGCTGTGTCAAATGCGTAAATATAATGCAAATGCTTTGTTGATTGGTTTAGCTGACTGATTAAAGACAACTGGGTCTAAAGCATGGTTTGTGATGACCTTATGATTGGTTCTTTCCTGTTTCAGTGTGTGAAGCTGATGAATTTCCAGGAGGAGGTGAGAGCTCATCGGGATCTAGATGGGTTCTTGGCTCAGGCCAACATCCTACTGGATGAAAAGGCAGCTTCCCTGGACGAAGTACTGCGCAGAATGCTGGACCATGTGGCCACGGACGGGCTGGGCAGCTGCAATGCGGACGAGGTCATGAGTGCTCTGTTCATAGATGCTGGAGAACAGGGTGCCAATGGTGAGCAGCGGGCTGCTCGCACCAAATGCCTCATGTGGTCTAGTCTAGAAATCCAAAAATCCAGGGCAGCCCCTTTTGAGAATACATTAATGGAAGACCAACTGTCTTTAAAAACAGGGAATGGGTTTTACAGTTTCTCTCTCTTTCTGTGTCTTATCAAGTTCACCTTTTGACCGAGACCATTCAGGGTGTGACAGCAACAACCACTGGAGTTTGTTACCAGCAGTCCTGGATCTGTGTGCTGTATGTAGCACTTTAATATTAATTAATATACACTTATATATGTTTCTTTCTTTTTTCTTCAACCTTTTTAAATATTTGAAAGTATACTTTAAATATCTAACATCTTTTTCCAGATCAATAACTCTACACTACTTTTTAAGCCTATAGCCTTGAACGTTTATTGCAGTATTAATACATTTACATACTTGTTCGATTCTTTCTAATGCCTATAGCCTACTGCAAAGCCATTCAAATTACAAAACCATTGTACTTTGCACTTTTAAATTTTCATAATACAATTATTTTTTTAAATTATTTTTAAATAATTATTTAAAAATAATTTATTTTTAATAATTATTAATAATTATAATATAAATGATTGAATTATTATAATTTTAAAATGCAGTTAAATTAATTAATTATGGGGTGCAATCAAACATTTAGCTGAAAGTGTAAAATTAAGCATTTATTTTTTTCTTTTTTACTTTTTTTAAATGCATTTTTATTTTATTTATTTAATTTATTTATTTTTTTTAGCTCGTGGCCAATATAATGCTGTTTTAAGTATATGCTAATCCTATGTATGTTAGGCAATTGCAACTGACATTTACTCACACAAAATATTTACTTAACACAGTATTCCTTATTTGTTACTATTTTTTTTTTTTGGCCTCCTACAATAGGTTTACATCATAAACTGTAAAAAATATGGACAAAGCGTCTGTGACGTCACCCATAGACTTTCTGAAGAGCAGTTTTGAGGCTGTTTATGGGGGGTATGGGCGAACGCCATACTGGAAAATCTTGGGAAATACAAATGTTCAGAAAGGATACAGAGCTGGTATGATGTGTTGTGTCGGATAATGGCCGAGACGTCAAATTCCACTCGGCGCAGCCCGTTATCAGCTGTCAATCAAAGTTAACCACCCTTATTTGTCATACATTTTATATATAAATACGATCTAAACTAACGAGTTAGAAAAAAAAAAATCACCCCCCTCACTGTTGTCAGGCACGCAGAACATATTGAAGATTACAATAAAAGTCCATGGGACCAACCTGTAAAAACATGAATTTATGCTGTGAAAATGGACATTTTAACATGGAGTATATAGACATTTGCTCCCTTTTGGGACCGGCCTCTAGTAGATTTGAAATGTATTGCAGTTTTTCGCACTTCCGGGTAGGCTTCATTTTTCAGATTAGAATGTTGCCGCTTGGTTTACATAAACCCCACCTTTCAGCAACCCTACTCTGCTCTGATTGGTCAGATGGCCCAGTCTGTAGTGATTGGTCTACTGTTTAAAGTGGGTTGGAAACCAAACAGCCATTACCATATCTGAATTTCAGCGCTAGATTTTCCTCAGCATTTCATACCCAACTTCATTCAAACAGTAACTATGGCGTCGGTTTTACCGTATCAGTTACAGCTCGAGTCCTCATCATTTCGAAGTGCTGCAAAGTGGATTTGCTTTCACAGCACTGAAACCGCGTCGTCTTCATGTCAACAACACAATCCAAACTCTTACAGTCCTCAGCTACAACTACAGTGTTTGAGGGTCAGAGTAGATGCTGTTCACGAGCAGCCAATAGGCTGGCATTATGCAAATGTGTTACAAACCTTCATAGTTTAGTGCAGGAAGTAAGAATGGAATTACCAAGGGGGTAATCCATCAGCCGGAAGTTGAAGCCTCGCGTGAGCCACCATTGTAGCAGATAATCACCTGCTGTTAGCATTCCATTGACTCCCATTCATTTTGGCGTCACTTTGACAGCGAATAATTTTACATCTGAGGCGTCCAAAGACTTAATTTGTCCATTATTTATTTCTAAAGAAACACGACAATGTTTAGAAGGCTCCATTACCTTGTATTTTTACGTAGATTCAAATTTCACTCGGCACAGCTACTAGAAGACATACAGGTTGCTCACGTGACGCAGTACGCCTGTCTATCAGCTTTTAACAGGCTTCAATGTTCTCCAGTGAAATCAATGGGGTCGCTGTGTCCATTTCTTTTACTGTCTATGGGAATTACTGATGACTCGTTTGAGGTTGTTCAGAATCGATTCTTTCTTTTGGGAGGCAACTTTATTTATTGTGTACTTTAATCTTTACAGACCTTTTACATTCACAAACGGCTATATAACAAACTGCATGAAAGGTAATATACGAAAAAGCATAATAAGGGCACTTTAAATATATGGCTAATAAAAAGTGTATGGCCTTCTGTATTCAGCTGTAACGTGAAGACTCTTCAGAAACGATGTGTTTGCATTACCCGTCTGGAGCGGCCACAGAACTGGGGTGTTAACTGCTGTGAGGTCCGCTATGTTATCCTCATCCTGGCACCGCCTCGAACAGTAAGCCGTTCCTTTCATCTTCCTAAAGTGACAAATAACACAGATTTAAATTATAACTGTTGTCTCCTAATTTCCTGTTGTTTCAAACTGTGTATGTTTTTACGCTATTTAAGATTTTTTAGATTTGTCCTCTTTCTTGCCCTGCAGAAAAGTACAAAGACTGCCATAGAGCTCGGTCGCACTTTTGCCACCTTGTTCTCAGACATCTCATTTACACAGAAACTCCTGGAGACTAAGACCCAGGAAGACTTCAAACAGGAGCTGGTGATTCAAAGGCAGCAGCTCTCCACTGCCATCCAGAAGCCCTCGGTGGAGGAAGAGATCGACGCACAAAGCAACAAACCACTCAAGGTCTGAATCTGAGAGGCTCAGGGACATGTAAATAGCTTCACCAACCAATTATCTGCTCAGTCTGCCTGTTAACTTGATATTCAGTTTTCTCTGTGTGGGTCATTAAGTTCACTCCTCACACGAACAGTCTACCCTCACATTATGCTAAACCTTGACCAAATAAAAACTTCTCCACACTGATGTAAGCACTGATGTAAGAACCTGGGTGCATGTCCACCCCACCATCCACAAAACACCCTATCGCCCAACAGCCGTACTGCATATTCATCTGAAGAGCTTTTGAGTAAAGATTTAGATCTTCCTAAACACCTAAACCTCTGTTCTGATTATAGTGGTGAATTAAGAAGTAATACAATATGACTTTCCATTAAATAGTATTAAAACATTTGTAAAACAAAAAATACATATATTTTATTTATTTATTTATTTATTTTACAAACTTTAGGCCATTCATCAAACTCAATCTTCATCCCTGTATCTTAAGAAAAAATATTGTCAAATAAAAAATTGTCTTTAATTTATGGTACACACATGTTGGGTTCCATAGAAATAACGATTTCCATACTCTACATTCTGTATATTCTATTCCCTAAACCTACCCTGACATATATATATATATATATATATATATATATATATATATATATATATAAACCGGAAAGATTTATAGAAGGTTCACTATGCTGAAGTGATCCACTGTTCGCTCACACATTCCCTTTAATGTGATTATTTTAAAGGTTCAATGAACAACATTCCATTTTATTTACCATAAAATTCAGTAGAGATTCATGTAAATCTTACATAAGTCTACAGGACATAACACTTATTTTCATGTTTTTGTTTTTTAAGCATTTAAGGTTCTATGAGTCCTGCCTTAATGCATTAAAAAAAAAAAAAAAACATTATTCAGCATATTTTTTTCATCTCCAATTCTACTTTTGTACACAGGTCAAAGATTTCCTTAGAGCAGGTCATGGCATTTATGAGGACTTGTGCCGCAGGCTTCCACTGTACCTGTCCGACTTCACAGATGGCGAGTCTCAGTTTCCCTCAAGTCCCTTCACTTTTACCAAAAATAACAGAAATCTCTGTTGCTCCAGCTGAGGTGTCTGTTGCTGGGTGGTTTCTCTCCAGGTATTCTGGGCTCTGACAGATCTTTGCTGAAGTACACCACCACGGCCATCTTCCTCTACATTGCTATCCTGCTGCCAGCGATTGCGTTTGGCTCTCTGAATGATGAGAGCACTCGAGGAGAGATAGGTCTGTAGTATAAGACATTTATGGACATTTAGCTGGTGATCAGCTGGACATCAGCTACCATGTTCAAAATCCAGCTTGATTAGAAGGGTATTTTGACAGTTTTGTGTTTGTGTGTTCCTTGTGGTTTATTTGCCTTTCTGCAGATGTTCAGAAGACTATAATTGGTCAGAGCATTGGAGGAGTGATTTACTCTCTTTGTTCTGGGTCTCCGCTGGTCATCCCTCTCACCACAGCACCTCTAGCCATCTTCATCAGTGGTACTGCATGTCTCTTATAAAGAAAAGAAGGTAAGGTGCACTGTCTATCTCAGAGCCCTATTCAGTTGTATTCTCTCTCTTATTTGTACACTGCAGTGATCAGAGGCATCTGTGATGACTATGACCTCGACTTTCCTGCATTTTACGCCTGCATTGGCCTCTGGAACAGTTTGTTCCTCATACTAGGAGGCATCTTCAATGTCGGCCTGTTTATGAAGCTCTTTAAACGGTCAGTGCAGTAGTACCATGTGTATATTTACCAAATAAAGTGCAAAAGTGCAAAAAAGTGCAAGAGTTCAACCCTTCATCAGTGTCATGTGTTACCAAGCGTACACCTGCATTCATTTAAACACTTATTACCGTAACCCTTGTAACATATCGGAATCTAATTTGATCCCAAATATTTACATCAATAGTCTACATGATTATATATAGCTACATATAACAACAATTCAAAAACATTTTTGTTAACATTTTGTCCCGATGGACTTCTAAACAAGGACACTGGTTTCTTTCCCTGTCTTAAGTGCGCGGCATGAAGAGACATCCGTAGAATATGTTCTTCCATTTGCAGTAGCATAACGAACTGTAAGATTACATATAAGATTAAACAGTTTGTTACATGCACTTCTACCAATGTGATTTACCTATTATCTTGTGTGACAAACAATACGTAGGTAAGTAGACAAATTCTCTTTTTATTTGTTCATTTTACACATTGCATGTAATGGTTAATGAAACTTCACTAAAAAAATGTTGTAGAATGAAAATATTTTCCTCGCAAATAATTTAGGTTGTTATATTAAGAATGACACAAGTGGTTTTTATTTTGTTTTGTTTTTTTAACAACAACAACAACAACAACAACAAAAAGTTTTGTTGAGCCAAATTAATACATTTAAAATTCCTGTGTCATACAAACCAGCAATAATGTATTTCTTTAGCATGTCTACACAATCAGATTTTTTTTTTAGCCTGGTGGATGGGGAAAGTCAGAATTTCTGAAAAGTCTGAAAGTCAGGACAAATTCAGAAAAGTCTGAAAGATTCAGAAAAGACTGAAAGTCAGGACAGATTCAGAATTTTATAGACTTTATGTAGCCCCGCCTCTTTTCAGTACTGCGCTTGTTGTCTTTTGACTTCCGGTCTGTAATTCCACAGCAATCTTGCATAGGTATGAATGAATTGCTCGTAAAAAAAAAAAAAAAAATCCTGGTCGAAATTTGTTAAGACATCTGCCTTACAATGCTTATGATAAACATTACAATGCTCATGATAACTTTTGTTAACTCTACAATAAGTAAATCCACTTCACCAGCTAATTACTCCTTGATGCGATGCCATACAAATATACAGAGCGGACGCAATAACGGAAGTTCAAAGAGAATATTCTAAAGATGACGGTGCCCATGTTTCTCTGGTGCATAAGGTCTATAGAGTGAAGAATGCTAGTACCAACCAGCAGTATTCAACCAGCTAGTAACAACTACTCATAACACTATAGCAACCCTGCTAACCACTCCAACCACTCAAAACCAAGTATTATAGTGGAGAATTTTACACAAACAAGCATCTCACTTATTTTCTTGAGGAAATGTACCGATCTTTCACTGATGTATAAAATCTCTTCAGGCAGACGCTACATTCTGAAATAACTCAGACACTTCTGCTGTGGCCTCTCTCTGTAGCATAAACATCATAAATCTGTGCTGTCCTGTCATGTGTGTGATAATCTCCGTTCATGGTGTGCCCCGGTTTTGTTATGTCTAGGTTTGTGCTCTGTTGTTTTCACAAAAGAGAATATCAGTTGTTCACCTTGTCATATGTGTCCTCTCAGTTCTACAGAAGAAGTGATAGCTTTGTTCATCTCCATTGCCTTTGTGGGTGACGCCTTGAAAGGCACCATAAACAGTAAGTTCATAGCTCTGAACACAGCTGGAACTCATATCCATACCAGAGCAGTTTGTAATATCTTAGAAACGAATCATTCATGTGGATTTAACAGGGAATTTTTGATGTATTTTAGGAACATTAATGATGATATTCCTATGTGATATGGTTTAATGGGATAGTTACCCTCAAAAAAGATAATTTTCTCCCATCTTGATGTTCCAAACCTGTACAACATTACAACATTACATTTACAAATTGGTAAATCAGTTTTTGATGTAAAAAAAAAAAAAAAAAAAAAACACTGACACATTTCTAAGAAATTATTTTATGTTACACTCAATGAAAGTGAATGATGGAGCCTGAGGCTGTTAAATGCCCAAAATGAGAGATGTTCAGCTTCAGCTTCACTTTCATGTTCATCAAACCATTCTGTCTCTAATCTTGCTGTGTGTATTGGTGCATTATCATGCTGATACACGGCACCCCCATCAGGGTACAATGTTTGAACCATTAGGTGCACAATGGTTTTGTAGTTCTTGGCAGTGAATCAAGCACAGTGGGGAAGGCCATGATATTGCAGCCCAAACCATCACTGATCCACCTCGTGCTTCACTCTTGGCAGCAACAGTCAGGTGTGAAAACGTCTCAGGTTACGACTGTAACCTATGTCGAATGACGCAATGGGGAATACCTTAGGCATGACCGGTGTCTGAAATCAAATATCAACTCACAGTAATCCGGTTGACCGGCGACAGCCCGTGCATCATCAGCTTGAATGATGAGCGCGTCAACTGAGATGTATAAGAAGGGCACCTTGAAACCGTGACAACATCCTATCGTCTGAAGGGACTGTTGCAGGCAGGCCCCAAGGCATGGCAACAAGACGTATTGTCTCGTTCCCTGTTCTCAGGGAACATAGGTTACAGTCGTAACCTGAGACGTTCCCTTTCGAAGGGAACTCAACAATGCGTCTAATGACGCAATGGGGAACGAAATACCCACTCCGCCATGCTGAGGGGAGTGCCTGCCAAAAAGGCAGTGACAACTGTCAGAACCAGTAATTCCAAGGAACACTGAAACCACTCACCCTACGTCACATCAGGCTGTCAGTGACGGCACTCCCTAATGGTCATAGCCCAAGCTAATGAACCAAGAAAAACCAGAACGTAATAACGTGGGTAAATCTGGGCCAGCTCAAATGGCCCCCAGCCAGTCACTATTCAGGAGAACACTCCTCCTGAAATGCTCCCAGGCTGGCCTGGTGATCTGTACTAAGACGCACAGTCTGGCCATAGCCTGTCCGTCCAAGATAGAGCCTCTGGAAATTGCCTAGGAAAGGCATCCAAAACCTGAAGGCCCGCGAAGCTGGCAGAAACCATCAATTTTCGGATCACAGAGACGGGATCCTCTGGAGAGTGTAACTCAACCTCAAAACAACGGGAATCGTACACTCAATCCATGAGTTTCCACCCAGTGCTCGCTTTTGAGCACTGAGGAAGTAAGAGAGGGATCAAAATCAGGAAGGTCAATGAGACCTAAGACCTGATCACCCCCTGTGTGGGGAGCTCCGAAACATGAGGGCTCATGGCAGGGAGGCCGTACATTGTGCGGCCTGAAACCCAACGATCACAGCATGTGGAAGCTCATCCTTCAGGAAAGCCAGAGGCTAGAAACTTGACAGACCCACAATGTGGGGCTACCTTCGAAAAAAGTCGAATGATACCTAAGACCACCAGTTTTTGGAGATAGCTTGAACAAGGGAAGTGCCTGTCGTAATGTATTGTGACAGACACATCAAGAGTGGGACCCAAAGTGAAGAACCGGAGTCTGAACCACATAAGAAGGGATCGAAGCGTACCGCGAGTGACTCTCACAATAAGAAATGGATTTTATAAAGTACACATGACATCTCATCGTGTAACTTACCACAATAACAGGTGAATTATGGGTTCGTGTACTTCACTCTGAATTCAGGAAGGCCTGTTGAGGCCTGTAACCTGGCGACCACAGTGTGTGGGAGCTCATGACCAGGAAGGCCTGGTAAGGTCTGTAACCTGGCGACCACATCGGGTGGGAGCTCGTACTCAGCTGGCGACCACATCGGGTGGGAGCTCGTACTCAGCTGGCGACCTCATCGGGTGGGAGCTCGTACTCGGGAAGGTCAGTGAGACCCAGCCTGGTGTACCTGAAAAACCACACCAAGTGGGAGCTACTTCCAAAAAGTTAGCTCTTAAGAACTCTGAAAATGGAACCCGAGGAAAGACCAGGGTCTGAACCACATAAGAAGGGACCGAAGCATACCGCGTGTGACCCTCACCATAAGAAATGGATTTTAAAAAGTGCACAAGACATCTTGTCGGGTGACTTACCACAATAATAGGTGAAGTATGGGTTCGTGTACTTCACTCTGAATTCAGGAAGGCCGCGGTATTTACAGCAACCGTGCAAATTATAGCCTACTTTGTTCTCAAATTGTTCATGTTAACAACATCAGCATTGCGTGACTAATGTTAAATTTAATGTGTTTTATGGTTACCTGTGTAGTTCAGAATTCATATTCTCTATAATAGCAAAACGAGAAAGGCAAAACAAAGGAAACTCCATAACTGTGTGAATTAAGAAAACGTACTGTTACCCGATTGAACTATTGAAATGACTTGCTTGTTCAGCAGAAAAAAAAACAGTCTCTTCTTCCGTTTTGAAACCCTTCAAAACATGGAGTTAGCGAACTTTTCAAAAGCCCCGCCGATGTTTAAATCCTTGTGTTCTCATGAGACGGTTTCTTTCTCTTTCTCTAGACACCTTAAATCCGAAGTACGAAGTCTTTTGGGTTTAATAACTGCTGAATCTCCAGTTGACACTGATGATTGTTGTTTGGATCATTCTGGATGCCATAAGTTTAATTATGTGAAGTGCTGTGTAGCAAATGCAACATATAATAATATACATAAAATGTATTAAGGGGGCCGAAGGCCAATTTAGCTCAAAGGGAAATGATTCATTGATTTGCAATGAATCTATGGAACCGAATCACTGAACCGAGCAAATGACTCGCTTAGAATTCATTTGAACGGGCCGTAATTATAACCAAATCTATAGTGAAACACTATGTCTTAGCAAGGTAACTTTAAATCGAACAGTACAAGACATTAAATGTGCAAACACGACACAAGAAGATTTATCTTTTCAAATATATGGGCAAGACTTTATTAGCTATTCTAAGCACAAAACTAAGGTCTAAACATAATCACGCACACGCACACATTCATACAGTCGCGAAAGGGAAAGAGTGAGTTGGAAAGAGTGAGAGAGAAAGTTTCAACTTTCTATATGCACGTAAGACATAACCTGAAAGGACCACCAAGCATTAATTTGAACCTTCATTTCTTAGAGAGGTTATTCAATTAACATCAAAGCACCAGTTCAGTTAGAGCCTGGAGTACTTGCGCTTGTAGTGGCTGAGGGAATTTCCTTTGTCTGCGTCGCGTCGAAGGGGGGGGTTCCCCGGCCGGGTCCGTTGCGTGGTTTGTTGTCTTTGAAGTGCAGGGATGGAAGTTTCGCCGCTGGTCACGTGTGATTAGCAAGCGAATGAGAGTCTTTTCCAGTTCGAAGCGCGTTGCAAAGTTAACTTTGAAACGAAACTTTTACGAAAAAGGAAATAAAGGAAAGAAATGAAAGTAAGACGAGTCGGATGGCTTGACTGAGCTGAATTGTAACCCTGATCTTGATGGGTTATTCGTCTGCTGGTCGAATTTGGTCTAGTCGATGTAGAAGCATGTGGACATGTTCTTTGTTTCAGAGATAAGCACGAACAGAACACTCTCTTGCTGGTTTTAGAGAGAGGCACGGACTTAACAGTTACAGAACAGAACAAAAATCATCTAGCAAAATCCTCTCCTTCTTCTGCAATCTGAACATGAGGTCCTTTGTTTGGATCTTTAACTTAAACTCTAGTCCAACCTCCAAGAAACTTTAGGCCAATGGGTAATGGCATGATCTCAGGAGGTGGACTTACTTCTTTACTTATCATAATTTATGCATGGTCTGTGAGCTGGTCTCCAGCACTTAGCAGAGACAAAAGACCATCGTTTTAACCTTATGATAATTATAGTCATAAAACAAAACCTTTTACGCAGATTTCAATCAAGCCATCTTTTGAATTACGAGAATACGGTTCGTTTAAGAGCAAACGAGGCATTCACACTTCTAATGGTTGTATAACAATTACAAGAGTTAATAGTTAACAACAATTACATGATTATTATGTGATCTAAGCATAATAACACATGAAGTGTAGGAACAACAAGAATTATGATTGGTTATAGGTCCAAGAATTGTTCTGTGGTGAGTTCATATTATTTTATGTGTGAGATCTTCGATCTCAACCGTAAGGTTACTGAGAGTTCAACTCGTAAGGGGGACGAGGAGATGTGTTCTGTGGAACATCTCTGTCAGGAGATCAAAGGGGCTTGGTTGTGATGCCTCTCGTTCCACCATTTTGGAGCTGACCTGTCTCAGTAAAAACATTAACATATGGACTCGTTTCTTCCTGTGGCATTCTGTTGCTATCTGCAGGACCATAAAAGTCTTCGGAGGGGGGTTTATTGTCCCCCAAAGCAAACTCTTGGCGCCGTTCTGTGACTCTGGAATGTGGGCTCCAGAACTTGGAGTGTTGAAGCCATGTGAATTAATCCCATGAGAGATTAGTTTGATTAAGTTGTGTTTGATTCGCCTTGATTCTCTACATGCTGCGAGAAAAGCCTATACATCTTTACATCTCTCCTCACGCGCAGTATAGCCGGCTAGCCGAAACTCCTTATTTGTGTTTACGGGTGTGACGTAATGACGCAAAGACATGCTCAAATTTCCCGTGGAAACCCACCAGTACCAATGGAATTAAAATCATTATTACAAGCTATCCGTTTTGAATCTAGCTATGGCAAGCAGATAGTTTTGACCACTGGCCACTTCAAAAAAGTTACCGACAACAGCTTTAACAGTATGAGTAAGCACAAAATCAGGAAGGCCTGTTGAGCCTGTAACCCGAGAACCACACTGTGTGGGAGCTCATAACCAGGAAGGCCTAGTGACGTCTGTAACCTGGTGACCACAGTATGCTGCATGCTGGGAAGTCAATAGAGTGAGTAAGCTCATAACTTGGGAAGGCCCGCTTAGGGCCTATAACCCAGCAACCACCACATATGGGAGCTCATAACCAGGAAGGCCTGGTGAGGCCTGTAACCTGGCGACCACAATGAGTGGGAGCTCATAGCCAGGAAGGCCTGGTGAGGCCTATAACCTGGCTACCACAATAAGTGGGAGCTCATAACCAGGAAGGCCTGGTGAGGACTGTAACCTGGCGATGACAGTAAGTGGAAGCCCATAGCCAAGGAAGGCCAGGTGAGGCCTGTAACCTGGCGACCACAGTATGTGGGTGCTCATAACCAGGAAGATATGGTGAGGCCTGTAACCTGGTGACCACAGTAAGTGGGAGCCAATAGCCAGGAAGGCCTGGTGAGGCCTATAACCTGGCAGTCACAGTTTTTTTTTTTTGCTTACTCTATTTTCCTTACCAAACATCACCTCGCTCACCATGATCCCCGGCTCTATACAGGAGGCGATTTCTGAAAAAGAAGAGAAACAGAAAGTCATTGCTTTTTCAAAAACCATTTCCACTATTTTTACTAAAACCAGGGAAACAAAGGCGCTCCTAACACCAAGCTGAAGTGGGCCATCAGAAAATTCTTAAACTCATCATGGGCCCCACCCCAGGCCTGATGTAGGAAGAGCCTGGGAGCGATGGTGTTTGGAGACAGGATCCCAAGAGGCGATGTCGAAGAACATTTACTCTGCATCACCTCTCTGAGATCCTGCCTCCCATGGGAGTTTCGTCTCTTGCGCGCCCTGCTCCCCCTATTGGAAGGAGGGGGCGCACGGGAGGCGACACTGGCCCTCTGGGCTCGCCTGTGATCCTCAGACCATGACGGACCGGGCTCTCCCGCCTGCCTGGGCTGGGCCGAGGACCTCCGCGGTATGCAGTCACTTAAATGCCGCGGAGCGCGCCCTCGCCTCCCTGAACTTCTAGACCACCGTCTCGACGGAATTTCCGAAAAGCTCGGAAGACGAAACTGGCGAATCGAGGAGAAAAGTCTTATCTTTCTCCCAGATGTCAGCCTGGTTGAGCCACAGATGCCTCTCCGTGACCACCATAGCAGCCATCGCACGACTGATGGAACCCGCAGACTGCTTGCTGGCCCGGAGAGTCAAATCCGTGGTGCGGCGCAGCTCCGCAACCACGTCAGGGGACAAACCGGCCCCCTGATCGAGGTCCCGCAGCAGGTCAGCTTGGTAGGCCTGAAGGACCGCGAGGGTGTGCAGAACCAAACCCGCCTGACCTGCCGCCTTGTACGCTCTGCCATTCAAGTGCGAAGTTGTCTTGAGCGCCTTGGATGGCAGGGTCGGAGCTTCTAGTGAGGATGGCCGACCAGAGGCGAGATAGTTAGCCAACGTCTCGTCTACTGGTGGCATCAACACATACCCATGCTCTGCGGCTCCCTCCACTTCAGCGAAACTAGCCCGCTGATGCAGATGGAGACGCGCAGAGAACGGGTGCTGCCACGCCTTCTCGATCTCAGAGTGGAGGGTGGGAAGAAATGGAAGGCTCAACCGAGCTGGTGGTTTACGGGTGGGGAGGAACCGGTCGTCCAAAATACCACAAACGGGCTCCTCCCGGATGCGCCTCCACTCTAGCTGAAATCTATCCGTGACGCACCCCATAACATCCACCAGCTCAGCGTACACTGGACAAGAGGGCTGAGATGGTTCGGTCTCAACCAAACTGACATCATCCAAAGCCAACTCTTGCCCGGCCCGAAGAGAACCATTTACAGATCCATCAGAGAGAGAGAGCACATCCTCAACATTGATCTGTAACTCGCCCTCGTCAGCTGGTGAATCATTCGAAAGGTAAACGCCCCTTTCCAGCTGATCCGCCAGCTCCATCTGAGAGCCCCATGAGCTCAATCACCGCTGAGCCTCAGCCCGAGCGGGACCAGAACCGCGGGGTTCAGATGCCATACCCACTTCCCTCGAGAAGTGGGACGGACGAGAGCGGAGAGTTTTGATGGTAAAACCCTCGCAGTTCGCGCAAGAAGCTCCCTCGAGTGCTTCCCGCGCGTGCTCTTCCCCCAGGCAGAACACGCACAGATCGTGTGGATCTCCCGGTGTCAAATATCTAGGACACGGATCAGCACACTTGCGGAAGGTATTCTGCCGCTTCTCTGCACGCTTCATCTTTGAATCGTTGATTTCGAAAACAGACAAACAGTCCCTGAAGACGAAATATGTATTGTCACGGTTTCAAGGCGCCCTTCTTGTACATCCCGATTGACGCACTCATCATTCAAGCTGATGATGCACGGGCTGTTTCCGGTCAACCTGATTACTGTGAGTTGATATTTGATTTCAGACACCTGTCACGCCTGAGGCATTCCCCATTGCGTCATTCGACGTATTGTTGATTTCCCTTCGAAAGGGAACTTTTTGGGGTTTCTCCAAACTGTAACTCTCCCGGATGTGGAAAAGACAGTGAAGATGGACCCAGAGAACAATACGAGTTTTACATTGTCCACAGCCCAAGATTTCCTCTGTTGGCACCAATGAAATCGACATTTGGCATTGGTACGAGTGTACAAAGTATAGCAGCAAGACTATGAATATTGACTGTGTGGAGCTCCAGACGAACAGCTTTGGTGGAAACAGGAGAGTCAAGATGCGTGTTTAATTCTGCAGTGTTTTGGGCAGCTTTTGTTTTATGTTTTTTAGGATACAATCCGGGTTAATACCCGTACATCATTTTAAGACAGCTTCCAAGACAGCTTATACAGTATGAATCGTATAGCACTGTATTGGCCAATGTTTCAGTTTCATTGTCCAACCCCTGTGAATTTAAGCATAAATATACATCGCTAGACAAGTAATAAACCTAGTAATAAACCTAAAATCTAGTTAACGTATAATTTATTTATGGCTGAAATGTTGCATGTATATGTAACAAGCTAGGTATTTATCATAATGTACTTTTTTTAAGCTTGAGAGCCCCAGTTCTCTTTAAATTTCATTGAATGTAAAAGAGCAGCATGAACATTCTGCCTAAAATCTCTTTACACTTGCAGAATGCAAATCATATGCTTTTGGAACATCATAAGGGTCAATAGATTGAGAAAGATTTGTCATTTTTTTGGGTGCATGATATATTTTACATCTGAATATATATATTTTACATCTGAATATATATATATATATATATATATATATATATATATTCGCTCACTCGTTTCTATTTAACCTATTCTCTTTATTACCACTTTACCTCTCTTTTCTCTCAGTATTTCATAAATATTACCATGGCCCTATACTTGTCAATGGAAGCACAGAGGATCTGCATCGTTTGGGTGTAATGCTTCTTCAGACAGTGAACGGAACAGAGAATGGAGGCTCACTGCCTGCATCAATGGTTCTAGGCACTAGGGAGCTCCCAATTCTCTGCCTACTGCTGATGCTGGGAACACTGTGGCTGGGATATGTCCTGTTCCTCATCAAGAGAAGGTAAAATTAACATAAAAAGTTAATTATTTTTTCTAGAACGAGGAATCCCCTTTTCTATATGGCCACACTAACTCGAAATTCTGATGTTTTCTGGTTTCTTTCCAGCACATTCCTGCATGCTAAAGTCAGAGAAGTGGTGTCAGACTGTGCATTGCCGATCTCTGTGGTCATCTTCTCTTTTGTGGGCACTTACCTCTTCATTGGCATTCAGCGTAAGCCCTCACGTCAAAACAATCACCTAAAATTATAATTTTGTCTTTTTGCTTGTATCATCATTTTCAGTACACATATAGAAAAGGTTCTATATAGAACCTTAAAAGGTTTTATATAGAATCTTAAAAGGTTCTATCAGTGCTTCGTATTTGGAACCCAAAAAGGTTCTACACAGAACCCTTTTTAAGGGTTCTTTGTAACCAGGAAAAAAGTTCTATATGGAACCTTTTGGGTTCATTCATTATCATTTGTTTTGTCCTTTCCGGGTTAAATATTTCATATTATTGACAAACATCAAGACCCTAAAAAGTATTTAGGAATGCATGCGAATGATCACAAAATTCAAGATATGGAGTTAGAAAATGTATATATTTAAATCATTTTATGTAGTCACCTAGAATCTCCGTGTCCCGTCCAGGGACCAGTCATTGAGTTTCCAGAGGTCTGGACGTGTGTGCCATAGAGTGCCCCTTCTCCGAGAAAGTAGGTTATTCCTCAGAGGAATGGGCCAAAAAGGTGCTGTCGCGAGGAGCATGCGTTCTGGGAACCAGGTCCGGATGTGCCAATGCAGCGCAACTAACGAGACCTGCTCCCCGTCCTCCCTGACCTTGCACAGTGTCTGTGCGATAAGGCTCACTGGGGGAAACGCATACTTGGGTCAGCTGTTTGGCAGCACATCCGTGCCAAGGGTTCCGTCGGGTCAGGGAATGGGTTGAGTCCGGAGAGGCAAACAGATCAATCTGTGCGGCTCCGAAGAAGTCCCAGCTGGACCGCCTGGGGATGGAGACGCCACTCTCCCATAAGCGTAGGCTGTCGTGAGAGCTCGTCGGCTGCACGATTGAGCACGTAAGGGCTGTGAACAGGCTGAGCAGGCTGACGGAGCACCATGTCCCTGTGTTCGCACTACTGATCCCAAGACTGAGCCAGAATCAGCCAGTCGTCGATATAGTTGAAAATTCAAGAAGAATTTGATGAAGACGCGGGGCGACAGAGACAGCCCAAAGAGCATTACTTTGTCCTGATATGCCTCGAACGCAAACCGCAGGAATAGTCTGTGTCAGGAAGAATCGAGACATGAAAGTACGCGTCCTTCAGGTCGATCCGATCGCTGCAATCTAATCTTGGGGACGGATGCACTTAAATGCATTTCTGCGTGAGCATCTTAAACGAGAGCTTGTGCAGGGCCCGATTCAAGGTTCGCTGGTCCAAGATTCGTCGTAACCCACTGCCTTTCTTGGGTACAATGAAGTAGGGGCTGTAAAACGCTGTCTTCATATCAGCTGGTGGAACCGGCTCGATGCCGTCCTTGCCAGTAGGACATCGATCTCTGCCCGCAAGACGGGGCATCGGAACTCCACACAGAGGAGAATTGGATGCCCCTTGGGAGGGCGCCGGGCAAACTGAATCGCATAGCCGAGCCTAATGGTATGGATGAGCCAGAGAGACGGGCTGGGAAACACTAGCCAGGCTCCCAGACACCGCGCAAGCGGGATCAACAGGACCACAGACGTACCCGGGGGTGGGGCAGCGAGGTGGTACACAAGGACTTGGCTTGGGCGAGTGTGTTGTAGCACACTTACCTGGTTCTAGGGTTGGGCAGATGGTGCGTGGGAAGGCTTGGTGGCGTCCCCGAACTGTACACTGCTGTCGGCTGGCGATGGAAGAGGGGGAAAGGAGTGGCAAGGAATTGAAGCGTCGCTTACTGCAATCCACGGCCTCTTGTGACCCAGAGATGGAAGAAATTGCTCTTTTATTGTAAATTTGGGTACCGCTGTGGGTAGTTTTATTCTTCTCTTTAAAATTTGAGTTCAGTCTGTAAAGTTGTTGAGGTCTCTTCTGAATCTTTAGAGGAGTGTACAAAGACCAATGTGAGAGGGGACAACAATAATTGCCACTATTTTAATGACTATTAGGAAGAAAACAAATAAAAAACTTTTATGTAACTCAAATATTAGGTATTTATTCCACAATTATGCCTATTATATTTATTTTTTTAACAATTATTCCATAATTTATTGAGGGCCCAGTTCTTGACATCACCCTTGACATTAAACATTTCATAACACATAACATGTGTTTTGTGAGCTATTGCAGAGAGTGAGTAAGTAATGGCAGAATTATAATTTGTTTAATGAATAATCACTTTAATTATTTCAATATGCTGATCCACAGTTCCAGTATTCAACTTCCAGAATGGAACTGTATTCAAAGTGGCACCTTTTAATCAGCTGACAGGGATGAACATATTAAGCGCATGTGGTCTTGGCTTTCTCCTTGCCTTGCTCATCTTCATTGACCAGAATATCGTGGTGTCCCTCACCAATGCCCCAGAGAACAGGTATCAGTAGTGTCATTTAGTTAAACATTGAATGTTTGTTTTCATCCCGCAGTGCCATACTTCTCAGTTGGCTAGCATTCCATTGGTTTACGTTTTCCTCACGCAAACCAATGTACAGTAAGTTAAAACACTGAAACAGCCATTATTCACAGTGTCAGTTCAGTGTAGACAGTTGTGGGTGGTGCTGAGAGACAGCATATGAACAGTTTTGGTGTACGTGCATCCGTTTCAGACTGCTAAAGGGAACGGCGTACCACTGGGACCTGATGCTCTCTGGGTTTATCAACATCTTGTTGTCTGTGCTGGGGTTACCATGGATGCACGCGGCTTTCCCACACTCCACGCTACATGTGCGTCAGCTGGCGAGAGTGGAACAACGAATGGAGGGGGGCCACCTCTATGAAACGTGATGGCAAACACCTACATATACACTTAAAGAACACAATTTTCGCAGTATGTTTAAAGCTACACTGTGTAACTCTTTATTCTTAGCTAAAAACACTTAGTTCTTTCAAAAATATGTGTGCTCATTAATGTACATTTACTTCGTTCAAGTAATAAAGTATTCTCGGGAGTGTATAATTTGCCATTGAAAATACATATGGAAAAGGAGTTCTAATGTCGGTCGCCATGTTGCCCATCCATCTTGAAAGTACATTAGCCAAAGAGGGACATACCCGTTAATGAAAGCTTCGCCTTTCACGTTTACATTTGAGTTAACACTCATGGACGAGGTCGAACTGGAAGCCATGTTAATCTTGGACTACATTGGCCACCGTAGGAGTTCAAACGAAATCAGAATTGAGAGGAACAGAAACTAATATTCACTGGATGGTCATATATCTTTACACCGCTAGATGGGGGTAAAAATCACACAGTGTAGCTTTAAACATGCATGATGCATATGAGTTAGCAAGTATAACACATCAAGTGTGATTAACAAGACTTGTAAAACACGTCCTTATGTGTACTTGCAGGATAGTCAGTGTAAAGGAGACGCGACTTACTTCATTGGCTGCCAACATCCTGATTGGTTTGTCAGTGTTTTTGCTGCCAGTGCCTCTGCAGTGGATACCGAAACCTGTTCTCTACGGACTCTTCCTGTACATCGCTCTCACGTCTATTGATGGAAACCAGATGTGTGACCGAATGGCCCTTCTGCTTAAAGAACAAGTGAGAGACTAAGACTAGTGAACCAGTAACAAACTGACATGTATTAGTGTATCTTGTTTTGATTAAAATTACTTTTCAAAAGTTTGGGGTCAGTAACAATTTTTTTCTCTTTTATTCTGTATACAGAATAAAAGAAAAAAAATGTATTTACTGTCAGAACAAAATGTCTTTACTGTCACTTTTGATCAGGCATAATATTGAGCAAAAGTGACAATTTATAATGTTACAAAAGATTTCCATCTCAGATAAATGCTGTTCTTTTGAATCTGTTCTATTCATCAAAGATTATTAAAAATATTAAGCAGCAAAGCTGTGTTCAGATAATAATAAGAAATGTTTCTTGAGCAGCAAACCACCATATTAGAATGATTTCAAAAGGATAATGTGAGACTGAAGACTGGTGTAATGATGCTGAAAATTCAGCTTCGACATTATTAAATTACATTTTAAATATTGTCAAATACAAACAGTTTTTTTTTAATGCAGTCTTGATGAGCATAAGAGACTTCTTTAGAATAAAATATGAATGGGCCAACCCCTTTGAAATAAGGTTTGGCTTGATTAGCACTGCCCCGTAGCCAAAACTACACCATTATTGAGAAATTCATCTTTCTCCATTGATGGCAATTTAAATTGACAATAAACTACAAAAATCCAAATATGCTGAGTGATGAGTGTTACTGTATATTAAGAGCACCATTCAGTAAAACTCAAGTAATTAAGTTTATGAATACACATACAGTAATACAAGCATTTCAACATGCCCCAGTAACTTAGTTCATTTAAAACCATTCAGGTTCCTCTGATTATCAAACACAAGACTTTCTAATCTCAATCCTAGTCTCGTCCAGATCACTCATTATTATCAATGATACTTTGCATTACATTTTGCATAATGTAATGCTACCTTTGGAATGTACAACCGCTGTGAAAATCAATAAAAGTCAGCATACAGCTAGTGTAGTGAGGGACTAATTGTGGCTGTGGAGGTTGTTTTTGAGTTTCATGGTGGCCATTCGACCATGTTGAAGATTTACAGGTTTAAAGTCAACATGAAATGTCATTACCAACAGGTTTTAATGTATGATGTATTTTGGAATGAAACAGGGCAAATCCGAGTTTTTGACTTAACAAGGCGCACCAAGCATCAGACACTGGCCACAGTGAAATCTCATTGGTTTAAAATTCTACTCCCCGTAACATCAGATATATTCTGTGAGAATGTACAGCAGTTTTTTTTTTGTTTTTTGTTTTTGCTGGAAATCATGTCTAGATAGGTCACTGAATGTGTATTAAAAGGATAGTTCACCGAAAAATGAAAATTTGCTGTTAATTTACCCTCAGGCCATCCAAGATGTAGGTGTTTTTTTCTTCTTCAGTAGAACAGTAAAGAGGATTTTTAGCTGAAACGGTGGTCCTTGGTGATTCTTTTAATGCAAGTCAATGGCTACCATCACTTTGAGAGTCAACAAAACATACTACATGCAAAACAAAATGAATCCCCCTTGCTCCTGAGTCCTGACCACACATTGAGGTCTTATGAAGCGAAAACGATTGGCTTGTGCATGAAACTGAATATTATTCACAACATTATTACCTATCCACAACCTCGGTAAACGGTCCTGAGTACGTGTTTTCGGAGCGCAAGCTTCGTCGCATTACGACATTTATGCGGGAGCTGTGAAAAATCAATCATTTTGATTGAGATTTCACAATAGCACATAACCTTTCTTTTTTTTATATAGTTTGCGAAATCCAGGATAAGCACAATTACCACTTTGATGAGCAGTACAACACACGCGTTTTCCAACTTTGTTGTAATTAAACACAACGGTAGGCCTAGGTCACGAGCAAGTTTGCTCCCTCGCACAAGCTCACGATCCAGACTGCCATGACCGCACTTAGGACTGTTTGACAAGGCTGTGGATTAGAGGTAATAATGTGGTAAATAATGTTCAGTTTCTTGCAGAGACTGATCATTGAGCTTTACAAAACCTCACTGTGGGGGACGCTATTGAGTACCGCATGGAGTAGCAGGCAGTGTTCTGCTGAGCTCCTCTCCATATTTAATTATTCGGTCATTGTTTTAAAGGGGTGGTTTACTGCTTTTTTTTTTCATTGCATGATTGTGTTTATGGGGTGCAATATAACATGTATTCGTGGTTTTTCTTAGAAGAGGAATTATCTCAATTGGAACCCGAATTTCATCTAGTCCCTCTATCTTGCAGTATATTCTTCAATTAAAGTATGAATACAAAACTATTTTATCAGGAAATGGGATCAATTGTTGAGAATAAGACAAAACATATTTTGAGTTTGGGGATAAGCCACATAAAGGTTTACAAGCAAATAAAGCCGTACACAAAATTAAATAAAAAGCAAGGGACGTGTTTGTGGGTCCTGAAGGTATAAATGTTTGCTTTAGAGAATATTATGAACAATGGCAAGAGGGGACATTTCTAATTGTCTTGGACATTTGAATCTTCCTAAAGTGAGTGATCTTCCTGAGTGATTCTGCCTGTGAGGCTTTAAACTCTGAAATTACTATTGTTGATTCTATAAAATATTTTCCTAATGGCAAGGTGGTGGGGCCAGAGAGTTTCAGCATTGAATTATACAGAAATTATTCTGTAAAGCTGGCTTCCCTTTTACTGAGGATGTTCATTCTCTTGAAACTCAAAGATTCCTTGACTTCCTTGACATTTTACGATGCTAATATATCGCTAATATTAAAAGAGGGTAGGGATGAGACTGAGCCTTCATCTTATCGGCCTATTGCATTACTTAACTCTGATTTTAAAATGTTTTCAAAATTATTAGCTAATAGGTTAAATACATTTCATCCAATATCAATATGGATCAAACTGGTTTTGTTCCTTATAGATTTTAATTGTTTAATGTTAGAAGATATAATTTACCATATACAAAAAAAGGCTCTAAAGTGGCTGCTCTGTGCTTTTGATCAGTTGGAATGGCCTCATGGTGAGAGTTATGGAAGAATATAGGTTTGGTAGTCGTTTTGTGGCATGGATTACAATATCAAATGCTCACCCAACCTCTTCCATACTACAAATCAAGAAAAGTCAAAGTCCTTTTATTACATCGAGACAAACGTCAAGGATGTCCCCTCAGCCCTTACTGTCCCCCAACTTCAATCGAACCCCTTGCGATCAGTATTAGAAACCATCCATCTATTGAGCCTGTAAGACTGGGAAATGTAGATCATCACATCTTCTTATATGCAGATGATGTTTTCATTTGTCAAATCCTGAGAGGTCAGTCCTGTAATGCTTTCATTATGATGAAGAAATATTAATAAAGGAGGCTCTCCTTGAAATATGCACGCAGAATAACTCAGACTAGGAGGTTTTATTAGCTTTTATCAGACACGCAACATCAGCAAACTACACACTGAACTTTACTGACAAGTGCTAAAGTCAATAAAAACACACAATGCAATATCTCTGGCAATAATTGTGATCAAAACCTTCCTATTTTATTGACAAAGTCTTTAAAAAAAACATTACATTTAATAATCCTTTCTTTTATCTGGTGTTTTAAAGCTCACAGAATATCAAAAATACATTTACAGAAGCCAAAGGAGATGGGCTTCTCCGTTTCCAACCCGATCTCACGGGAATTCGTACGAATTTTACGAGTTACCAAATTCGTATGAATTCGTACGAATGACCTACCCCTGACCCCGCCCCTGAACATAACCGTCACGTGGGTTTAGACAACTCGTACGAATACGTACGAGTGAGGTCGTATGAATTAGTACGAATTAGCCACTTTTGAATCACTCGTACGAATTCGTACGAATTGGTCGTGAGATAGCGTAGCCGTTTCTCCTACTGTACATGTCCGGTGTAAATCTGCAGAGCGCTCTCTTACCCATCTCTTTTGGACATTCCCTAAACTTTATGAGTTTTGGTGCAACATTTAAGTGGTTCTCTGACATGGTTTTGTCTTTAACCCTGATCCAGAGATCTCATTATTTGGATATTCTGTTTCTTTGTCAGACCATAATGTCTCTGTACAAAGCACTATTATTTATGGTTTAATTATTGCTAAGAGCATCATTCTAAGACTCTGGAAATCAGATACTGTTCCTCAGTTCAAGACATGGTCAACTTACCTCACTGGAATACTCCACATGGAGAGAGAGTGGTATGGAATTATGGGTAACCTTGATGCATTTTAAAGTATATGGTAACCATTTCTAGATCGACTTAACCAGGTGTATGCATGACAGACAGGGCATTGTACGCTGTCTGCTCTGAGTACTGAGTTTTGTTTGTGCTTCATTACTGAAACTGCATATACCCTGGTTATTCTTACACTCTAAAAATGCTGGGTTGTTTTAACCCAAATTTGGGTCAAATATGGACAAACCCAAACGTTGGGTTAAAAATGTAATTAAGAAATGTAACCCAAAACAACCCAGTGTTTTAGGGTGTACTTTTCAATTTATCCATTTTATTTTATTTTATTTAATTTCTCTATTTTATTCTCTTTGATTTCTTTTTATATTATCGTTATTAATGGTGAATGATATTAATAATTATTTATATTGTTGTTTCTGTTGATATTATCATTCACTGAGCTTTATTGTAAAATGTAAAAATCTAATAAAAATACTTATTGAGGCCTTGTTTTGTTTTTGTTTGTGTCGTCAGGGTCCGCGGGTACTCATTTTATTTTGCCTGTGTGTTCTTTTGTTGTTGTTTTTTACTCTCAAAGTGATGGTAGCCATTGACTTGCATTAAATGATTCACCAAGAACCAACGTTTTTAGCTAAAACATTTCTTTATGTTCTATTGAAGAAAAAAATACCTACATCTTGGATGGCCTTAGGGTGAGTACATTTTCTTTTTTGGGAGAACTATCCCTTTAAGAAAGTAAATAGGATTATATTTTAGGTTGACTAACATGAAATAATACAAATCTGTCACTGATTATTCTCATACTAATCTTAATCTCTGTTCCCAAGATGTCGTATCCACCCACTCACTACATCCGCAGAGTGCCGCAGAGGAAGGTGCATTATTTCACAGGCCTTCAGATTGTTCAGCTGATCATCCTGTGTGTGTTTGGGATGTACCCTCTTCCCTACATGAAGATGATCTTTCCTTTACTCATGATCATGCTCATCCCAGTAAGGTATATCATAGCCTTTATATTAGGAGGTTGGGAAAACTATACAATAACACTACATAAATCAGCATGTACTAATATCTGAATTACTTAATAGTTACTTCATGATTCAGAAAACGTAACTCATGATTAGTGTGGATGTAAAGAAATGAACCGATAAAGAGCTATCCTTAAGTATGACAGGAGTCATAAGGATTCATGTATCAATAACAGGAGCCTTAACTACATGTTAGTAGATGTTTGATGGTTAATGCATTAAATAATATTTAGGGGTAAACTAAACCAATCGGTGTCCGTAAGAGGGAATGAGAAATATTTTGACTGAATTAAATTTAAACAAATTATTATTGTCATAATTTAAACGATTGACATTAGCAGCTTCGTCATAAATTACTGAATGCCACAGGATTAGTTTGTCATTATTTTCACTGATCCTCCCTATCAAACAGAGCAAATACTAAATCCACTATTTTGTGATATTTTCTTTCCCATCAAACTAAACCTACTTTGACTTTCAACAGTTCCCAAGGAATCAGTTTCCAAAAACATAACCAAACAGGAAACATGAACCAAGGTCAGGGGACCTTTGCTGGGATCAGTACAGTTCACTTTCCATCCACAAACAGGCTTTGATGATGATACTGTACCTCCGTTCTCTGACTTCTTGAAAATCCACACAACGTTAGCCTGGTTAAAACCAGACCATTCTCAGTTGTAACCAGTGGTGGAGGAAGTACTGAATCTCAGTACTTAAGTAAAAGTACAAATACCCAGATAAATATTTACTTTAGTAAAAGTAACACAATGACAACCATACTTAAGTAAAAAGTAAAAAGTACTTTATTTTAAATGTACTTTAAGTATTAAAAGTAAAAGTACTTGCATAACAATTTATTATCTTAATGTCTATTTTCTAATGATTAATAAAACATTTAATTCTAACTCATTCAACCTAATAGCCTACTCCTATAATGATGTTCAATAATGATGGGAAAAAATTGTCACCATTTCTGAAACAAGCTTGCAATTAGGCAATATACACATCATGCTTATCCTTACTATATGTTAATAACTATGTTTGGCAGTAAATGCGATTCATTTATGGTGTAATTCTGAACCTCTTGGCTTGCCATATCCTAACCAAACCAAACATATATTACACACGGTGTGTTTCCTATGCATGTAAAAACAAATTTTCGCGTATGAGTTGCACGATAAACACACTGCGTGCGAGACGCATTTAGTGTGACCTGGTTGATATACTGTATCTATGGCAACCAAACGTCACTGGTGAGACAAACGTGCAACGAACGTACGGACGGTCAGATTACGTTTTGGCAGGGGAAAAACTGATCAGAAAATGTAACGAAAATGTAACAGAAGTTGTAGAAATGTAGTGGAGTAGAAAGTATAATAATTGCTGCAAAATGGAACGAAGTAAAAGTAAAAAGTAGGCTCTATTTATTGTACTTAAGTAAAGTAAAGATACGTGAAAAATGTACTTAAGTAAAGTAACGAAGTATTTGTACTTCGTTACGTTCCACCACTGGTTGTAACTGAGTTATGGTCTTTCAAAGCTTTCAAAAACAAGGGCGTTAGAATATTGTCTTTGAACTTTTTGAACTTTGAACCGTTTTTGTGGTCTCTCTTTATATCTCTATGACATCGCTGTCTATGAGTAATTAGCTTTTGAAATGGATTTACTTAATGTAAAGTTCACGAGGATTGTAATGTTTAAAGCAGATGTCTTAACAAATGTCAGTAGACCGGGAAGATTTTAAAACGAGCCGTTCATTCATAAATAGGCAAGATCACTGTGAAAATATAGACCGGAAGACAAAAAACCATGATCGCAATGCTGAAAAGGGGTGGGGCTACATAAGGTCTATACAAATTATTTCCAAAGGGCTGTACACCAACGGCTGTAGCTCAAATGCCTCTGGGCGCAACTGCATAGACCTAAAACCAATCAGAGTGATGAAAGAGATGATGTATGCAGAACGACGTTCGTCTGTTATAGAACAACTTCGTTTGAATAAACGAGCAGACACTGATTGGCTACTTTACGTTTGTTTAAAATTAACAGCAAGACAACTAGAAGTGAATGTCCTTTCCATTAAATAAATCACACACAGTAAACAAAACCTTAACAAAATAAACTTTGCCATTTAGATGCGCAAACTGGGTGCCAGTATGGTGAGACGTGGTAGCCTATATGCTAGGGCAGATTCGGCTTGAATTCATTCATCCTTGGACGCGACGCGGCGCGTGCTGTTACAAAAAAGCCGTGCACATAGCCAATCGAAATGGGGTCTTGGCGGTCTTGCACTATTCAACGCATGAATGCGAATAGAGTCATCTCCAGCAGTAGCAGCCTTCAAAGCATCACTAACTCCGCCCCTGTTTCCCTCGTAAGCTGATGGTATTAAACATTCTCAATGATAAAAAATGTTTGTAAAAAAAAAAAAAAAAGTATTTTAATAGCATGGTTTTGGCAGTTATAGAGTTCTAATGACAGTGTTCAACTATAACCGTCACGCCCCTAGTTCCACGGCTGCATCCATCTTTATAAATGTATAAAATCTACTTCACCGTCTCTGTGCTGTCGTCGATGTAAAGCCCGCCTTCAACATTACAGATTGGTGCCGCGATTTCGATGGATTAGAAATGGGCTTGAATGAGCTCTTTGCCAGACTAACATATAGAGCAAATCTAAATTTGCTGGAACTTGTCTGGGTTTCCCCAGGCTAACAAAACGTCACTTAATTGAGCTGAATACTCGTTGTACTAGTACATGTGTACTTGATAGTATGTGTATCATAACTCATGAGCTCAATTAGTGTATTAAGTATGATGTGCCCCCTGAAGTAAAGTCATGACAAAATAATGCATTAACAATCTATTAGTTCATAATAGTTTCTGGTTAGTTAATAATGAGTTAATCATGATGTACCTCCTCAAGTAAAGCATTGACACAATAATGCACTTACAAATCATTGACTAAAATATGAATAAACATATAGATTAAGAGTGCCGTCCTTATTCCTTTACACCTTATTTACTTTTATTTAATTAAACATTAGGACCTAAAAGAAAGCCCAAACATACCTGTAAAGACACACATAAGGCACGTTTACATGTACAATAGAGCACATCCATAAGCTAATGCTAATCAAAGCATATGCATTTAATTGACAAAAAAATACAGTTAATTACTGTACATAACCTCCTGAAAAATCACAATACAAAATACATTCAAACATGTCTTTAATTATTTATTTGTTTTATCAAAGCAGGCAACACGTATTAGATTCAAATGCTAGCATTACCTACCTAAAGTAATGAGTGTCCCACCAGAAACAAACCCTACATAGTTTCGTTCCTATGACTAAACATAAATGAACCATAAAAATTAGAAAATAGTTGAGATCAAATTATATGTATTAATGGTACAGAGTCTAATTCCACGTTTGATTAGATGGATCTGTGTAATTAATGGCTAAATAATCATATTATGTCATTCCAATTATTTATCACAAAGCTGCAGATGGCAGATTATGATTTAACAGTTTAAACTATGACAGCATTAAATTACGTGCTTAATTCAAATTCAGCATAGTACGTATTTATTCTTACGGAGCCTGGTTGATTTAGTTTACCCCTAAATGTTAATTAATGCTTAAACTATCAAACATGTATTAAAGTGTAGTGGCTGCCATTATTCATGCTTGAATCCTTATGACTCCTGTTGTAATTAAGAATAGTTCTTCATTGGATCTTCAAGTTAATATCTTTACTAATCATGAGTTCATGTAGAAGCACCTATTAATTCAGGTATTAGCATATCATTATTCTTGTACTGTCATTGTAAAGTGTTGCCAAGAGGTTTAAGTGATCATCACTATAATAATTACAATGTTTTTGACAGTATAAAAAAGTATCTGGACAGATGATGCACACTTTGTGGTAATACAAATTTTAAGGCAAAATACATGTTGCCTGATTTCAACACAGACAAATGCTATTTGCCATAACATTCTATGAGGTGGTAACATGTTGTTTTCTTTGCAGGAACTACTTGTTGCCAAAGATCATTGAAGCGAAGTACTTGGATATCATTGATTCTCAATACATGTAAATGAAAAAAAAAAGGGAAAACATCAGCATTAACACTTTTAAAGTGCTTATACGGTATGTATTTTTGTTAGGAAATACGTTTTCTGGCTGTGAAATGTGCCTTCAATATCTGTTATGAATTCAATCTTTCTAAAGTAGTCCCTGCCCATTTTTATTTATCTAGTGCAGTCATAAACTCTTTTTTTTTTCTTCCCATGATTCTTAAGTGCCTCGATGTTCAGTCACAGCATGTATCTGGCACTGGGATTTGCAGTGAGCAATATTATTATTTTATTTTGCCATCTGAAGCTGCACACCGAAATATTTGATCAAACAATACAGCAGAACAAACACATTTTAAAACACAATCTCAACACATTTCATTCAGAGCTTACAGCCTTCTGACGTGTTTAGGTTTCATAAAATGCTTAAATGTTCTGATGCTGGTATCCACTAGATAGATCTTTAAAATCACATCATCACTACCATAACCTGACTCTTATTCATAATACAAAACAACTACCCTTTTGAATGAATGATGAAAACAGTGTTATACTTATTCTCTGTCAATGGAGAAATGTGTCCCGCTCTCAAAACACATCTTTGCATTATTGTGGGGGAAAAAAATGGGGAACAATTATGTTATTGTTTTGATATAAAGTAGATTTATATATATATATATATATATATATATATACACTCACCGGCCACTTTATTAGGTACCCCATGCTAGTAACGGGTTGGACCCCCTTTTGCCTTCAGAACTGCCTCAATTCTTCGTGGCATAGATTCAACAAGGTGCTGGAAGCATTCCTCAGGGAGTTTGGTCCATATTGACATGATGGCATCACACAGTTGCCGCAGATTTGTCGGCTGCACATCCATGATGCAAATCTCCCGTTCCACCACATCCCAAAGATGCTCTATTGGATTGAGATCTGGTGACTGTGGAGGCCATTTGAGTACAGCGAACTCATTGTCATGTTCAAGAAACCAGTCTGAGATGATTCCAGCTTTATGACATGGCGCATTATCCTGCTGAAAGTAGCCATCAGAAGTTGGGTACATTGTGGTCATAAAGGGATGGACATGGTCAGCAACAATACTCAGGTAGGCTGTGGCGTTGCAACGATGCTGAATTGGTACCAAGGGGCCCAAAGAGTGCCAAGAAAATATTCCCCACACCATGACACCACCACCACCAGCCTGAACCGTTGATACAAGGCAGGATGGATCCATGCTTTCATGTTGTAGACGTCAAATTCTGACCCTACCATCCGAATGTCGCAGCAGAAATCGAGACTCATCAGACCAGGCAACGTTTTTCCAATCTTCTATTGTCCAATTTCGATGAGCTTGTGCAAATTGTAGCCTCAGTTTCCTGTTCTTAGCTGAAAGGAGTGGCACCCGGTGTGGTCTTCTGCTGCTGTAGCCCATCTGCCTCAAAGTTCGACGTACTGTGCGTTCAGAGATGCTCTTCTGCCCACCTTGGTTGTAACGGGTGGTTATTTGAGTCACTGTTGCCCTTCTATCAGCTCGAACCAGTCTGGCCATTCTCCTCTGACCTCTGGCATCAACAAGGCATTTCCGCCCACAGAACTGCCGCTCACTGGATGTTTTTTTCTTTTTCGGACCATTCTCTGTAAACCCTAGAGATGGTTGTGCGTGAAAATCCCAGTAGATTAGCAGTTTCTGAAATACTCAGACCAGCCCTTCTGGCACCAACAATCATGCCACGTTCAAAGTCACTCAAATCACCTTTCTTCCCCATACTGATGCTCGGTTTGAACTGCAGGAGATTGTCTTGACCATGTCTACATGCCTAAATGCACTGAGTTGCCGCCATGTGATTGGCTGCTTAGAAATTAAGTGTTAACGAGCAGTTGGACAGGTGTACCTAATAAAGTGGCCGGTGAGTGTATATATATATATTTAATATATTTAATTACATAATTCATGCACCAGAGGACTACATTTCATACAATATTGATAATCAATCGGACATACTTTTTCAAAGGATTTTGTCGTATCCAATAAACCCTACTTTTTTTTTTAAAGAAATTAATACTTTTGTTCAGCAAGGATGCATTAAATGCATTCCGAAAATAATGTATCACTGTTTTCAACATTGATCGTAATCAGAAATGTCTTTTGAGCAGAAAGTCCTATTAGAATGATTTCTGAAGGATTATGTGACACTGAAGACTGGAATAATGATTCTGAAAATCTAGATACAATATGAACTTTAGGACAAATAGTGATATTAATGTTGCCTGTTATAATGACTGTATACAAAATGAATAAATAGCTTTGCAATTGATTAAACACTGAACCTCCCATTACTTTGATAGCTTTTTAAAAGTGCATTAGTGCTTTAAATCTTTTATTGTCCATTGTGTGTTTTTATAGGGCATATTTTAACAATGGCACATGGACCACAATGATTGTGATTGTGATTCATCTGAAAGTTGTGTATCCTAGCAACATGTGAATAAAAGCCCACCGGTAGTGAGCACGAGCTCAGAGGAGTCAAGAGGGCTCGTGTACTGCAGTCTGATGAGGAGCTGTTTACATGCAATCAAAGGCAGGTCTCTTAAGACACAAGCCTCTAGCAGCACTGCAGAGATGCATTCACCTGTGTGAGCCAGACAAAGGATTAAAGACATTTCCATGAGGTTTCTGTGAAATGGAGAAGTCAAGAGATTAATAACTAGCAGGTCTGTAGGTGAATTGTCTATTGTTCTGGAAAAAATGTGTCTTCATTTACTCAACTCCACCAAATGCTTTATTTTCTTTCTTCTGTTAAACACGAGAACCAGCCCGTTGTCATCCCAAGGCGTCATCTAACTGACGCTTTTGACTATGCGTCAACATCCGACGCTTTAGGCACCCTTTAGCGTCAGTTAGACAGTGATCTAACCTAGAACCAGAGCGATATATCGGCAGACCGATATTATCAGCCGATATTAGGCATTTTCCAAACTATCAGTATCGCAGTTATAACAACGCATTCTCACCCCAAGGCGTCACCTTTGACCATGCTTCAATATTTGACGTTTTAGGCGCCCTTTAGCGTCACTTACATGACGCGATCCTACGGCGTCATCTAACTGACGCTAAAGGAAAGCGTCAGTTAGAGGACGCGGTTAGGTTTAGGTGTGGGGTGGGGGTAGGGTACACGCAATCCTAGGGCGTCATCTAACTGACGCTAAAGGGCGCCTAAAGCGTCAGATATTGAAGCATGTCTAAATGCTTCCCAAGGCGTCAGTTAGGTGACGCCTTGGGGGTGAGAATGGGCTGGTTATAATGGCCGATAAATGAATATTTCAAAAATAAAATAAAAACAGACGAAACACGCTTGAACCATGTCATGAGTGTTGGAGTTGTATAGTTTGTCCACCAGAGGGGACTCTACACCGTCCTTGTTGGCAACACTCGTTGAGTTGGTCACGATACATACATTGCTTGAATAACAATTAAAAGAACATCCCCAAAAGTTCTCTCAACTCAAATAAGCATGACAAAATGTGACTATCATGTCCAGTTTAAAATAAATAAATAAATAAAATATCGGCCGATATATTGAAATATCGGATTTTAAAACCCAAATATATTTGTATCGTTTTCCGCCTTCAAAATACTTTATCGGTCGGGCTCTAGTCTAACCCTAACCCTACCCCAGACCTAAACCAACCCACGCCATCTAATTGACGCTAAAGGTAAAGCGTCAGTTACAGTAGATAGCGTCATCTAACTGACGCTAAAGGGTTCCAAAAGCGTCGGATGTTGAAGCATGGTCAAAAGTGTCAGTTAGATGACGCCTTGGGATGAGAATGCGTTGTGAAAACAGATGTTTTGCCCAATTGCTCTTTCCCATAATTTCCCATATAACAATACCCTGCTGAAAAAGCATTGCTGGTCATCAGCTTAAGGCATGTTTTGCATGATGGGACCAGCAAGGGAGGATGATTGCTGATTTGCTCGTCACCAACATGGGAAGTGGGAGTGGACTCAAAAGTATGAGAAAAGCCAACGCTATCTCGCGACCAATTCGTATGAGTGATTAAAAGATAGCTAATTCGTACAAATTAGTACGACCTCACTCATTGGAATTCATATGATTTGTCTAAACCCACGTGATGGGTAGGTTTAGGGGCGGGGTCAGGGGTAGTTCATTCGTACAAATTCATACGAATTTGGTAACTCGTAAAATATTTACGAATAAGCAAAAATCGTACGAATTTGTACGAGAGAGGGAGTGTGAATTTTTACGAAATCCCGTGAGATAGGGTTGAAAAAGCTTGCTGCATGGTCCACCAGCTTGACCAGCATAAACTAGCCTGGACCAAAATAGAATTCATGCTGGTTAATGTGTTTTTTTGTTTTGTTTTCTTTTTTGTTTTTTTTGTTTTTGTTTTCAGCAGGGTAATAGTAGTACCATAAAACAATTTGTGCAACAAGTCATATAGCATTGTGTGACTGAAGACAGAATGAATTTAAAGTTATTACTCATTATCTTCCCCTCTGTTGTGACCATAGACTGTAAAAAAATATGGACAAAGCGTCTGCGACGTCACCCATAGACTTTCTGAAGAGCCGTTTAGAGGCTGTTTATGGGGGGTATGGGCAGAGCCATATTAGAAAATCTTGAGAAATACAAAATACAAATGTTCAGAAAGGATACAGACGTGGTATGATTGTGTCAGATCATGGCAGAGACATCAAATTCCACTTGGCGCAGCCTGTTATCAGCTGTCAATCACAGTTAACCGCCCTTATTCACCCCCCTCACAGAAAAAAATTCACCCCCCTCACAGTTGTCCGGCAATCGAAAAATACAGTAAAAGTCCATGGAACCAACCTGTGAAAGCATGAAATTATGCTGTGAAAACGGACATTTTAACATGGGATCTATGGATATTTGCTCCCTTTTGGGACTTCCCTCTGGTGGATTTTAGATGTATTTCAGTTTTTCGCACTTCCGGGTATGCTTCATGTTTCAGATTAGAATGTTTCCGTTTGGTTGTGACTCAGATCTCATATTTCAACACATGCAGTGCACCCCAGAGAGCTAAAACACACACACACACACACACACACACACACACACACACACACTATGAGAAAGCGGTGAAATGAAAGAATGGGTTTTTAAATCCTCTTTGCATTATAATTGCTCCCAAATATGCTGTTAATTTACAGTGTATTTTCATTCCATTTATTTCTTCTGTCCTGATAGTGATTTTTATTAGATTTTTGTTTTTTTGGCCTAAAAATGAGCTAAATGAGCACAACAAATGACTTTGATTTTTCTTCATTCCCCTTAAATTAATGACACAGCATGAAACAGCCCATTTTATTGTCTTCATCATAGTTGCATGGGGGCAATCAATAATCTCAGAAGTCTTCACATTGATCTCATTCTCAGTTTTTGATAGGCAGCACACATTATGTATGTATGTGCACACATTATTTTGTCTAGAATGATAAATGTGTGAATTCTTCATGTGTTGTACCCAATTGTACTGTAACATTGTATTTCCACAGTGCAGCAATTAAAGTGATTTCAGCCTCTTTATCTTAGAATTATGTGCCACAAAATGGAAAGAAAATAGCATGACCTAGATTTTAAACAAGCCGTATTTTATTGTGTGCTTCAAAAAATACCTTTCATTCTCCTTTATTCAGAGTACAGATAGATTCTGAAACAAGCCTTGTTTGGTCATTTTCTTTGTGGCCTTTATGTCATAAGTAATACAAATTTTCGAATATTCACATTGCATCGCCGGCTAATTTACATAACTGCTTTGCAGGGAGAGGAAAACATGTCATCAACACACCCCCATCCCTCTCACCTTCTCATCTCTGTATGAAAATGAATGCCTTAATCTTCCCCTTTGACATTCAACAGATAAGGTAATCAATGAAGCATGCTGTCTGTTTTCTCTCTCAGAGCAAAGATGTGTGCGCACTATGTGTTAAAAGCCTCTGAGTCCTTGATGAATTCACTCGTCCTATGATTTGCTTTCAATTGAAAGTGCTACCACACACAATAGATCACTGGACAGCCTAATTTTATGTGTAAATATAATGTCCGCCATTTCAAAGACCAGATATCCCTTTGGATTTCAATTACATGTGGATATACTACAAATATTATAGTATTCTACATATATTACAAAGCAGTTCTTTATATTTCTTAATATATTTAAAATCTTAATACATTTGAAATCCAGTACTGGATTCAGTATCTGGAAAAAATGTCATCCAGTATCTTAGCTCTATTCACACAAATACTTCACAAATACCCAATTAAGTGTTTGCTTGACAGATTAAAGTCACCATGTTTTTTGTGGAATATTCCAGTATTTATTATAAATGATTTTTCTGTGCAAATCAATATTTTTTTTATTAATTTATTTATATTTTATTAATTTTTATTACTTATTATTAACTAATTTATATATATTTTTTTATTAATTTTAATTTTTTTTTTTATCAAAATAATGTTTTCCAGTGGTGGTAACATCCATGTATTTTACTGAGTGCAGAAAAACCTGTCAAGCAAATAATATCCACCAATAGCAAACCACAACCATCCAACCAGTTTCCCAATGACAAAATTAAGTGTTACAGGCTTGTTAACGCAGGTAATGAAGCAGGATCGAAATGTAGCAGTTTTATTAAACAAACTAGAATAATCTTATATCGGATACTGAGGAAACATCAACATAACAACAAAGCAGGAAGCGACAACGACAGACCAGGAACAGACTGAAACACAGGACTTAAATACACATGCTTCGTCCCAATTTGTATGCTATCCGTCCTAAATAGTATTCGAAAATAGAATTAGTATATCCCAAATCGTAGTATGTTAAAATGAGTGTTCCAAAGAGACCCGGATGGTCTACTATTGAGAATGCCAATTGCACACTCCCTCAAAACTTGTGACATCTGTGGCATTGGGCTGTGTAATGAAACTGCAAAAGAAATGGGGGCAAAAACAAAAGTGTTGAGTTTATTATTTTGTTCAGTGTATATTATAAACTTTAAAGGTAATTTTGATCACTATCTTCTCAGATGTGTAAAAGATTAAGGCAATTATCAAAGTTTAATTAAATACTTTTTTAATAATGATTTTATTAATTTTGATCATTTTTACATGATTTTTTACCTTTAATCACCCCTTCGCATATTTTGACTCATATACGTCACAATTCGTACTTTGCATGTGACGTCACAAGTACTGGCTGGCAGCCAAGACATTGTTCTCTAGCAACAAAACCCAGTAAACTAATCAAGGATCTTGCCAGGACATCGCCAGTTTTATTAATATCCAAAAGATGGTGTTTTGAGGTGTAAAAGACATGCCAGATAGTTGTTGTGCGATTGGATGCACTATGTCAATCGTGTAATCTTAACATAAATGTGCTTACACGTTCACCCTTAGGCGAGAATAACACAGTCTCATCCCAAAAAGTCATTTAACTGACGTCTTGGGACGTCTTTTGACCACACGTCAATATCCGCCTTTTTAGGGCCCCCTTAAACGTCGGTAGATGGCGATCCCGGGCCGTCATACAACTGACGCTTTACCTTTAACGTCAGTTAGGTGACAGGTTAGGTTTATGGTTAGGTTTAGGTCTGGGGTAGAGTTAGGATCCCATAACCTCATCTACCGACGTCTAAGGGGGCCCTAAAAAGGCGAATATTGACGTATGGTCAAAAGACGTCCCAAAACGTCAGTTATATGACGTCTTGGGATGAGACCGGGTTGGCGAGAACCAACACTATCTCACGACCAATTCGTACGAATTCGACGCATGATTAAAAAGTGGCTAATTCGTACTAATTCGTACGACCTCACTCGTACTAATTCGTACGATTTGTCTAAACCCACGTGATGGTTATGTTTAGGGGCGGGGTAAGGGGTAGGTCATTCGTACGAATTCATACGAATTGGCCAATTCGTAAAATATGTACGATTTAGCAAAATCGTATTAATTCGTACGAGTGAGGTCGTATGAATTGTTACGAATTAGCCACTTTTTAATCATTCGTCGAATTCGTACGACTTGGTCGTGAGATCGGGTTGGCGAGAACACGTTCATCTGTACGTGATTTGATTTGATATGAGAAGATGAATACATGGAGAATGAATGACACGTTTCTGTTATGCTGCACCTATTACTTACTTACAGTTACTTTGCATGCTTACTATTGTACACTTATTACACTACATTACAGCCTAACAGATTGCTAACAGGATCTCATTATCAATCACTTTCACTTTCACAATCACTGAATTGAGTGCTCTTTAATGTTTGAATGGACAAATACACACAACATTATGTCTAAATGTCCGTTTTGGAGAGTATTCATGTAAACTATGTCGGTTATGTGTATCGGATGTGCATCAGTGCAATTGGATCCGCATGTCATTGGACATGATCTGATGTCTCAAAGTGACAGTGGATGTATGGAAGAGAGAGGCCGCACTTTGCATATACAGTTTTATTCTACACAAACGCGTTTCGGCTCGTGCCTTCTTCAGTGTGCAAAAGAACAATACCTTATCCAGTCTTAAATGCCCACACCAGTTAACACACCCATAATCACATCAACCAATGATTCAGAATGATGCACGTGTTACCAATGAATCCATTAATGACAGACAAAGACACATAATTAGATAGGCTACAATATGTAATACAATAGTATATTTTAAAGAAAACAGCTTAAAGATAGGTCCTCGTTCATACCATTAGGAATACATGTGTTGAAATTAAAAATATACCAAGCCTCCCTTTGGAGGAGGCGGTTCTCACGGTCTCCCCCTCTTGAAGACCGACCAACACACTCCAGACCCATAAATCTAAGCATATTGGCATTGTGTCCCTCAGAATTAAAATGTCTTGCAACTGAAGATTTCTCATCATTCTTTCTAATAGCACACTTATGCTCAAAAATTCGGGTCTTCAGTTGTCGCTTCGTTTTGCCCACATAAACAAGCCCACAAGGGCAAGTCAATAAATACACAATAAAGGTAGAGAGACATGTAATTCTGCCCTTAACTTTATAGACTCTGTCTGTTTTTGGATGTGTAAACGTATTGTCTGTCAGCATAAAGTTACATGCAGCACAATTCAAACACTTGAAATTACCGTGAGGAATTTTGAAAGGGAAAGGCGCCTGTGGATGCGCAGGAAGGTGCGAGCGCACTAATCGATCTCTCAGGCTGGGTGCTCGTTTATAGCAAGTTCGCGGTAAGTTTTGGAACGTATGTCCTATGTGAGGATCGCTACTTAAAATGTGCCAATGACGTTGCACGATGTTCTTTAAACTATTCGAGATATGGCCATAAGTCGATACACAGGTGACCGGGGTGTTATTTGATTTTACCTGATCAGTGCGTTTAGTCATCAAGTCAGTGCGCTGTACACTGCGCGCGCGCTCTACACAATCACACACTAAATTGTGTGTATAGCCCCTATCAATAAATCTTTGACACAGCTGTAGATTTAAAAAAACTTCTTTTGCTTTCCCCATGAAAAGAGACACCAGTGATTTTGCCAAGAGATATCTCGAATTTATTTATAATATTTATAAGACATAGGAGGAAGAGAAACAGAGGTCTTCATTCTGCATCGTTACCATCTCTTCCTACTTTTTGAACAAAGGGTCTCAGTCTTTATACCACTGACCAAGAAAAAACTGCATCACCATAGTAACACATACCTATGACCACAAGAACATATGGTTTCCTTTAACTGTGGAATGTATATCCATCCCTGATGGAAACTATACACTACATAAACTTTCTGTCTCACTCCAACATACATTCTCTCATACAGTTTAACTTATCACAAAGTCTCCTAAAGTCTCTCTCTCTCCCACATCTTCAAAACATTATAATCACAAGATGCAAAGATTACAAATGATAATGTGTGTATACATGTAATAAAACAGATACATATTATGAATATTAATACAAAATAATAATAGTACTAAAAACAACATTAAATGATGAGATTGTGAATCTTCAGTCCCTCCTCTGGAACTACGGCCGTCAGTTCCACACCATCATCTCCAGGTGGCCAACCTATTGAAGTGATAGTGCTGAGGAGAAATAGTAGACCAAGACATAGACATAGAAGACAAAAGAATTGAAACAGAAAAGAAAAGAAATAACAAACAAAAACCCAACCCATGGTATGTCCCCGCATACTATGTGTCATTTAACATCTATGTGTAAGCATTTAAAATGAACCCCAATCATCTAAGAAAAGAAAAAACTAAAAAAGTCTTCTGCCCGTGCCTGGACTCATTAATTAATTAACTCGTTAACTAATTAAATCCCCCAGTTCCGAGCCAAAATAAGAAATTAAAATAAACGTTGATGTTAAAAGGGTCCTATCCCTTGGGGTTGTAAATCAGTAAGCGGGTGTTCATTGTTTGTGAGGTTGTGTTTTGTATGTAGTGTAGTGTAAAATCTCCTATCTCACACCGTATTTTCCATTCTCGGTTTTATCAATGTCTTTTATCAAGAATAACTTCTAACCATCTCTAATTAATGTCAATGAACTTGATTCCTGAAATGGAAACAGAAAAACAATTAATCATCACTTTTCCCAGTATTTAAAAAATAATAATTCTTAGATTTGCTCAATCTTAAACCATAGGCCATCATCATTTTTTTTATTCACTAAGCAAGGTTTAACTTGTGACCAATGATACCATCTATCTGTTCCTACACCCTTCCCTTTACAACATGCTTGACTATAACAAAACTGCCTAACTCAGGAATGTGTGGAATATCAATAGTGGTGTGTTTTCATCCCATTGCTGTTGAATTCACTTTCTATTATTGTCTTTGGTAATTTTGTCCAGCATTGTGAAATAACATCTTAATTTCTCTTGAAACAAAGTAGAGTCTCCTCCTGTTTCTGCAGGTGGCATAACATCAGGAAGTAGAACCATTGCTGTTCCAGTAATCAGTTACACATAATTCCTTCAATGAGCTGACGAACTTGTGCTTCAGTCCACGTCCTCCCTTGAGAAGTTTCATCATGGTTTTTCACAATGACTTGTTTAAAAGATGGACCTTGATCTTCTGCTCCACCTCCTTTAGCCCAACAGTCTTTTCTTAAGTGTCCATGCTTCCCACAGTTGCTGCAAATCTTTAACCACCTCTCTATGTCCATGTTGTATTGAACTGTCGCCACTCCTCTTTGGTTTGGCTTGTTTCCTTCTTCCAGGTTTGATCTCATAGCCATCTCTAGACGGCCAGCCCATTGCATAATTTGGTCAAATGTTTCGCCTGGATTGACTCCAAGTGATAAGGCTTGTTGGTATTTAGAGCTAAAGCCATCCACAAGTGTGTCAGTGAATTGTACATCATCTCTGTCAGGTTGTTTCTTTGCACAGAGAGCCCATCTCTCATAAGTGTTCCACTTACGCAGAGCATGTTCATCTGGAGATTCATCATCCTTTTGCTTAATCAATGTCACTGATGTGAATGGAATTTTACCGCTTCCCAAGATTTCTTGGATTTCCTTTCGGAATACATCTAATGTTTGCCAAAGACCCAGGTGTCTTTCCTGGCCATCAACCCCAAAGTCTACCCATTGGGCTGATGTTATCACTGCTGGCAAGCGTTCCCATCGGTCCCTTGGGATTTTAGCTTTCACAATGGTGTGAATGTCTTTTAGTGTCATTTGATGTGCTTCAACCAGAGAGTCTAATTCTCGCCAAAACTCTGTGTTTGGATCTTGTCTCTTCAGAGGAGGCAAGGCTGTGAGAATGGCTTGTCGTTCTCCCGGAGTAAATGGTCTTTCTTCGGTCATCATCTCAGGTTGTGACTCTTCCCTTTTAATCACAGGTGAAGAAAATTCAGGACCAATCTTGTCAACTGTGGTCATGTCGTCATCTCTTGTCTCATCACCCCAGTCAGATCCATAATTATGAGCTGGTGTACATCTCATCATGTCTCTGCTTGGCTGGGCTGATTTAGATCTCGTTATTATTGGAGCTGCTTGTGCAGATGCAATAAACAGTTTGTCAACTGGACCTCCGTTTGATCTTGAAGCTTGAGGCTGCGTCAGAGGTTTAGATGAACTTGTATATTGTTCAGGCAAAGGTGGATAAATTGGTTTGTAAGGTGGAGGCGTTACTGTTGTCGCAGATTTCACTAGTGCTTGTGAATATTTCCTTTCAGCTTCAGTTATTATATTTGTCCAATCTGGATCAAATAAATCATCACTGGTTGTGTTTTCCTTCTCTGGACATGTGATGGACATGATTTTGTTTAATTTGTGGTATGCTTCAATGTCCAGTCCATTTTTCAAAAGTTTAGTTAGTTTCTTGTTCTTCTTCTTTTCAAGATACCATTCAGCTATTGTGCTGCTGGTACAGACACTTGCTGCCATTTTCAAAGTGTCCAAAGTTTCTGCACTCAGAACAGTCTGTTAACTCAGACCAGCAGGGATGTATGTGTGCCTACATGTGTGTGTGTGTGTGTGTTATACGGGGGGGCTATGTATGTGCGCCTATGTTCAGAAACTGCAGCCTATGTGATGCGTATGTGTGTGTGCTCAGAGCTGCAGGCTGTCTGTGTGTGTGTAAGTATGTGCTCAGAGCTGCAGCCTATGTGTGTGTGTCTAAGTATGTGTGTGGGGCTCCCTGCCTCTCCCCCTCTCCAACTGGATGTGTGTGTGTATGTGTACGAAGGTACAGGGCAAATCTGAAGGGAGGGGCTGCTTTGCTCTCTTTCTCCCTCACTCACAGAACAAAAGAAAAATTTAAAGAAAAGTTAACTCTAATGCTTTTCAGTATTTTAGTTTTCTTTTTAAAACTCAAAACAGTTCCTTTTTCTTTCTTTCTTCTCAAATACTTTGGATTTTATCTCAGATTAATTTCTTTGGTATTTATTTTTTTTCTTAAAGTTAACTCGGATCAGTCTCCTCAAATATTTGAACAGCTTTACGGTCAGGTTCAGAATGCCCACGATCCTAGCTAGTTACAAGGGCGCCTTTTATACTTGTATAACTCTAGCGTGTTACAATGTTTTAGGGATTACCCTGCCATCGTTTTAAACAGTCCCGCCACATTTAACCGCTTTGGTCAATCAAGTACCACTTGTGTTACAACTTTCCTCGTCTCCTACTGAGAACGAATCTTCGGTGTGCTGGATGTTTTAGGGATTACTCTGCCTTCTTTAACAGTCCCGCCACTATCCAACCACGTCGCAGTTATAACCAAGCAAATTTTACTAGCTTAACCGATTTACAGCTAATTCCAAATTTCTGACTAGATGGTCTTTTTTCTAAAAAAGATCCACCTCTATCCCAGCATTTCAAATATTGTTTGAGGTTTACTTTTCAGAGAACTTAAATAAGCCAAATTCAATTCAAATGACTTAATTTTTATTCATTTTTGGTATTTATATTTTACTATGTCTTATATTCATTGGCAAAACAACTGGTACCTAAAATCAAACAGTTCTTTCAGCAGTTTCAGTCACTGTCTCTAATCATCAGGCAGACTTAGAACTTTTTATAAAGCAAAAAGTCTTACCTGCTATGATTGAGACGAATGCCTGGACATGCATCCTGTTCGTGACGCCAAATTGTAGATTTAAAAAAACTTATTTTGCTTTCCCCATGAAAAGAGACACCAGTGATTTTGCCAAGAGATCTCTCGAATTTATTTATAATATTTATAAGACATAGGAGGAAGAGAAACAGAGGTCTTCATTCTGCATCGTTACCATCTCTTCCTACTTTTTGAACAAAGGGTCTCAGTCTTTATACCACTGACCAAGAAAAAACTGCATCACCATAGTAACACATACCTATGACCACAAGAACATATGGTTTCCTTTAACTGTGGAATGTATATCCATCCCTGATGGAAACTATACACTACATAAACTTTCTGTCTCACTCCAACATACATTCTCTCATACAGTTTAACTTATCACAAAGTCTCCTAAAGTCTCTCTCTCTCCCACATCTTCAAAACATTATAATCACAAGATGCAAAGATTACAAATGATAATGTGTGTATACATGTAATAAAACAGATACATATTATGAATATTAATACAAAATAATAATAGTACTAAAAACAACATTAAATGATGAGATTGTGAATCTTCACAGCTCTCCTGCTTGTCGCTCAAAATCTTCATCATTACTACAAATGCGGCGCACTCTCAGCAGTTGACTATACGGTAGACTACGTTTAAGAGAGGGTGGATGGAAACTCTGATAGTGTAAAAAGGAGTTACGATCAGTCTCTTTTCGATAAATTTCAGTCTGTATCGTGTTGTCCAACTTTTTCACTAATACATCCAAAAAAGGCAGAGTCCTGCAGTCATAGGTTAGTGTGAATTTAATCGAGGGCAATTTTGAATTTACATAATCATGGAAAACAAGCAGTTCATCCTCCGAGCCCGACCATACAAAGAATATGTCATCTATATACCTATACCATACTTTCAAATACTGGTTAAAAGGATTAGATTCGTAGATAAAATCTTGTTCGAATTTGCCCATAAAAAGATTGGCATAATTTGGTGCCATGGGTGAACCCATGGCAGTGCCTTGAGTTTGTAGAAAAAAATTATTTTGAAACATAAAATAATTTTTTGTAAGAACTTCATGAGCCAATGACAACAAAAACTCAGTGTGCGGAACTTCATTCATCTGCAAGAAATACTTTAAGGACGCCAAACCTGCATCATGCGGGATATTGGTATACAAGTTGGTCACATCCATAGAGCACAATAAATCAGTTGTACAAATCTCCCCAATACATGACAATTTCATCAGAAAATCAGTAGTATCTTTTAAAAAAGAAGGCAGGTCATACACTAAACTCTTTATATGATGGTCAACAAATTTAGACAACGGCTCAGTTACGGATTGATTCCCAGAAACTATTGGACGCCCAGGCGGATTGTCCAGCCTTTTATGAATTTTTGGCAACGTATAAAACACCGGTCTCAATGGGTTAGTTTGTAACAGAAACCCGTATTCTTTTTCATTAATTGTTGCATTAGATACAGCCCTCTTCAATATAGTTTTTATCTCTACACTAAACTTCATTGTGGGATCACATTGTAAGCTAGCATAAAAGTTAACGTCACCAAGTTGTCTCTCTATTTCTTGTACATAAGCAGACCTATCCTGGACAACAATTGAGCCTCCCTTGTCTGCAGGTTTAATGATTATATCATCATCAGCCATCAACGCATTTAGTGCTTCTTTCTCGGAAAAAGTGCGGCCTCTCTCTTCCATACATGCATTGTCATTATTAGGCCAGCACTCTTAAAACAATTTGAGATAAACTTTGAGTGAAGCCTGCTCCAACCTCCATTTATTCAAAGTGACAGTGGGTAATAAACCTAATTTGGTCTGTGTCCTTAATATTCAAGCAACAATATAAAAAGAGAAAAACATTCACGGTTTGTTAACAGCTCAAATAAGGATTAATTGTATTTAATTCATAAATATGTCTGCTTGAAAGAATAAAGAATGATGTATTCAAGTAGTTATAAAGAATGCATATATCATCCATTGGAAAGAAGACTGTGATTTACTTTAGGAAAAGTGGTTTTATTTAATTGTAAAATATATTTTAGGTCACAGTAGTTAAATCTGTATCTGTAAAAATCATTCATATTAATAGGTTAATAGATGTTTTCTACAATTTAACAACAATTTAATAACAATTTTACTAAACCTATTATATTTTAGTCGACTAAATCTACCCTAGAGGAATTCTTATTGAATTTTGTCGGCTAAAACTAGACTAAAACTAAAACAATTCATAGCTGCTCGCCACAACATCCATTTTCATGTTAGTTATTCATATGCTAAGAATACAAATGCTTGCAAAGAGAAATAAAAGGTGACGTTCCTAAAACAGCCATTTTCTTTTGTTTCAAATGGAGACGGTTCACACAAAGTTGGGAATTAATTATAAATGGTGATTGTTAAAGGTCATTTGATAAAGCTTCTTTCAAGTCCTGACCTGAAAATCACATATTCAGTAGATTGTGTGCAATATCATCGTGTACCACAGTCAGGTCTTTGTTCTCTGTCTACACCAGATTATTTGATATGGTCAACAGTGCTTCTCCTACAACTGGAGCATATGGAAATTTGGACCTTTCCTTCACCCGTACTCAGCAACTCATGTTCATTGTTCAGATTGTAATTATCTTTGTGCTGTGTAGTGGTTCATCTTTGTGTTCTGGTAGAAGACATTAACTCAAGTCTGCAGTAACTTTGATTTTAGCTGTTTAATTTCACACAGCAGCTGATCCAGAAAGATAATCTATGGATGACAAGGTTTAGACAAAATGTGAACATGAACAAAAAATCAAATTCTGTCATCGTTTACTCATGTATGTCATTTCAAACCCACAAGATCTGCGATATATTAGGCTATTAGGATATTAATATTCTTTCATCATAAAAAAAAAAAAATAGATAGACTTACAGATTATGTTAAAAAAAATTAGATAGACATATGGATTACATTTATAATGTCTATGAAATTTTTGAAGCTTTAAAATATTGGTTGTGCATGTGGACTTTCAGTTGATGGACAACACTGTCATTATAGAACATTAGAGAAAAATCTTTTTTGAATTTAAGTTGTTTTTCAAAGAAAGTTTCAGAGTCAGTAGAGTCAAATATTGTGTTTACTAGTAGGATGCACTGGATGATTGCTTCAAAGGGGCTAGTTAGGTCAGTGGCACCAGAAATTCACTGAACACATTAATTTTCAATTTATTTTGGACTGATGAAAAATCTTCAACATTATACATTAGTCGTCCATGAATGTTTGGACTTTTAACCAAACAAATGCAGACAGAACGAATTGAGAAAATTGTATTCTGGGAGCAGAAGACTTGAATCAACCAGAATCCAAAGCAGCTTGGGATAGATGGATTCATTTGCCGTCGAGGCTTTGCAAAAGATAAGTGCTACTGGAGCCTTTGTTTTTTCCCTCAGGGCTGTTTTTTCATCAAGGCTTTTAGATGGGCTTATGTCTGTATTAGTCCCCTGCCATTCACTTGTAAAAACTCTCATCTGTGTTTTCAAAGTGTCTATTGATTTGATTGTACTGCCGTGCATGGTCAGAGTTGACCCCAACAGAATTCGCTTTGTAACAGCCAGAGGCCCCATTTACAGACATCATTACCAAACCCCAAAATAATCAACCCCCATTTAGATACTGTTTTAGATGAGTTTTTGTGGAAGCAAGCGTTGTCACCATAAAGTGCTGTTGACCCTCAAGGTCAATGAGGGATTTGAGAAAATATGTAGATTGGAATAGATACTGCCCCCAGCAATCACTTTGTTGTTATGGGCTTGTCCATCAAAGGAACTTTGTATCAGTCTTTTTTTGAGATGCACCCTGAATATGAAACTTGTGCTTCTTTTGTCTGCAAGAACATAAACCAGTGTTCTCAGTCAGTGCGGGCTCAATGCGATCTATGCTCTATCGTTTATTCTTCATGAGACTTGAAAGCTTAATAATTTGCCTTCATATCTCTGCAGTGACTGAGCGAGAACACATGTTGTTAAATGGCACATCACATCCTGTTATCTCTAGCATCTAATTGGCTCCCTACTGTTTATTGCAGAGGCGCCGCCATTCCACAACAGAGCAACCGCAGTTCTGGTGGACTCTGGGATATGCTCTGGCTAAAATAAGTTCTTATTTGGACATGATGAGTGCAATTGCATTATTTCTCACAGAAAAGACTTTTTCACTGTATGTATCAGCATCAGCACGTACCCACAGACTGGCAAACTAGTGCTAGAAATAATTAATGCTTTTCACAATGGACTTGAGATGTGGTGTCAAAAATGTAATAATTATCATTGTATCTATTAATAATGTTATTTAAAGTATAGCATCAATTCACCTTTGGCTAAGCCACGCCCTAGAATGTAGATTGACCAATCACAGCGCAGCCAAGAACGAGCCCCCACAGAGGTCCGACACTTTTTCACAGCACTCCATTGACTTTCATCAGTGGCGTCTCATGTTTTTGGTCTCGGCAGGCTATTTCCGTCGTAGTTTTATCCAAAATATGGTTAAACGTTGTGCCTCGGGCATTTGTAACACAGATACGCGTTTCCCAGAGAGGTTGGAGGGGGGTGCCCCGTTTTTTTCCCTTCCCAAAACCGAAGTCAAATCCTGACAAGTGTCGTCTTTAGATTAAACTGTATGGACGTCCTCAGTCAGCTAAACCCCTCAAAGATCAACAAGGACATCTTTTTTACTTCTAACCTTACTGTGAGTGTGAAGTTATACTAGTCAGACCATTTTATAATGTTTTAGGTTATGATTTCGGTTCTCATACCGGTTGTTGATATGCTAGCACACGCTGCTAATAGTCCGTTTGCTCTGTAATAATAATTATAGAAGTGAATAGAGACCTACCCAGCTTTGCATGAACAGTGTTGCTCCCTGATATTGTTAGTCCCAGCCTCCGTCTTGATTAGTAGGAAATGCGGTGGTTCATTTTTTGATTGTGACTGGTAACGTTATGTTTTTGCCTCTATTTTGGATGCCTTGTTGTTCTTGTGTTTCACCTGCATGTCTTGATTCTGAATATAGCCTTCGAACGCATATTGCAGCCCCTTTTGCCTATATCGGACTCTTTATTTGCTGCTTAAGAGCTGTTACAGTATAAGCCATGCAGAGCGCAGATGAAGTTTGACGGAAGTAGCAACAGTAACTAAGGGGGGCGGAGCTTAGCCAAAGGTGAATTAGTGTAATGTTAAATAATTTAAACATTTCACTTAGCTATAATTGGTTAGGGCGGCATTATATACATAAAATATTTAGTATATATCTCATTATATTTGCCTGAGTGAGAGGAACTGTCATTTCATCCAGACAGGAACCTGGAAAGTTCTTGAAAACAATCAATCAATTTGCTAAAAAAACAAAACAAAAAAAAAACATTTGAAATCATGCTTCATGTTTTTTGATTCACTAAATTAAAACATAAACAATTACAAATTTGGTACCAATTAAATTTTGATCAAAGTGCTCAAATGTAGAATATGATGCAAATCTTTCCTATGCTTGAATGCATTTTGCTTTTGATAAATATAAAGCAAAATCCTTGATCAAAGACATTTTGTCCTCTTACACAAACAGAAATAGTCACAAACAACAAGTCAAGGTCTGGATTAATTTTACTACTAACACTGGGGCATATCGAAGGGCCCATCCCTTTTATTGTAAATTGCCAATAGGGGAGAGACGTACACAGAAAGATGAGCCACTTTCTCAGAAAACAGATTTTTAATCTGATAAAAGTGAGTTTTGTTAACTTTTGGAAGCATGATGTATATTGATGACCTTAAAGCTAATAGACACAAAAGCCACTACATTATAATGCCAATTGCAATGATTTTTAGAGTTAATTGTTCACAA